>NW_005871094.1:5067793-5117184 GCF_000147115.1 Myotis lucifugus | reverse complement strand
AGCAGCTTCTGCTCCCCTTTCTTCCATGGCCTGCTCCTCACCTTCAGCAGTGATTCCCTGTTGGCAGAGGGCCCCGGAGAGCTGGGGCTCGGTGACCAACCTGTGTTCCGTGCACTGTGAATACATCCAGTAGACCAGCCGTGGGCAAACTACGGCCCGCGGGCGGGATCCGGCCCGTTTGAAATGATTAAACTAAAAAAAAAAAAAAGACCGTACCCTTTTATGTAATGATGTTTACTTTGAATTTATATTAGTTCACACAAACACTCCATCCATGCTTTTGTTCCGGCCCTCCGGTCCAGTTTAAGAACCCATTGTGGCCCTCGAGTCAAAAAGTTTGCCCACCCCTGCAGTAGACACAAGTGTCATTTCAAAATACAGGTAAATGCTGTTGCCATCAATGCAATACCAAACAGATTTGTTTAAAAGCCTTGTGTATGTAATACAATTACATGTTTTGTATGTTTTTCTAATCAGTCGACTTAAAAAATATACTGATCAGACGATGGCCAGGGAAACAGAGAGAAATTATTTGCCCTTCAAATTATGATTGCTGATCTTTGTCTCGTGTTTCTGGAGTGAAAATATGGATTTCAGGTTTTTTGGAACTCTGAAATTTTATTTATTCTGTATGAATGAATATTTGATCTCAGTATAGCATGTTTTTAAAGAGCCTTTAAAACGGGGAGACTGTTCCCACTTGAATAGTTTGGGAACTATTGACATATGGGTCAAATTAAACTCACTATGACCTGGCCTCAACCACCTCACCTAACCTCATCACCTCCACCTACCCCCTCTTTTCAAACCATTCTTTCTTTGAATGTCTTTTTCAGCGTCTCCACCTTCCTGCTTTACTTTGTCTTTGTAGTACTTCAATCTTCTTATTTTTATTGCTTTCAGAGAGGAAGGAAGAGGGAAATGAGAGAGAATCATTGGCTGGCTGCCTCCTGCACGCCCTCTACTGGGATCTAGCTTGCAACCCAGGCATGTGCCCTGACCTGGAAACGAACCATGATCTCCTGGTTCATAGGTTGATGCTCAACCACTGAGCCACACCAGCCAGGCTGCAGTACTTCAATCTTTACTTAAAGGCCGGTGTCAAACATCACATCCTCTCTGAAGACTGCCTGGTTGCCTGAATTAGGGGTGGCTTCTTGCTTTGTACCTCTATAAGGGGTAACATACATCTTGTTCACCCCTTATTGAGGCACTTGCACTAATTGGTTCATGCCTAACATGTCATAAGTTTTCATAAATATTTGTCAAATGACTGAATGAATGACGCCTCCGTGAATCTGTGGGTAAGTTGGGGGGAAGGTACATGTTTCATGCCTTTAAAAACTTTTCCCAGCCACTTGCACATGACGGGGAATATGTTTGTTGGAAACAGTTACTCTGTGCCCTGCTCAACGGTGGTTCCAGCTCAAGGATTCTCAAACATTAGTTTGTGCATTCATTCATTCAACAACTCTTTATTGAGTAACTACTATGGGTCAGATACTACTCCAGGCACTAAGGATACAGTGGGAACAAGACAGACAGGCATCTGTTCCCAGGGAACTCTCATACAAGTCGGGGAGATAGGTAATAAACTAATAAGAATCTCAGAATAAAACAGAGTAATGTCATCCATTCGATCATTCGACAAATATTTATGAAGACCTATGACATGTTAGACATTGTTCTCATTGCTGGGGATACAGAGGGAGCAAAGCAAAGATGCTGCCTTCAAGGACTCGGTGGGCAGGGTGCAGTATTAGGTAGGATGTCAGGCAGGCATCCATGAAGGAGCTGCCTGGGACCTGGATAACAAAGACAATGGTGTTTCAATAAATAATTACTTTATTATAAATCATGAAGAGGATGCAGCCAGGAAAAGACTGGGAAGAGAATTGCTCAACGCAGAGGGAAAATAGGTGCAAAGGCTCTGAGGCAGGGACCCAAGGCAGGCCAGTGTGTGTGCTGAGGAGGTGGGAGGCAGTGGTGAGAGGGGAGGTGGGGCTTCCGCAGGGCCCTGCAGGTGTGCTCAGGCATTTGGATTTCATTTCATTTTGTTCTATGTGCATGGGAAGGTATTAGTTTAGGATGAATAAATGGGCCTAACTTCTTAGGCTCCCTCCTGAAGACCTGCTTGGAGAGTCTGTGTAAACCTAGGAACCTGCAGAACACTCCCCAGGTGGCTCTGAAGCAGGAGGTGTGACCAGGTCTTGGTGGCTGAGCTCAGAGACACCACCAAGGCTTTAAGACTTTAGCCCAAATGCCTGCCATTGAGAGGAGGGATCCACATGTGAGGAGGCTTTCGGGGAACTGCAGGCATGAATTGTGGCCCTGCAGCAGCCTAGACCCCAGCTCTGCCTTGGCCCGGCACCGAGCCTCCTTTCACGCTCCCAGAAAGTCCTGGGGGGTCTGCAGGTCCTCCCCTCTCTGTGAGACCCCCGACCTGGGCAAGAACACAAGGGCCAGGCTGGGAGCAGTTCTGAAGTCCATTTCATTTACCTTCTCTGAGTTTTGCTTTTGCAAAATGGTTGTAAAAAAAACATAAAGGAATTGGATGAGAGTCACTGTAAGAGTCTCCTCTCTAGAAATAAACGAAAATGAACATGTGGATTATATGTATTATCTTGCTGATGATCTTATAAAGCAGGTAGGCCAGGCCCATCGCCCACACGGGGCATTAATAGTAGAGTTGTCTGGAATCCGGGGTCCCCTGCTCCACAGCTCCAGGCTCATCCAAGACATCCCGGATCAGCCTTACTCTATGTTCAGTGCACACCGAGATTCCCGAGTACGGAATCTTGTGGCTAAAGTACTCCGAAATGTTGCTTGATCTGTCGCTCTGCCGATGGCTAGGCCTGCACCCAAGTGGATGGAGCGCTACCTTCCTGTGCAAACAAAAGAAGGCAGGGCTGGCTCTGGCCTGAGGATTGGGGACTTGCTTTGAGCTTCAAGATTGTGGTTAGGTGGGTCCTCTCTCTCTCTCTGGAGCTGGGCTTGCTCCTCTGCAAAGTGAACTGGAGATGAAATGTCATTTCCGACTTTCATGATTATTTAGTCATTAGCTTTACAGAACTGGGGAAATTGAGGCTTAGTGTCAGGCAGAGGGTCCTCCCCATCTCGGGGAAATTTGCCTTTGGAACAGAGAACGGAATTACAATTACTCTCTGGTTCCCCATTCTTCAAAGCAGCGTACAGAGAGAGGCTGGAATAAGCCCCCTGGCCTCTCGGTCCGCTCTTCATTTTCCACTCTGGTGTCTTTTACATGGAAGCTTTTATTATCTCTTCTTCTCCTGGAGTCCTTTCTTTCCTATTCTGATGTTGCTGCAAACACAATTAGAGAGGACAAATGCTAATTTCACTGTGAACTGGAGACTAAATATTTTTAAAAAGGAGGTAGGGGCCTTGGAGAGAAGACATTGTGTCTTTTCATAGCGTGGGGGAAGCCAGAGAAGGAGAGAGGGTGCGATTCGGGGAGCTAAGCTTGGTGAAAGAGAAGTCAACTCATGTTCCTGCCTGAAGTGACATTACATTTGTATGGGAGGCAGGAGGATCCATTGACTGGAAAATGTGGGGATGTGCCAGGAAATAGCTCACAGTCTCAAAAGGGTTTTAACATAGGCACTGACTGTGGCCACAGATACCTAGAGAGTGTTGCCATAGCTCCATCATTATTCCCAGTCCTGCAATTTGCACATGACTGGCAGAGGAGCTCATGGCAAGTTTGACCAGTGGAGGGCGCCAGAGGCCTCCATCTGCAGAGCAGCCTCCATGTGAACACTGGTTGCCTTCCTAGCGAGGGTTTATAGGCAGGGCCATCTGCCCTCATCTGTTCAGCTGTTTGAGCAAGGCTTCCTTCCAATCAGGGAGGGAAAGGGCCCTGGACACGCCACCAGCCTTGGGTGTTAGCCTTGGCTCTGAGGCCTCAAGCAAGCCATACATCTTGGCCTTAGTTTTTTTCAATCTTCAAAATCTGATCTCAGAGGTGACTTTCAGCTCAAACATCCTGCAGTTCTATGACTCATAATTATGACTGAAGCTCTGGACCGAAAGTGAGATTCACTTGACATATTCTTGAAGGTTGGACATCAAGTAGGGGTGACTTGGGGAGAGTTTTACTTAGAGGAACAAGGAAAGGGAATCATCTCTCCACAGCTCCCTTCTCTTGAATCATAGGTCATCTGGATCTTTTCAGGCAAGCCAGTTAAAGAAAGCAAGATAGTTTGGACTTGCATTAGGGTAAGTCAAGCATCACAACAAATAAGCCCCAAATTCCAGGGGCCTAAACACAATGAAAGTATATATTTTTAATTCATATCGCAGTTCAACATGGTTTGAAGAAGATGAAATGGGCTCAGCTCCACAGAGTCATTCAGGGACTCAAGACCCCTCTTAATTCATGATTCCATCCTTCTCTGGTCCTCAAAGTGTTCCCTTCAGCCAGTGTTCCCTTCAGCCAGTGTTCCCTTCAGCCAGCATTAGGAGTTTACAGGCCAAGAGGGGAGTGACATATATAACCCCCCCTTCATTTCATTCAGCAGGAGTGGTTACATACCCCCATCTACATGCATGGGACTGGGGAACATGGTTCACTGTTGTCCCCCAGAAAGAGGAGAACAAGGATCTTGGTGAGAATTGTCAGTGTCTGCCTATCTCCGGGCTGTTTCTGAGAATGAAGTTGCAGGGCTCCTAGAATTGCCCTGTCTGTAGCTTATGCATATTCACATGATGTCAGTGTCCCTGTCACTGTAAGACTGTGTCCTCCCAGAGGGGTGCCTTGCTTTGTATACCAAAGCACGGTATAGACTAGCAGTGGTCTGGTATGTGCTCTGAAGTCAGATATATCTTGTATCTATTCTAAGCTCCACTAATTAAGCTTAAGAACTTGAATAAGAAACCTGTTTCCAGATTCTAGATGTGGCAATTGAGGGTTATAAGGACTGATTTCATAGGGTTGTAGTGAGGATTAAGTGAAATAAGATATTTAAGGTGACTGGGACAGAGAAGGCACTCAATAAATAGTATCAGAATTCTCTTCTCACTTCCCTTTTGGGATTGTTCTAACACCACAAGAATTCTGATTAGGAATATTCGTCTATGGTTCAGCTCATTAATGAATTTGGGCCACTTCCAACTCCCTAAAACATTGTAAGACCCTTTCTATCCTGCTGAAATGGAGGTTGATATTAGCTCCAACCTGGCATGCATTTAATAAGATATAAAATAAAAGCTCAAAACCATATAGAAGAAGGAGCCGAGATGTGACTGCAATGAAATATTAAATTTAGTTTTGAGATGTCTGGCAGCCATGGCAAAAAGGGGGAATAGGATGTCTGGCAGCCATGGCAAAAAGGGGGAATAGGATGGGTGACAGAAATCTCATTGTCTGATTTAAGAAGGCACGCCTCGTTGTAAGGGAATATTAACTCTTTAAGGGAATAATATGATAAAAGACATTTATTTACCAAGTGCTTATAGATAAGCATCACTGAGGGCATAAGGGTCCTTCCCCTTCTCTCTATGTGATTAGCTCTGAAAACTGCCTCTGGAGCTTTGAAAGCTTATCTGGGGCAGGATGAAGAGAGCTCTTGCCCCAGGATGTACTAGCAGGCTGGCACCTCCCACAGGTAGAGTAAATAGATGCCCTGCTGTTAGGTGAGAAGCGCAAAGAGGACAGCGTGCTAAGTCCATAGGCTGCATTCTAAGAGCTGGGAACCACCTGACACAGAGTCACAGGGACTGTGAATGCAGGGAGGACAGACCAAGGGTGCTGCTGTCACACTGTCCCTCCTGGTGCCTGCCCAGTAGTCCTGCTGGATGACGTACAAGGTGCAGTGACCTGGCCAGGGCCCGCTCTGCACGGTTCGTCTTCTGGTGACTATAAATCCTCCTGAAATGATTTTGCATTTTGTTTAGGAGCCAATTCGCCTAATTATCATGATAAAGCGACATTATATGCAGATGTCTCACTATTTTTAAAAATCCAAGTTGCTTCTAATGAATGCTTGACGTGACATTTTGTGGTGGCAGGCCGAGGAGTGCTGGGACCGGGAGCTATTGAAGTGGGAGAACCACTCACTGAAATTATTGTTTTATTTCCTTTTAATCAAGTTTGGAAGGGAGAGAATCGAGTTAAAATCTACAGGAAATGCTTCCATCCAGGAACCTTTTAAAGCTCCTGCCAATGGCAACAATGAGGAGCACATTGGAAAGCGCTTTGCAAACCTTCCTATGCACAGAGCGCTCTACTTGCACAGCATGGCGATGGTGGCTGGTCTTCACACAGCACCCAGCGTGAACGTGCTGTGAGGGTTGATATCATTTGGCAAGATTTGGTATTTATTTTGAAATGTTCTCTGTTTATCCAGTTGCTCTGGGACCTTGAGATGACAGGAATCATTCTTCTCTTTATAGACAGCAAACGGAGTCACAGCCACCATTTGGACGGACTGCATTAGAGCTCGGATTCTGTCCCATGATATTGGTGTGGGTTTTAGAGGTTGACTTCACAGCAAGTTTATGATTGACCTCTTGACTTGGGATCTTAGACAGGGTCTCCATGAGGACCACAGCCGGCTAGTGGTGGAAGGGGGCATGGAAATAAAGCATCCAGGATACTTCTGTAAGCCTTTCCTGCCTGCAGAATTTGACCCAAGTAGCCACAGGGCCTCTTCTAAGTTTCACACATCTAGCCCTTCCCTTCATTGTTCTGACCTTCTGCAGAAAGCTTTAGACACTAGATAACTTGACCCACACAAAGTTCATCCCTAAGAGACAATGAACCAGCAAAAATCTGGCAAGATTTGGCATCAGTCACCTTAGGTTTGAATCTCAGTGCAGCTATTTTTGAAGCGTGTGACTGGATAGGTGACTCTGGGTATAGGACATAATTTGAATGGGATCTCTTCTGAACACCCAGCTCAGTGGCTCTCTGAGAGTGGTTTCTCAAGCAACAACATCAACACCATCTGGTAATTTGTTAGGAATACCAATTCTTGGGCCCTACCCCAGACCGACTGAAGTATAAACACTGGGGGTGGGGCCCAGCAATATGGGTTTCAAAAGCCCTCCCTCCCCCAGGTGTCTCTGGCACATGTTTAAGTCTGGGAAGCATTGCTCTAACTAATAATACCACCAGCCCTATGAGGGTGTGGTGGAGCTCATCAGGAATCAGGAGAAGTTTGTAGCTCACAAGAGCTCTTCAGTGAGCGATGACGTGACCGAGGCTCATCATAGTGTCTTCTCTGAAAGTTCCTTTTAGCTTGAGAGACACACAGTTCACAACACAGAAGTGTAGGTTTAGTGATCACCTGACATGCTTTCCTAGTGGCACTCACATCTGGGGAGATAGACTTGACTTTATACATTCATATTTTCTTGCTTTTTTTCCTACAATTTTATTATACAGTATTTTCTTTTTTTTATTTTATTTTATTTTATTTTATTTTATTTTATTTTATTTTATTTTATTTTATTTTATTGTTTAAAGTATTACAAATAGTAGTACATATGTCTCCTTTTTCCCCCCATTGACCTTCCCCTCACCTCCCTGCCCCCCCCCCCAGCACATGCTCTTACCCCCCCCCCCAACCCAGTGTCTCGTGTCCATTGGTTATGCTTATATGCATGCATACAAGTCCTTCAGTTGATCTCTTGCCACCCACAACACTCCCCAGCCTTCCAGTTGTAATTTGACAGTCTGTTCGATGCTTCTCTGTCTCTGTATCTATCTTTTAATATTTTCTTGCTTTTTATCAACTTCCAGACCTGGGGGCAGAGTTCCATGACAGGAAGGAAGGTCAAACACCATAGGGACTGTTTGGGCATCATGTTGACCCCTACGGACCAGCAGCTCTCCTCTAAAGGTAACATTCAAGAGAGGAAGAACTTTGTCCACCGGAGGCAGAAGACTCTAGAAGCCAGTCTAGGACTCTAGATTCCAGAGGTGGGTTTTGTGCTGTTTTTATCCCCTCGGTCTTCCTATTACTTTTTTCTTGTTCATTAACTCACTCCATTAGAATAGTGGACCCCCTAAAGAGGTCTTCTCTTCCAAAATCATCACACACAAAGTAATACAAGAGAAAAGAGTTACAAGACTTTTATAAATAGCTCTCATATAAATAAAGCTTTCCACCCCAAGTGCCTTCATTTTGCTTCTTAAAATATCCCTTGAAATCAGACGGGCAGAGATTATTGACTGAATCAGAGAGGAATGAATTGATTTAGCCCTGATCACCTGGTGGCCCCAGAGTCAGGTGCCAGGGGCCAACTCTCCTTGTTTGCTGGTTGGGAGGTTGGGAGGGCCCTGGTTCCCAGAGGCTGCAGTGGACATGGGGAAACAAATGATGTTTGTTCAGCAAGCAAAGAAACAGAGCTAGGTGATCTACTACCTTGTGTAGGGGAGTCCCCTGCCTCGTCTCTGTGGAGCTCCTAAGGAGATAAGATTAAGCAAACACAGGCCTGGGAGGTCTGTAATGGAAGGAGACACTAATGAGCTGCTTGGCGTGCACGTGGAGCAGGTCTGAGGTCCCATCTGAGGGAGCCCCAAGGAGTGATGGGACAGGTGAGCTCCTTGGGGGAAAGGGAGTTGGCATCTCTCTTCAAATCTGGTAACCGGATGTGGCAGATGAGCCCCAGGTATTACTGCTTTGAAATGGCAGGTAGGTTCTGATCACTTCATCTTGATGTTTGGGATTGTTCTCTAAACCATCTTTACCCTTCACTAATGTTATCTCAATCCTGATCACCCAGCGGAGTCGGGGGGGGGGGAAATGAGTAGTGAGTGTGAAGCCCAACTAGGGAAACTGAGGTTCAGAGAGGCTGGTGACATGACAGTGAGCCCATGGTCTGGACTCAGCCACCATGCACTGTCCTTTGCAGCTCATTTGTGTGTGTGTGTGTGTGTGTGTGTGTGTGTGTGTGTGTGTGTGTGTGTTAAACAATAAATATTTATTTCTCATAGTTCTGATAATTCTTGGACCTTGGGAAGTCCACGGTCCAGGTGCCAGCTGATTCCTGGTGAGAGCTCTTTTCCTGAGTTGCAGACAGCCACCTTCTTTTGTGTCTTCCTGTGGCTGAGAGAGCATCCTTGGATTTTCTTCTGTGTCAGGGAGACAATGCTGAACAGGGGCTTCCAAGGCCAGGAGTCCTTGTGCTTCATACTTCCTGTCCCCATTCCACTGGGCCTGGATATCAGCCTGAACTTGGCCAAAGTGCCTGCGTTAGAGAAAGCTGAGCAAGAGAACCGGTCCAAGTGGGGTGGGGGTGGGGTGGAGTAGGCCTGCTTCCTCCTCTTCCTGCCAGGAATCCAGCTGTTCTCCATTTGCAGACAATTTGTGGGAGGGTTAACAGCCTCTTCCACTGGAGGCACCAGCTGGTACAGACTCTGCCCCCAGAGGAGACTTCAATCATCCTGCCCTCTGCAACCAAGGCGGGAGGCACAAGAGGAGGTGTGTGCATGCGTGCACATGTGCGCATGAGTGTGTGAGGGGGCAATGGGGTCTTTATCCCGGCCCCCTCCCATCTCAAAAAGGAAAGTTGGGACAGCCTCTTAGAGGAGGAAAGACTGTGAATAGAGGAAATTTGGCAGCCCAGGTCAGGTGATCAATGGCAAGCAGAGATTTCCCATCTCCCAAGAAAGTGAAGACCGTGCAGATCCTCCCTGCATCCTCCTCTTCCCCCAACACAGTGTCAGAGCTGGAAGGGACCTCAGAGAGCCTGCTGTTTAACTCACTTCAGAGAAGGGGGACTGGGCAGGGCCCAGGGTGAGGCAGTGACTGACAAGTGATGTCACAGAGGCTTAGGTGCAGAAGCAAGTTTTATAACATTCATGACAATGCCTAGCCACTGACCATGGCCATGGATTTCATTATAACAATTAACATGTGCAATCCTGACTGATGAGCCCAATTATTTTCAGTATTTTTTATCATAACAAAAATCTCATAATGATAAGTTACTGTCATTGAGTGGTTTGGGTGCCAAGTGCTTTTCACTGGTTGGCTCATTTAACACCCCGACACTTTGTTGAGGTAGATCCCATCACTCTCTCCATTTTGTGGATGAGTAGACTGAAGCTTGGGTTAAAAATGCTTGCCCCAGGTTCACAGGTTGCATTGAAGTCTGGCTGTTCTGATGCAAACAGTAAGTGTAGAGCCAGGGTCTGAGCCCAAGCAATCCAACTCTGGAGCATGAGTCTTAGTCTCAACTCTGTACTGCTGCCCCCAACCCCACATGCTAATACATCTCCTTGGACTGCATTATGATGGAACTGGTAAGAACCTTGTATGACTTTCTAGGTGGTATTTTCATGAATCCACAGTCCAGTGGTCCAGGTAATTTTTGTAGCACGTGTGTTTTCCAGAGCTGTGGGGAAAGGTGAGCAATGCTCCTCACCCATTGATGGGTGTTGAATCTCTAAAAAAGGAGACTGGAGGAGAAAATGATATCAGAAATGGATTGCCCTTTGTTGATGATAAATGATCTTTGGAGCCAGCACCCCTGATGCTAAGGTAAAAAATACCAGAATTATGTAGCCCTCTGAAGTACTTGCTCTCCATAACTTGCTTTCATGCCAAGAGCAGTGAAACAATAAAGAAGCTGATGTCTTGTGTTATAAGAAGTGCTTTTGTTGCTGTTTTCCATGAATTTATGTAACTGGCTTTCATTAAGATCTAGCTGTTATCTGATGCATAAAATATCTGAAGAGCTACAATGAAGTCAAGTGGCTTAAGATGCTTTGGGAGCATTGAGATGCAGCTCCAGCTGAGTCTGGAGTTCTTAGCTGTGTCGTCGCCAATTTATTTAAACCTCCATAGTTTCCTCCCTCAGAGGCTGTGCGGCACCAACCCTGGCTCTCAGAGGTTCTCTGTGTGGTGCAGACTTTGGATAAGTGAGCCCTGGGTTGGTGGAGAGCACAGGGGACAGCAATGTCCACTGGGTCCACCCACCAAAGGGATCCGAGCCCAGGCTAGAGGGGATGGGGTGTGGCGGGATGGTGGCATGTTCTGGGTCCCCGCTGATTAAGAAACCCAACCTCTGTCTGTTTGCCTGGCTCACCTGTTTCTTTGCCTCTGGCTGCGCTTGGCTGCCCCTCTGACCTTCATCCTGTCTCTCACCCCACCCCCAGCTCCATAGCAATGGCTAGCACCTTTAGCGTTAGAGACCAACATGAGGGTGGGAGTGTCTTCATGACACCTGGTGAGGGTTAGTGCTACCCAAGGCTGGTGGCCTTTAAGGGAAAATGGCCGCCCTGGCCTGCTTGGCTCAGTGGATAGAGCGTCAGCCTGTGGACTGAGGGGTCCCGGGTTCGATTCCCGTCAAGGGCACATGCCTGGGTTGCAGGCTCCATCCCCAGTGGGGGGTGTGCAGGAGGCAGCCAATCAATGATTCTCTCTCATCATTGATGTTTCTATCTCTCTCTCCTTCTCCCTTCCTCTCTGAAATCAATAAAGAAATATATTTAAAAAAAAAAAGGAAAAATGGCCTCTGAGACTTTGGCCAACAACATGGGAGTTTGTGTTTAAGCAACTTGGGTGCAAATCTACTTAGGGATGTGAACTTGGACAAGTTATTCAATTTCTGTAAGCTCAGGTTTGCTTACATTTAAGACGAGCAAGATTGGTGGGAAGGTGAAATGAGGCAGTGGGTGCTTTTAGTGAGGGCCTGGCACATGGTAGGTGCTCAATCAATGAGAAGTATTAGTATTGTCACTATTACTACTACTATCTTCAACAGTGGGAATTTTGCTTCAGTTTCATAAAGGCACATCAATCTCTTCCTTCTTTCTACTCTTCCCACCTTCCCAATTAAATAAATATTCATTGAGAGGCTAGTTTCCAAAGAAGCAGTTCTAGGCCATTTGACTTTTAGGATTTTTGTCCTCCAAGAGCCACCAGCCACCCTGCCTGCACCTCCAGTGCCCTCACCCCTGGCAGATCTCTGGCTGCCCCCTGACTGTTCTCACTGCTGCCCAGGGACAGCATCCTCCCTTTGTGTCCCTCTGGCTGAGGCTGGGCCTGGCTTCCCTGGAGAGGAGTGAGACAGTGTGGCTGTGATGACTCTGCCGAATTATTTCTCTCTGGGCCCCTCTTGATCAGAATGAAGCTGTCATTGCTCCGTGGCCGGAATGGTCCCCAGAAAAAACCATGAATAACCTTCCCTCGAGCGGCAGCATTTGGGCTTAATTGTGTTTTGTTAATCAGGAAAACAATTAATTTGCCTGCTGCCTCTTTGGTGGTTTTTTTTCTTTTCTTTTTTAATATAGGAGATGCTGCTAAGATGATCCATGTGATGTCTCTGGATTCAATTTCTCTCTCTCCCTAAGGCAAGGAACAACCCCTCTGTCTCCATGACATCCGGAGACAGCAGGGCGAGGCGCTGTGCTTGCCAAAGAAGGCTGGTTTCTAAAACTTACATGTAGGCTGGTTTCTAAAACTTACACGTCTGCTTCCCGGCAAGAAGAGGGCTAGCTCCCCAGCCTCTCACACATCTGGGACGGGAAGTAGAGACCCAAAAGGCTCTGGTTTTGCCCCCTCTCCTGTCCTCCTCCCCCATGTGACAAATGGCAAAAATGCTTGGAAGCCACAGGGTAGCACTTGTCTGGGGGATGGGAGAGGGGGGTGGTGCTGTGTTGCTTGGATAGATTCTTTCACTCCCAGGTGTTAATGACTGATTAAGGGCAAAGCTCCAGGCCATGCAGTAGAATGTATTCCCTACCGGTGGTCGGCAAACTCATTAGTCAACAGAGCCAAATATCAACAGTACAAGGATTGAAATTTCTTTTGAGAGCCAAATTTTTTAAACTTAAACTATATAGGTAGGTACATTGTTATTAACTTAATTAGGGTACTCCTAAGGCTTAGGAAGAGCCACACTCAAGGGGCCAAAGAGCTGCATGTGGCTCGCGAGCCGCAGTTTGCCGACCACGGCGCCTAAACCAAGAGAATGACTCCAAGGGCGGAACATTTGGACAGTGGTTAGCAGTCCCTTCAAATTCTTTTTTTTTAAATCTTCACCCAAGGATATTTTTCCATTGGTTGTTTTAGAAAGAGTGTAGAGGAGGGAGGAGGGAAAGAGACAGAGAGAGAGGTACCCTTGAGGCTTCAGTGCATGGGCTGACACTCTAACCATTGAGCAACCGGCCAGGGCTCAAATTCTCTTTATAGCAGTGCAGTAGTCGTTGTATGTCACAGTGTATTGTCTGCCAGGGCGGCAACTCATCTTCGTCTTGTTCACTGATGTGTCCACCCCACCGGCTTAGAATAATCTGACACGTGGTAGGCACTCAAATACGGGTTGAAGGAAGGTTGTGGAGTCAAATTCAATGCAGAGAACAATAAATCCCTTGTTAGGCAGGCCAGTCAGCCTGCGTTTGAGCAACTGGACACACCAATCATGTCTTACTAAGCAGCTGGCCATGACATGAGAAGATTTCCCCTGCCCAGGAGCTGGTGACGAAGGTCTGCAACAAGAAGCGAGGAAGAGGGGAGAGAACCACCGTGCTAGGCCTTTCATGACAGATACTCTCCCATTTTCTCCTTAAGTAATCGTGGGAGGTGTGCTCCTGTTTCACAGTTGGAGGAACTGAGGCTTGGAGAGGTAAGTCACTTCCCCGATCACACAGCTAGTTGGTGGATGAGCACAGTTCCCACGAGTCCATCTGACTTCAAAGCTCACGCTCTTTGCACAACCTCCGGTTCTTCTCATCGCGGGGCCGCTCAGGTAGCCTGAGTGCAGGTCATCTGTGGGCTGGGCCTTGCAGGGGTGGAAGGGGCTGGACTCAGTTTCTCCCCTCAAGTCCACTCTCCTTGGCTTTGACTCCTGGTCTCCTCATTCACTAGCTATGGACCTTGGACAATTTGCACAACCGCTCTGTGCCTCAGTTTCCTCAGCTGCCATGAAGATGACAACAGTACCAATTTCATAGGGTTGCAACTGTGTGCAGCCCTTATAGCTGTGCCTGGTCCACAGCACAATAGGTGTGAGTTAAAGCTATTATTAGGACACGCTCTGTATCTTTATATGTCTGTGTCATTTGAGGATCATCTGTGTGGTATATGGCTCTTAAATTATTTAGAAAATCCTCGTCGCCAGGGACCCTCTACAAAAAATCAACTTTATAACCAGTTTCTACTGAAATGCCGATTATTAAACACTGGGAAAGCACACCTTCATCTAGATGGCTGTTTATCACTGTTGTACAGGCAGGTAGGGTATTATTACCCTGAGCTGAAAACCCATGTTTAGCAAAGAGTTTCTGCTGGAGGGAAAGTAAGCCCTGTGTGCTGTGGTTAAGCTCCCCTGGAAGGGCTTTGGAGAGGGGATGAGGGAACGCATTGGACATGGCAGATTACCTAGGGCCCCGGGGATTTGCTTGTGAGGGGTTGCCTGGCTCCCTGCTGATCCCCACCCCTTCCAGGGAAGAGCAGAGGAAACAGAGGTCCAGTGGAGATGCCACAAAGGATTGGACATGGCCAGTGTAAAAGCAGGACCTAGAGCCGTTGCTCAGACAAGTGTCTGCTTTGGTGCAGAATCAAGGAGGAGACCTGTATTCGTTTCCTCGGGCTGCCATAACCACAGGCTGCAGACCGGGTGGCTTTAATTATCTCACAGTTCTGGAGGCTGAGGGTCCATGGTCAAGGTGTCAGCAGGGTTGGTTTTTCCTGAGGCCTCTCTCCTTGGCTTGCAGATGGCTGGTGGCTTCTCGCTGTGTCCTCAAATGGTCTTTCCTCTGTGCATACACATCCCTCGGTCTCTTTGTGCACCTCTTCTTATAAGGACATGCATCAGATTGGATTAGGGCCAACACTAATGGCTTCATTTTAGCTTAATCACCTCTTTAAAGGTTGTATCTCCAAATATGGTCATATTCTTAGGTACTGGGGATTAGGACTTCAACATGGGAATCTGAGGGGGGCATAATTCATTCCATAACAAGGCCTTTATGGGATTTATTGTTGGATTAATCCTAAATGTTTTGGAGGACCCATGGCTAATTCCCTTCATCTTTGGATGAACTTTACTAATAAATCAAACCATATATTTTGGATCATAATTTATCTTTACAGCATCCCTATTTCACAGATGATAGAATTGAGGCTCTCAGGAGGTGAAGTATGGCCTCAGTGCTCATTAGGTCAGTAGCAGAGCTGCCTGTGGCCACTGGGCTCTCCCACCCAGGCCTCCACCCTTCCCATTGGACCAGTGGTTCTCCAGGCCATTGGGCAATGTCTGGAGAAATTTGGTTGTTACAACTGGGTGGTGGGTGCTCCGGCATCTAGTGAGCTAAATATCTTAACAATGTAGAGGACAGCCCCCCAACAAAGACTTACCTGCACCCTAATGTCAGTAATATCAAGGTTGAGAAACCCTGTCACGATGGAACTTCTGGTCACGCAAGGACAACTGTGCAGAGCAAAGTGCTGAGCTGGAGTCCTGTCATGCCTGAGTAACCTCCCTGTCCTGTCCCAGAAACACTGCCCTGGGGCCAGTCTGTCCAAACTCCGGTGACAGTGAGATCACCAGGGCCCCGTGGAGCTGTCACCTCTCCAGCCCCTCTCCTGCAGATTCTGGCTGACTTTTTGCTTTTTTTAAAAAAAACCAACCATATATTTTTAAAGAATTTACTGTTTGAATATGTGTCTCCAGTGATTTTATCATCATGGAAGTCTGGGAACGGCCTTACACAGCTTCCGCGCACGCACACTGGTCTTGGGTGGGGCTGGTCTTTCCTTGGCCCTGCGCCTGGTTTGGAAAGAGCCGCCCTGTCTTTGGTTTGCCTGGAGTACGTGCCTCACGCTCATTGTCTGCCCAATACCCAGCCTTCCTTCCTGGAACAATCTCCTAAAATCACATAGATGACCTGAGCTAAGTACAAATGAGAAACTGATCGCTGTATTTGCACTCACATGACCATAGGCCTGCCCACACACGACTATGCTGGGACCTCGATCTCCCTTGACTCAGTGTGAAGAAGAAAAGTCTGACTGGGATCCCAGCCCAGGCCTTTGAAAAACTAGAAGGATCTTATTACAGTGAAGTTTCAACTTGTGAGATGGTCCACAGTAGAGACCCCACTCCACACCCCCCCACCAAAAAAAAAACACAAACCCACAGAGGGCAAGCAGGGTTTCAATTCACATATACCCCAAAGTGTGTACGCACTGGTGTTTAAACATTACCTTCATCCCTTTCACAGCATCCAAACCCTGCAGGACTGATGTGTAAAATGATAGAATTTGGGCTCTCTCTTCTGCCAGCCTGCTGAGTATGTCTCCCCAGCCGTGGGCCCATGCTTCCTGCTTGCTGAGCTGATATATATGTACAGGCATTTCTTTATCTCCACATTTCTGGGTTTGTGGAGCCCACGGATGCTTGGAACTTTCAGCAGGAAAAGGGCACTTAGTGGAGAGAGACTCCTCATATTTCCCCCGAGAAGCTGTCTTCCCTGGGTGTTTCCCTCTCGGGGAGGGGTCGTTGGGAGAGGAGTGCACATTATTCCCCTGTGATTTGGTATCATCTGGTACTGGCTATGGGAGGCCTTCGCTTTTCCTGCTCTGTCCCAGAGGGTAGCCACAGGCCACATGTGGCGCTTGGAATTGAAAATTTAATTCCTTAAAATTCAACAAAGTAAAAAATTCAATTCTTTAGTCACAGTAGCCACCTATAGCCACGTGTGGCTGGTGACTATGTACTGAACAGCTCAGACGTGGAACATTTCCATTACACAGAAATTCTATGGGACAGTGTGGTTTTATTCCAACATACAGATGTTTCTTGAAAGCCATAGGACTAGAGGTATGTGATCCAGGATCTTCCCACTCTTAAATGATGATCTCAGAGACTGGGAACGGCCAGGCACCTTAAGTTTGGGAGGGCAGGAAGCCCACCGCCCTCAGAGGCCTCATGGATACTATAGGAACCATGCAGGGAGCCATGGGGACTCAGTTCAGTGGAACCAAAATAGGGACCGTGGCTCCCTGAAGTCTCCCAGCATCGTTAGCTCCAAGACAAGAGGCCCTTAGGGGCTGGGGAGCCATGGTGGGTTAGTCATGGCGTGGCCCAGCTTATGCAGAAAACAGCAATCCACCTGTCCTCACCTCCCTGCACTTTCTCCAGAGGGAAGTCCTTCGACTGAAGAGATGGCCCTGCAGGGCTCATGGAGCAGGGTCTGTTTTACACTGTCCTCTCCGTTGTGTGTTGACAACGTGGCCGCTGATGGTGCTGGTCTCTTAGCACGGGTGCCTGCTTGCCAAGCCCTCGCCCTCTGTCTGCTCCACAGTCTCTCAAAGCTGCTGCCTGCCAGGCTGCACAGCAGTCCTGGTGGTCCTGCCAGCCTGGCGGGCAGCCCAGGTCCTCCTGGGGGTCTGACTCACTCCAGGCGAATCACTGCCTGAGGCCTCAGTTTCCCCATCTCCACAAGCTGAACCGTGTCTAGATGCAGGCTGAAGAGCAGAACGCCACTTTAGGGAAAGGCCACAGAGATGAACTGGGTAGACAGTTCCCCAGGAAAAGCCTACACGCAGGGACTTGGGCCCAGCAGAAGGCAGGAGAAAAGTCTGCAGCCTGAGTGGTGGATGCAGCCTGTCAGGTGTTGGGTGAAAGGATATACCTCTTGCCTGGGATTTCCTACCCTTCCTCCCTCTCTCCCTCCCTCCTTCCCTACCTCCCTTCAACCATGAAGGCTTAACAGTGCTCAGAGGAGCCTGTGCCTCTCCCTTACCCCTTGTGTCTCCTTGGCTACAGTCATACCCTTTCAGTGGGCCCCTTTTCCAGCTCTTTTTGAGGCTGGACTTTTTCAGCAGGGCCATGAGTGAGCCATGGAAATGAAGAAGGTCTCTCTTCCCATTCCAGGGGAATGCTAAGACGGCTGCCATATTTAGGAGCGTCTCTACTCTGTGGGCAGCCCGGAGTGTTTTGGCCACTCCACTGCATTAGCCAAAGTGATTTTTTGTTTTAGTTTCTTCTTGCTTCTGGGAAGTAAAACGGGGTGGTTCACTGCCCGACCCATGCTTTCAGGCCTTCTTATCCCTGTCTTTCCCTTTACCAACTCAGACTTTTGTAACTGGGGCAAACGAAAAAACATACACTATTGGTGTCAGCCAAAATCTGCCTTAGGGCAGAGAGTGGGCAAAGAAGAGACAGCCAAGAGAAGCTTAGCTGACACAGCAGAGAAAGGCAGGAGTGAGGCCTGCCTTCAAACAGGAGGAATCCGTGGCCACGGATACAGTGGGGTTTTAGGAACAGCACTGTCTAAAAGTGTACCACTTAGAGTTGATAAGTTCTGAAATTCCACCATTCAACATTTATTCTCTTGGGTATATGGCCTTTAAAAATAATTAAAATAAAATATCCCTATTTATGAGTAAACTCTTTTGTTCAGCATAAAATAGGGTATAAAAATGGGGTGGAGAACAATGATATGAGAACTTGTCGTCAAAGAGTTGAACAGATTTATACAGAAGGATCTTGGTGCACCAAAGACAGACTTTTCTTCGTTGCCAATTTTATCTGGGATTGGTTCCAAGTAGGGGTCTAGATTGAGTTTCTTTAGTTTGTGATGTGAACAAGGTCAAGACTTGCCTCCTTCATGCCTTGGTTTCCTGGATTCCATCCTGTCAAAGTCGCAGTCAGGGACAGGGTAGCTGGACCTCTGAAACACCGAGGTGCCTACACATTTTTTCCCCCTCTTAGGCCACTCCCACTCACATTCCTTACAAACAGTCTGATTAGCTCACTTCCAAGGGCATCTGCCTGCATACCTGCTCTATGTCCAACATTTAGTCAGAGAAAACCCATAAGGCACACCTGTGGATAGGCAAAATCCTGCTTATTAATCAGGATGCTTTTAGCTACAAAGAACAAACAAACTAAATAGATATGTACTAAGTGATAAAGAAAAATTTTAAATAACATGGCAAGAATCCTAAAAGTAGGCAGGGTGTGGTTCTAGGTTAGTTAATAACTCAACTATGTCATCAAGGACTTAGGTTCTCTCCATCATTGCTCACTGTCATCCTCAACTGTTGGTCCCCTATGATGACAAGATAGCTGTCGTAGTTCTAGGCATCCCATGCAGACATGACATGATCTAACTCAAGAAAAGGGAGTATTTACTCCTCGGAGTCAATTTTTATCAACTAAAAACCTTTTTTGTAGGACCCACCCCATCATTCTCACATCTCATTGACCCAGACTAAGTCACATGACCCTTCTTAACCCTTTGGAGGAAGAAGAATGGGATCACTATAGACCAATCAAGATACATGCCTCACCCTCCTGGGGAAGGAGGGTAGAGATAAGGTCACCTTTCCTGAGCAGATGGCCCTAGAGAAAAGAGTAAATATGAAAACTAAATTGTACTAAGGTAAACTGCTGGCCACGAAGAAGAGGGCAATGAATTTGCATGGGCGGCAAACAATACTTGCTACATTGGGCACAATAATGAGGGTACAGGAAACAACGGACCCCAAGTCTCTGTTTTATCCACAGCCAGGCATGGGTTGGCAGAAAAATGGAGTGGACATTCTGGGTAGGATAACAACAGGCTCCAAAGTGGGAATGTGGGAATGAGTCCTTTCCGCATGAGCGTGCATGTGGAAGTGTGGCATTTGGGTCTCATTTGTAATAAGACCATGAGACCCATAAAGATACAGACTGATTCTTTCTGTTTACACTTGGGTCCTTAATGCCTTGGACAGCCTTGAGTGATCTAGTTATGCTTCATGTTGGAATAGATTAATTATGTTTATCTGGAGCAACGGAGGAGGGAGAGAGGAGAAATGAGCAGTATAGGTAGAGCAGTCCTATGCTTCTTTAACAGGACCGTTAGAGACTCAAGGGCCAGGAAAATTACTCAGGGCTTCTGCACAAAGGAAATGACTTCAACTATTAAGAGCTTCATCCAGACAAAAATCTTTGTGCTTGTCTTTGTTGCATCTCTTCATGAATGAGCCAGACTAGGTTGTAGCTGAGCTCAGGCATTTTGGCATCAGATTGCGTCCTGGCTAATAGGATTGGACCCCTATTCTATGAGTCATGGCCATTGAGGGTGCTGGGGGGAGGAGGAGGCAGAGATGGTGTGATGGATTTGCTCTTGTGATAGATTGGTTCTTGGGAGGCTTCGTCACATGGTGTCCACTTTGCCACTGGAGTCAGGCCATATCCTGGCCAAGCCTGACTCAGAGAGAGAAGCATACAGGGTCATGGGTTAAATGAAAATGTAGCTCTTCTTGTTAAACAAATGATTGAGAGCCTTGGCCATTGTGGCTAAATAGAGTGTTGGCCCATGTTTCTAAGTGATTAGAACGTTGGCCTGTGTGCTGAAGGGTTGTGGGTTCAATTTCTAGTCAAGAGCAACATACTTGGGTTGCAGGTTCGATCCCCAGCCCCGGTCTGGGCATGTGTGGGAAGCAACCAATTGATGTGTCTCTCTCACCTCTCTCTCTCTCTCTCTCTCTCTCTCTCTCTCTCTCTCTCTCCACCTCTCTCTCTTCTCTCTCCTTTTCCATCCCTTCCACTTTCTTTAAAAATCAATGGAAAATGTATTCTTGGGTGAGGATTATCAAAATAAATGAATAAAAATGATGATTGAGAAATGCTGGATAGCGACCACATAGCTTTAAACCAAGCATGGGGTCTTTCTAACCACAAGGTCCTTTTAAACATGGGCACCTGCCCAGGTAGCACATGTGTGAAGCCAGCCCTGGAGAAAAGCTCCCACAACCCATTTTCTAAAGGGGCAGAAGGAGAGGTTCCTGGTGCTATCTTAATCAAGAGCTTTGTCTCCTTTCAAATTCCCAAATTTATAAATATATGACAGCATTGTGCTGGTGAAAGTTACCATTTTACAGATCACTGGGGCTGGTCCTTTCAGAGGAGTGAGGGAAATAACAGGGTGCTGGAAGCAACAAAAACACAAAAGGAACAACAAGAAAGCTATTATGCAAATGCGCGGCCATTCATTGCTGTTCTGCCTTGGGGAGCCTTGTGGTAGATGCAGAAGTCTCTGTGTGTCTGAATTATTAGAACCCCTTATACTTAATATCAAGCCTCAGTGCAATTATTTAATCCTAATTTATTTTTTTCTCTCAGCACATAAGTAATTGGCCTCTCCCATCTCCTGGTCTCTTGTGGGCTTAAGAGCTACCTTGACTAAAACCAACAAAGAAAAGCAAAAGTAGCTTGGATCCTGCAGGGGCTCAGCCAAACAAAAGCATCCAAGATTCAAGGCAGTTTTGCTCTGTAAGAGCCTGTGGGAAAAAGTTAATAAGTGCTTTTCAGAGGGTCCTGGGCAGCAGGATTCAGTAATAGAAGGTGGAGGCAGCCTGAGCTGCTGTCTGTGGTCCTGAACCACAATGTTTGCTCGCTCCTTTCAGACTCGACCTACCAGACATTATGGAACCCGCCATCCAAAACACACAAACTGCTAAACACACAACAAACACATTTCAGACAATATTTGTGCCTACATGAAAAACAATCAATTGAACTTAAAATACATCTTTCTGTTTTTTTGTTTTGTTTTGTTTTGTTTTTTGTTTGTTTTTGCATAGGGGATACAGGGTTCAACTAAATGACCAAAGGGGTAAGTTTTGTCTCTGGCCTCTTCTTGCGGAGATCAAGTCACAAAACGTGTTTCCCCAAGGCCCTGCTCAACCAGACATCACCTCAGCAACTCCATGCTCACATCTCTCCATGTGAGCTTAAATCAGGGCCCAGCCAGTGAGCTGTCCCACCACTGGGTGAGCACCATCACCAAGAGCATGGCAGGTAGGTGTCAAGATCATACAGTTAATTGCTTATCAGCTCTGAAATGTTTTATGAATAGGTGAATGAAGAGTTCAGACTTATAAGGAGGGACTGGATTATGAGGTATGGATGACTTGCTGGTGTTCAGGTGGTATGAACAGGTCTCATGTATTCAAGTACTGGGCTTCCTGCTGACAATGGGGGCTGGTTTGGTCCAGATTCTGCTACTTGCCAGCTGTGTGACCTTGGGCACATCACTCAACATCCCTGAACCTGTCTCCTGGTGGGAAGGCAGCGCTAAGTGTAGCTACCACCCCTCAAGGTGGGAGCCAGTCAAGGATGGCACTGGAACCATTACTCTCAGCTCCTCCATGTACCTCCATCTAGACCAGTGGTTCTCAACCTTCCTCATGCTGAGACCCTTTAATACAGTTCCTCATGTGGTGACCCCCAACCATAAAATTATTTTCGTTGCTACTTCATAACTGTAATGTTGCTACTGTTATGAATCGTTATGTAAATATCTGATATGCAGGATGTATTTTCATTGGTACACATTGAACATAACTAAAGCATAGTGATTAATCACAAAAACAAAATGTAATTATATATGTGTTTTCCGATGGTCTTAGGTGACCCCTGTGAAAGGGTCGTTCGATCCCCAAAGGGGTTGCGACCCACAGGTTGAGAACCACTGCTCTAGACTGTGGGTGCTCCCCTGTTCAGCTTCACTGCACCAGGAGGAGGGGCTGCCGGGAAAGGACAATCAGGCTACCACTGGAGGTCCTGAGGGTTCTGGCACTGTCTGAAGATCAGGAGACCCCTCTTCAGTTATGACCTTGTGCACAGAGCGTGTGACTGAGCATGTGCGGCCACCGGTCCTCTCCAGGGTTGGCCTAATATCCTGGGAAAACTAAGTGCACTTGCTCTTTCTCTAGCTGAGGAAAGCTCGGGTTTAGGAGAAAGGGGAGCATGGAACTTGGTTTCCTTTCAGTCAGTGCTTCTCACACTTTATCCCTTTGTCTATACTCCACCCCATCACTGTCTGCCATTGCTCCCCTGATTCTTCTGACCTGAACAAAATAGAAAAAGAAATTGAAGTCTGGCTTTGAGCATTCCCGTTCTCCCAGGGAGCTAGCCAGTTTGACAAATTAATCAGGAGGAAGGTGCTTGATGAGACTGCTGTGAGGTTAATTTGTAACCCTCTCCCAAGGAGCACGTTGCTTTTTGGCAGGAGCCTTCTGGAGACAGCACCACAAAAACTACCCAGGCACCCAGAGGGCCACCGTCCCTGCTGCAGCAAAGGCTGGCCCTGGCTGGACCACATGGAGAGGCCCTCAAAGGCAGTCTGCATGGCAAAGTTTAGGTTCTTAAGCTGAGGTTCTCAAGAACTAGCCCCTACATTAGATCCTGTTGGGGGTCCCGTTTTCCTTTCTCTACTCCTGCCTCCTCTGTAGCCTGTGGTCTCTTGCCTCAAATCCAGGCCTCTCTGTCCTCAAGATGCTCATTTAGCCCACCTCTGCCTCAGCCTCCCAGGAACTCAGAGGCGGGAGGCAGGGGGAGGAGGTTAGGAAGCAAACTCAGCATGGCTGATGGCCCCATTTACAAAAGGGGGCTGGGGAGGGAATGATCCCCGCCCCCCTGCAGTTCAGTCTCATCTCCTTAATGGATCCTAATTACCCTTGTCCTGCTTGTGGCTTCTCTCTAGGGCCCACCTGTCAGGATGATGGATGAGGTGAATGAGAGATGCCACCAGCTGGGACTGGAGGAATCCTCTCCTTCTCTAGTAGGAGTGGGAGTGTGTATGGGAACTTTAATTTAGGTCCAAAGATTCTGAAGAAGGGAAACCACCTTTGCAGGGTGAGTTCTTCTTCCCTAAAACTTGGACCAGGCGAGTTGTAGCTTTGAAGGAAGGTGATGGGGAACCAAATGGGCAGGATTGGCTCTGTTGGTGTGAAGCCCCGGGATACATGATGGGGGAGGCAGGGAAGGCTGATTCTTGAGAAGGATGTTTTCTGACTTCAGCCTCAGGGCAGTAACATGTCTGTGTCCCCTTGGAGAAGGCCAGCAGTCATCAGTGCTGAGTGGGTCCTTCTAAGTCAAGGTTGTGTTGGGACTAGATCTCAAGCTTATTCCATATCTCCATGGACACACACCCAATGAGAACTCAGTAAATGAACTTCCAATCATCCAGGTCCCAGACAAAGATCTTTGACCCTATGATCAACAGAAGCAGATGTAGATGGTAGTGATTCTGTTTATCTGCAGGTGAAGCCGATAAGGGGGAAGCAATAAAATGATTCTGCTTTTAAGTCACATCTACCCAGGACAAAGGGGTGGAACCCTCCACTCCTGGGCCATGATGCAGTCCAGTGTGCCCTGGGAATGCACACTCATGGTCTAACTTGTGAGTTATGATTTTGTCACTTGTTCTATGCCACGTGCTACATTACAAGCTCCGCAAACAGTGTGGATCTTCTTCATCTGTGTCCGCATGGCAGGTCCACTCTGTCCTGAGACTTGGCTGATGCTACTCAGGCCACACACTAATCATAGTGGGAAGGATAATCAAGGTGCCACAACTGGAATGTTAGCTCCAGGATTTCACAGAAGGAACAAAACTTTTACTCCCCAAAAGGTAATAGTTTGAAAGGAAGGCTCCCAGCCCCTTTTCCCATACTCCTTTGTGGAGACACTTTCCTGACTGCTGAGGTGAGGAGCCCTTAGGCAATGAGATTTTGTGCCTGCTGGGTTTTCTCCTTTAGAGGGGGTTGTTCTCATACATGTGCTAACTGTGGGCCTGCACCCCTATTTGCATGATTGTGGGGGCTACCCTACAAGCTAACCCCCTTAGAGCCTCACCTTTGGAATTTGTCTCTATGTAGCATCCTCCCACACCTACCAGGGCTGACCTGTGTGACCAGTAGGAGGAGTGATGTGTTCCTCCTGAGCCTCGTTCATAGAAGACATTGCAGCTTCTATCTTGGGCTCTGGGATTACTCATTCTGGGGGGATCCAGCTGCCATTTCACAAGGACACTTGTTATCGGCTCACTTGTTGAACATATTTTGAAGTCCTAACCCCCAGCACCTCACAATATGACTGTATTTTGAGGGAGGGTCTTTACAAATATATTTAAGGCAAAATTAGGTTATTAGGGTAGGCCCTATCCAATATTGCTGATGTGCTTACAAAGAGGAGATAGGACACATACAGAGGGAAGATCCTGTGAAGACACAGAGAGACAACACCTTGTACAGCCAAGGAGAGATGTCTTAGAAGAAATGAATTCTGCTGCCACCTTGATCTCAGACTTCTAGCCTCCAGAATTGTGAGAAACTTATTTTTGGTTTAAGTTCCCAGTTGTGGTACTTAGTCATGGCAGCTCAAACAAACTATAACATTCAAGCAGCCCTATGCAGAGGCCCATGTGGAGAGAAACTGACTTGTCAGTCATGTGAGGGAACCACTTTGAGAGCGGATATTCCTGCCCCAGTCAAGCCTTCAGATGATTCCAGCTTCCCAGCCTTCAAGTTCTCCAACCGAGGCTCCAGACCTTATGGAGCAGATGATGTGGCAGGTTTTCACTGAGAGGACATAAGCTATGGAGAGTGGTCTCAGAAGTCTGCACAGGCAGGTGTGGGCTGTGGCCAGGGAGATTGGGGGGGGGGAGGAATAGCAGGGGCCAGAAAGGCCAGAGGAGGGGAGTGGTTAAAACTCCCTCCTCTGGAGGAGGGCTGGGGTATTGGGAAGGTATCAGAAAGGAGAATTGGGAAACAGTGACTAGAGAAGGAGAGACTGTGATACCAGGCCAGGGAGGTAATATCAACACCCCAAATGGGGGCTGGGGATTTTCCGCCCCAGATCAGAAGGCATCCCTCTGCAGAGAGAGTTAAGGGACTCCAGCCCCTCAACCAGGAAACTAATACCTATTGCCAACCTATTCTGTACTTCATTTCTTTTCATTTTTACAGCAGCCCTCCTAGATAAGAATCACCTCTATTTTCCACAAAAGGAAAAGGAGACTCAGAGAAATAGGGAGACTGAGGAACCAACCCATCGCAACATTGGTAAAGAGCTGCTGGATTCAGAGTCAGGAGCAGCTGCCACCAGAGCCCCCATTCTTGCCCGGGGTGGGGGTAGTGGAAGATGGCCTGACACAGTGGTCCAGACCACACACTCTAGAACTGGACCACCTGTGCTTACTCCCTGGCTCCACTGCCTACCACCTTGTGAGTCCAAGCAAGTCACTTAACCTGTCTGTGCTTCAATTTCTTCATCTCTGTAGTGGAGATGTTAGTATGTTCCTCGTGGGTTACTGTGAGGTCTGAGCTATAAGCCAAGGGCTTTGGGACTGTTGGCCATTTTTATTCCTTTAACTCTGCAACATGACCTTTTCTTTTCTTTTCAAATATATTTTTATTGATTTCAGAGAGGAAGGGAGAGGGAGAGAGAAATAGCAACATCAATGATGAAAGAGAATTGAGGGTCAAGCCCACAACCGGGCATGTGCTCTGACCGAGAATGGAACCATGACCTCCTGGTTCCATAGATCGACGCTCAACCACTGAGCGACACAGGCTGGGCTGCAATATGACCTTTTAAGGTCAAAAGGATGTGATTCTCAGAAGCAGGCTGGACCTGAGTGCTTAGACTAGACACAACATACAACAAAGGTGAATTGACATTTATGTGTAATGCCTCCTCTTTCCTTCTCTTCCTTTCTAATCCCAAATCAAGCAGCTCAAAGATAGGAGATGGCCAATGGCTCCCAGAAGATCCAGAACACAGTCTCCCCTTGGCTGCTGTGGACTGCCCAAGCCGGAGCTCCCAATACAAGTCTTTTCCTGGAGATGGAGCTGAACAACCCGCTCCAACAGGAGATTGGGAGACTCGGGCTGAGATCAGTCCTTCGAGGACACACTGTGGAGGGTTGCGTATCAGCAAGAGCCTGTGCGGGTGGGCAGCATCCCCTGAGGGAAGAGGCTCAGGCTGGGCTGCCTGGCTTCCACGCTGAAAAGGAGCAGCTAAGTGTTATTGATCCCAGCTCCAGGGGGAAGATTTGCTAGGAGGTCGCTGGCACCAGCCCATCACTTAGCTGGTATTCATTACTCAGTGATGAGGATGGAGAACAGAGAAGGGCATTTAGCCACCAAACCTGGCCTCCCAGGAGAGGCGGTGATGGGGGAGCCAGAGAGACAGATATCAGGAAAGGGTCAAGGGCAACTCACTCTCATCCTGGGAGAAAGGGTGCCTGATGGATGGTACTAGGAGAAATCCTACCTTCCTGGCAGCCTGGGACCTCCCACAGGCCCTGGAGCTTCTCAACTTTGGTTGCAAAAGAGAAAAGAAACTTTGGGTGATACCGGGCCTAGTTCTCCAATGGCCTCTGTGTAGGCTTCAGTTTCCTCAAATGCCCAGCGACATAAAATGTCCTACCCGTTTTTAATGGTGTATTGCCATGAAACTAATCTTTATGTGGCAGAAATAGTCATTAAACCCTGAGGTCCTAATGTGGATCAGAAGGACCAGAATAATACACTGAACAAGATCCGGAGGCCATGGATTTGGCCACTTCCCAACCCTGAGATGGCCAGCATGTTCCTAGAGTTGTTGAACTAGATCATGTTGATGAAAGTGCTTAGTAAGAGGTAATGCATTAAACAAATGTCAGCTATCACCATCACAGTATTGGTATTGTCATTATCGCCTTTCCAGAAATACATGTCCAGAAACATAACATTGTCTCCACAATAGCTGTGAGAAATTACCAGTGTTAGTACAGGAATGAGTGTTCATAGCAGCACTGTTTTGAAACAAAGCAAAAGCCCACAGAATGAAGAATGGATAAATACATTGTGATATCTTTACAAAATGCAATTACTTTATAGCAGTGAAAATGAATGAACCGCACCTAACAACACCGGCGAATCTTTAGTAACACAATGAATAGAAAAAAAGGAAGTCCTTGAAGACTCTATACAATACCTGTTATCTAAACTTCAGAATAATAACTAAAAATATATAAAGCATGTGTGTGTGTGTGTGTGTGTGTGTGTGTGTGTGTGATACAACTAGAAAATAAAGAAAGGAATGATAAACACATGCTTTATATAATGGTTACTTTTGGCAGATGTAGGTGAGGAGTACATGGATATGTAATTCACATTGATTTAGATTAGGAGTTGTATGGTGAACAAAAATGAATGCATGCATGCATGCCTGAATAAACAAGCAGGCATACATGGAACAATGTTGGCATTGAGTCATTAGCAAAGACTGTGATTAGTCCAAGTTGAGTACCCAGAGTCCAAAAACCATTTTTTTCATTTGAAGAGAAGTCTGATATTGCGTTTATATTTAGCACTGGATCCCCAAGTTGATATTCTATAAAGACAATAACTTTTACTAAGGGGGTGAGAGGTTCCTCTCTATAACCCATATTGCCCAGAAGTACCCTTGTCACACACACTTTTGGGGAGAGGTGAGTTCCAGTCTCTCCTCCATCCTGTTTCGGTGTGCTGAAGGAGGTATAAAGTATGTTTGCCATTGGGGCAGAAGTTACATATCTAACCAGCACTGGACTATGATGAATAGAAACATTCTTGTACATGTCTTTTGGTGGACATATGTATGCATTTCTTTTAGCTCTGTGTCTAGTAGTGAGATTGCTGGGTCATAGAATAGATGAATATTCCACTTTGATGGACAATGCCAGTGTTCTAAAGTGCTTGCACCAATCTGTGCTTCTACCAGCAGGATGGAGAGTTCTGGTTTCTCCCCATCCTCACCAATATTTAGTGCTGTCAGTCATTCAAATTTTCATCATTGTGTTGTGTGTGGGGTTATATCTCACTTGTATTTATTTGAAAATATTACTGAGGTTGAGCATCTTTTCATATATTTATTGGTTACTTGGCTATTTTTCTTCATAAAGTGTTTGAGTCTTTTGCCCATTTTTTACTTGGTAATATGTCATATTATTAAATTTCTATGTTTTTATATAGTCTGTATATGAGTAATTTTGGAGAAAAAATATAAATTTTTCTTGGCCATTATTGGATCTTTGAATTTCCATTGAAATTTTAGAATAAACTTTTTTTGGGGGGGGGGTTAATACTCACCTGAGGATACTTTTTCCATGGATTTTTTGGAGAGAGTAGATAGGTGGGAGGGAGGGGCAGAGAGATGGAGGGAGACACATTGGTTGGTTGTTTCCTGCATGTGCCCTGGTGCACACGCCCTTGACCAGGAATCAAACCCATGACTCTTTGGTGCTCAAACTGATTCTCTAACCACTTAGCAATACCAGCCAGGGTTAAATTTTACAATAAAATGTAATTTAATTTATTAATGAAAACAACCCAAATGTCCATGAACAGGAGAGTAAATGAATAAACTGGTAGTCACACAAAGGCATATTCCACAGCAGTAAAATGGAATGAACCTTTGTGATGTGAAACAATTAGATAAATCTTTGCAAAGTAATATGAGGTGGGGGAAGTAAAGACTCAGAAGATTATATACAGCAAAATGCCCTTTTTATAATGGTAAAGCAAAAATAAAAATCACTGCTTTTAAGGAATACATATGGATGCGTTATTGCTATCATAAACAGAAGTAAGGAACGATGGACCTATGGTATAGGATGGTGGCCACTTTAGGGAGGGCAGCAGGAGGATGGGATGGGAGCAGTCGCATAGCTGGGTGGAAGTTATTGTCAGAGTCCTAGCTTTCCTGTTGGGTGGTGGATTTATGGGTGCTTATTGTTCTGTTAAAATATATTAATACATAAAGGAATTACTGACTAATGATGAAATGTTCTATGGATCAAGGATTACAATTAATTCAATTTAGTGCAGCTTCAATGGGTTATACAAAAATGAAGACTTGATGGAGAACAACACCATCAACCTCTTTGTTGGGCAAAACAGGGATACCAGTGACAAGATGAATATTATATATTAGTAAAGCTTAATTTCTTTTAAATTGGCTTTTAGAAAAATAATTACAAATAGGAGTTTAATTTTTTTCTTCCTACCCCCCCCAATGAGTCTTGTGTATTCCCCAGGGTATACACATGCCTCTTCCCTGAGCAGATGGAATTTTAAACTCCCTTTCATTTTAGATGAACCACCAGTTGGCGTGTGGAAGTCAAATGGTCTCTAGAGCACTTAGGAGGCTGTTGATGTACTCACTCTCAGTCAGAGTGGACAAGAGGGGCTAGGGTGGCTTCGGGAAAGGGAAGGAAGCAAGGAATTTAAGAGGTATTTAAGAAAAGGAATTTATAGGACGTAGTTTCCTTAGCAGCAGAACACCTAGGAGTTAAAGAACTATGTATTTTCTGCTAGCGACTGCCATGTCTCTCAGAACAAAAATATCTATTTGCCCCAAATTCTTGGAGCTGTCACCCTCCCATACAATGCTGACACTTTTATATGGGTCCCAGGGCAATTGCAACCTTATATCTGGTTCTCACTCACTGATGGACTAATTGGTGGCACCCTTCCTGCTGATAGCCTTCAGATGTTGGAGGGAGGATCCTTGATGGATACTGCTGCTGCTGAATCCTGGAGGCTGGTGTGGCTTGGAGGTGGGGCTTGCATTTTAGGGATGCATGATACAGCTGCCTCTCAGACCCCCGAGCTCGGTCTGTTCTGCCTCCTCTGACAGCAGCTCATCAATCAATTGCTTTGGATGCTTTTCCAGGATGACTCTTAATTAAGGGCTTCAGATGGATTATGGAGTGGGCTTAAAGGGACCATGGTCCTAGAGCAGTGATGGCGAACCTTTTGAGCTCGGCGTGTCAGCATTTTGAAAAACCCTAACTTAACTCTGGTGCCGTGTTACATATAGAAATTTTTTGATATTTGCAACCATAGTAAAACAAAGACTTATATTTTTGATATTTATTTTATATATTTAAATGCCATTTAACAAAGAAAAATCAACCAAAAAATGAGTTTGCCTGTCACCTCTGACACACGTGTCATAGGTTCGCCATCACTGTCCTTGAGGATAGTTTGGTAAGGGAAAAGTCCTCAGTCCTTAGAATTCTGGGGCAAAGGCCATATGTGAGGGCCCCAAGGCCAAAGGCATGAAGTATTTTGGGCTAGAAGGTCACAAGCTCCTTCAGGGCAAACAAAGGCTTGCCTTAGTTTGGGCCACCAAGTCTACCACCTGCTGCCCTTTCCTGAGCCTTCTTTTACTAAAATGTGACATGGAAATTTAGAACTAAATGAGTCTTAAACCGTGGGCAAAAATGCTGCTGTGGAGAAAGCAAGTAACATTACAGCTGGGCAGCCTGTCACCACCACTTGGGAGTTGTGTGATGCTGGGTAACTTATGAACTTCTGGGAGCCCTGGTCTCCTGCCAGTAGTACGGAAAGTCTGCAGGATTAGAGTTCCATGTGGCTCTGCATGCCGGTGGGACCTGCTAGATCATTTCCCTACAGCTCTTCCTTGTCCCAGCCGGAGCCAGGCAAGAGGTGTGCGAACAAAGAGGTTCATGGCATACAGGAGCGGTCCGGGCTCTGGGGCCAGATACCATGAGTGAGTTACTTACCGCTCAAGTCTCCGTTTTCCCACACACAAAATGAAGGATTCTAACCCATGGGCTGGTTGTGAAGGGCGACACAAGAGTGTACATAAGGCTCCTGGAACACAGTAGGTGGTCTCTAAATGTGAGGGGGCTCCCTATCCACCGTGTCAGCCTTCCCCTTGGAATAGACTCTTGGGACTCCCTGAATTTTGGGGGTGAGGTGGGGGTGGTTCTTTGAGTGTGTTTCTGGGCACAGGGGCCCTGAGAGAATTCACAAGAAATCAATTCATGGAGAATCAGTTCATCACTTCCACTTTGCCAAATGGCGATTTGGTCTCCCATCAATTGAGTCTTAAGAAAATGACTTGGCAAGTGAGCCTGCCTCCCAGAAGACTTCTCTAGGTGAGCTGGGCTGATCCAAATGCAAGTTTAGTGAATCCTCGGCTCCGAAGCAAGACAGTTTGCCATCAGTGTTCTATGTTGGAGGCTGACCCTGCAGCTTGTGGCTGATGTGAGAGCCATCTACTCCTTTTTTGCTTCTGTCTCAGCCACTACTGTCACCATCACCACAGGAGGTGCCTGACTGAGAGGAAGGGTCTGCCAAAGGGAAGACCAAGCCTCCTGGAAAGCAATACTGTTTTATATACCTGGAGTCTCTCTCCAGACCCCTTGGAATGGTCTCTTCTCTTTTAACCCCTCTTTGCTGCAGAACAAAAGAGAAAGGGTCAGGTAGCAGATGGAGTCAGGAGGTGGAAGAATAGAGCCTTATGGTCAAGAGGCTTCGGAACCTGAATTCCTCTGCAAGCAAAGGAAATAAACCAATACATTAGTCTAAAGCAGTGGTTCTCAACCTTAGCTGCACATTAGAATCACCTGGGAATCTTTTTAAACTCCTGATTTCTGGGCCTCATCCTCCGGAAATTCTGTTTCTTTGTTACTAATGTTGTGGCCCCACCCCATAACAAAGAAACAGAATTTCTGGAGGATGAGGCCCAGAAATCAGGATTTTAAAAAGATTCCCAGGTGATTCTAATGTGCAGCCAAGGTCGAGAACTACTGGTAAAGGGAGCTGTCAGCCTGGAAGAGAGGCCCAAGAGCTGGGCTTGGGGATGAGGGAGAACAAGACAGTGCCCAGGGGCCCAGAAGCAGCCACCACATGGTCAAGATGCAAATGCAACCAGTTGTCTTCAGTGTCTTTGTTCTGATCCTCAAGATCCAGATCACAGAGAGGGGCATCCCAAGGCATAGTTTGCATCATGTGCCCTTTTATTGTCTGGAAAGGGTGATGCTTCTAATTCCCTAGCCCCCAGGCTGTACCCAATGGAGAAGGGGTGATTCCAATTTAGGAATTGAGCTGAAAAGAAAACAGATAGTAGTAGGAAGCCAGAAAATACAAATCATGGCAAATAGACATGGTGTTTAGAATGTGCTAGCCACTGGCCTAAGTGCATTACATATACTAATGCCTTTAATCCTCCTATAAAGGCAATGAGGGTATTGTTATTATGCTCCTTGGATAGAAACTGAGACCCAGAGAAGTTAAATTATATCAGCCAGTGGTAGAGCTGCTTGATGGAGGGCATCACAGGGAAATGAGGAGCATGTGAGCTTTGTAAACTACTTGTAATTCTCTTCATTAGGATGCTATGACCATCCCCAGCTTCTGCAAGGTCAGACATGCAAGACAAGTACTTGGCCAAAAAAGCAGGATTCCAACTAGTGCAAAAATAGATTTTAAATAAAATAGGATCTCTATAGGAAAGAGAATTAGGTTATGCTTTACATTCCCATGCTTGCTCTAAGCTATCTGAGGTGTCTGGTAAGTTCAAGGGGGACTTACAGTTGGTCGACCCTATGTGGAAATTGAGAGTGTCTAGTAAGTGGTAGAGCTGGGGTTTGAAGCAGAGTCCAGTTCTTAATGCCTACAGAGCAGCGGTCGCCAACCTTTCAGACTTCACGGACCACCAGTGCTCTATAGCACTGTCCACTGGACTCCTGCTCAGCTGAAAATCAAGTTTGGAAAAATCAAGAAAGTTAGTGATACAAAAGAAAGCTGGTTTGCTCAGGGTGGCCAAGAGTAGAGAAAACTGGAGGTGCCTGGGGGTCCCACTGCTCTGGTCTCCTAATCCCCAAGGACCTGTGCCTGTGCTGAAGGGCAGGTGGCCCTGCTCAGGTGGGGAAAAGGAAAAGGGAGGGGGAGGTAAACATGAGTTTGATTTAACAAGTCAAGGGAAGGAGAGGTATCATGCAGATTTAAGTTTAGCACAAGGAGAACTAAGTTGACATTTTACTGACTTGCAGTGGGAATTGTTAGACAGATTGCTGCACCGAGGGTCAAGTTTGATTGAGATGCTGGGGACATCTCAGCCATCAAAGGCATCACACTTGAAGGCCAGTGATACCCCAACGGGCAAGGTGAGGACACAAATTTGAGCTCATACATGGCTACTTGCCAACACATGCACACAAATGTGCGTGCACACATCACCACAACTAAAACCTAAACTTCTCCCTAAGCTCCCAGAGGCCATGCCCAGAGACACTGGGTGAATGGAATGAGTGAAAGCCCAGCGTGCTAGATGTGATTCTTATTAATAACCACTCCCCACTCCAACCCGATCACTGCCTGGGCCCACTGGGAGCTTTAGAGATGAAATTCCTCATACTTAAAGGTAGCAATATGCTCATGAGAAACACCCATTGCTTCTAGTAAGAAAATGAGCCCCTCTCAAAGCCATCTCTTCAGGGCCCCCCTCCTTGCTGGAAGGCTCTGTGTGGAGATGTGAGCACACAGGTGGCCCACAGTGGGACCCTCTGTGATTTACCTTGGTGGAGGGTGGGGGTCACCAGGGGGCATTGAGAGGACAGAGCATGTGGGGAGGGGAGAATGACAGGGCAAGGCTGGGTAATGAGGAATATCCTGGCTTGGCTTGTGCCTCAGGGATGATACCACCCTGGTCCTGGCCTTCACAGAAGTACCGGTGTGGGTCTGGACTCTAGCAGGGATGATGAATCCCATCTCTGTGGTCCACCATTCCCTCCGGGGCTGCATCCACGACTCCGCCACCCCTAAAACTGTGGGGGTGGGGGGCAGTTTTGGAATTGCTTCTTTCTCCTCTCTTCCTGCAACTAACATCACATTTCTGGGGATTCTTCTGACAATTCTCTTCCTTTCCTTTCCTTAGCTCCCACCTCTGAGGAAACAGCTGTGTCCAGGGCAAGGCCTATGGCTCCATCTATAAACCTTCCCTCTGTCTCCCTGGGGAGAGCCAGTGCACCTAAGTGTATTATTAAAAATGACATCTTAGTTAGATTCCTCCCAGACATCTGTTATAGCAAAATCCCTCTCTTTCCTTCCCCTCCCTCCCCCACTGAGAAGTGGGTTCTTCTCTCAGCTCTCAAGGCATCTTCTGCACAACAACCCCCAGCCCACCCCCTCTTGACCTCTGATGGTCATGGTCCCAGGTTCTGCCTGGACTGAGCACTAGGGGAAAAGGAGCATCTGCTTTAGCAAAAGATTAAAAGGTGACCTTCATTGAGCCCTAAGAGAGATAACAATCTCTCTGCAATCAACAAGCCTGGCTCCTCTGGATTCTAAAATAGCAACTGTGGAATAAATCGGCCCCTCTCTTTTTTCTTGAGGACAACACAAAGGAACTCTAGGGGTGAACTGGGAAATCACAGTATCTTTTAACAGCCTGGAAGCCTGAAAAGGAAGTTTCTATGTGTGTATTTGTAGCTCGTCAGCACAGGGAAGCTAATTATCTCAGCACTGTTGCCACCACCTTGCATTCAGCAAACTCTGTCCTTTCAATTATGATCTTATTTGTCTTATCAGTAACCCTGAGTTCATGGAGGGCCCAGAAATGGTGCACCCAATTTAGATAGGAGGGAGCCACCGTCAGGGGAGGAAGGTGCCTGCCCAAGGTCATGCAGGGATGGAGTCCTCAGAGCCAAAAGACAACTGCTTTCTAAGGGTTCCTACCCCGATGTCCACTGGGAATGGAATGTGTTCTCAGGGCTTGATTGCAGAGCTGGGGAGCATCTGATATTTGGGTGGTTATTTTCTAGTGATCTTAGCAACCCCCTGTGGGTGTCTACTCTGTTCCTCTACTCCCAGCGCTGGGACCTGAGCTGCTAATCAGTGATGTTTGGAGCAACCAGTGGGTGTGATCAAGGTAGAAACAGATGCAGTGGGGAAGAAAGATCCTTCACCCTGTGGCACTGGGGAGGGGAGTGAAGACCGGATTTGTCAGGTTTGGACTTAGTGGGGATGTGGAACATGGTGGCCAATTGTTGATGGGAAAGAATAAGCTAGTAAATGAAAGGATGCATCTATAGATGAATACATAGTGTCTGAAGTGAGAGAGATATTAGATGGAATTACAGTGAGTCGGATGCTACAGAAGCAAAAATTAGTGAACTTGAAGAATAAAATGGATCCAAAACTGCATAATGACTCAAAAAAAGAAGAGCAATTCACCAAGAAGACATAAAAATCCTCAATGCACCTGAAAACACAGCTTCAACATACGTGACGCACAACTGACAGAAATGAAAGGAGGAATGGAAACCCCACAATTACAGCTGGAGACTTCAATTGTTTTTTTCTTCAAAAATGTAAAGAACGATTAGACAAAAAAAAATCTGGAAGGATATTGTTACCCCAGCTGCATGTGGACTCATGAAGCAGCTGCATCTGAGCCCTGGGAGCACCACTCCTGGTGTCCTTGCTATTGAATGGCCACAGGGAGCCCAGTAGGTGGCCTCTAACAGCCCCTCATCACCGTCTCTAGACTGCTAGAGAACTGCCAGTATCCAAATTTCAGATGCAAGGGACCATAACTGGAGCCTGCAGCCCCACAACAGTCTCTTGTAAAGTTCATACCCCTTAGCTTGTGGTGTGTGTTGAACTGAGAGCCTTCCAATCTCATGTTGAAGTTCTAACCCCTGGACTGCACAAAGTGGCCTTATTTGGAAACAGGGCCATTGCAGATGTAATTAGTTACTGGAGTGGAACGAGCCCCTCATCCAATATGACTGGTGTCCTTACACAAAGGAGACATTTGGACACAGACATGTGCTGGGATGTGCACGTGATGCTTGGAGTTATGCTGCCACAAAGCAAGATGCTACTAGAAGCTAGGAGAGGCCTGGGTCAGGTCCTCCCTAGAGCCTGCAGAGGGAACACAGCCCTGCCCACACCTTGATTTCAGATTCTAGCTCCAGAACCCAGAGACAATGTATTCTTGCTGTCCCGGTCTGTTATACCAGAACTCAGTGTGGCTTCGGCCCCAGCTTCCCTTTCCCGTCTTATCACACACCCTGCCCTGCAGGACTTTTTGCCCCACAACGTTGGTGCCCAAGAAGCCACTTGTGGAGTAACCATTTGCACAGTTGCTTACAGGACAGACTTCTCAGGTTGCAAGGAGGAGGCACACAGAGAATCACAGGGCTATCTGGGAATGTGGGAGGCCGGGAAAGCCACCCACCCAGCAGCCCGCTCACCTGGATCCCAATATGTCTCACTCTAGGGGGAACAGAGGCTCCACGGAGGACCCCCAGTGTGGCCCCCTCAGGGAGCACCCTGAGCTAAGTGACTTTGCTCCATGATGGTTTTCAGGAGCAGAGTGTGACATATCAGTGACTCTCAGGGTGGCGCTTATCTATGGGGCTCGGTAAATGGATTAATATTCACAAAGCACTTAGAAGCAGCTGGCACATCAAGAGTACTTTATAAGTGTTGCCTCCTGACCCGTCTATGGGATGGCCTCCCTTAAGTCCAGCTTTTAGACGATTATTTGCTGATCACACACTGAGCCCTGGTCCAGGTCGCAAGTTTGGTGTCTCCTCTTTAACAAGCATCCTCTCCGAACACTAACAAAAGAGAAAGGGGGAGACCCATTCAGACCCCTTTTCTTAATCAGAAATGGTGTATGTGGCCAGTAGTAAAGACTGATGGATTCCTCAGTACACCCACCAAAAATGAGTAAATAAATGAAGGAAACTCTGGAAGGATGGATGGATGGATGGATGGACGGACTGATAAAAGAGTTTGCCCTGATTCAGGTAAGAAGGTGAAGTAAAGGGTGAATTGCATGAGAGGTGTGTACATGTCTGGGGAGAGGGGATTTTGGAGGATGGAAGCATATGCTGGTGTGTCCTTTGGCCTCCTCAAATAAGAACTGCATGACACATTGAAGTTTCATAGGTTTAATGTTCCCTCCCAACGGCGTGTGCTTTACATCTGGATAAAAGGAGCTATAAATCTCTCCAGGCAGAATGTGGCTGGGCTCTGCCTTCCTCCCCTTCTCGCTGAGATCTTACTTGGAAATACAGCTGAACACTCAGTGATGAATCACGGCATCTGTGGAGCAGCCCAGATAAGGAACAATTTGCATTTTCATGTGATAATTCCCCACTCTTGTCGCTTTCAAATTACCTTTAGAGCCACATTAATTCTGTTGCCATAAACTAGCATTCTGTGCCCAAGTCACTGGGATGTGGGGTGCCGGTGGCAGGTGTGCCTGGCTTTACAGGCCTGGGACACGCTCCTTTTCTGTAACACGGGGCGTATGACACCTCGCTGGCCTGTGGAGAGCGCCTCTGGTAGCAGATCCAAACCCGGCTCACATTTTCATTGTCTGCGTGTCATCTGGTTAAAAATAAACGGCACATAAATCACTCCCCCAACTGCCCCCACCTCAGTGTGCAGGGGAGACACCCTGCAGGTACCTCTTTCCCCCTCTCTGCTCCAGGACGTACAGCACTGAGGGTGTGGGAGGTGGCAGATGCCGCTAGGCTCCTGCGCTCAGGTCTTCTGGGGAGGCTGGGCTGGGAGGAGTCCTCCTGGGGGCTGGCGGTGCTCCCCAGCCCTGCCGAGGAAGCCCAGTCCGGGGCTTGTCTGCCTGCCGCCCGTGCCCGTGGCGGAAAGGACTCTGGCAGAAGAGGGAAAATCAGCGTTGGTTTATCAGCCTTGGTTTCTCAAACGAGGGCTCCTTTACTCTAACACCTCCAGGCAAAGACCTTGCACAGTCTGCTGCCACCCTCTAAGCTTCCCGGTCCAGGAAGTTCTTCATTCTCATCAGAAACCCTTCTCACGAGAGCGCAAATCCACCCCCTTGTCTGGAAGCAGAGGCCCGTCATTCCCACACTCCGGTGTCCTCCATCCCTGCATGCCCGAACCCCAGCCGCGGAAGGCCATCAAACCAGCTAATGCGGAGCCTTGTAAAAATGAGAATCATTTCTGTCTCAGTCCTAATTTGCATGTGTCCGTTTCCTGAGGTTCCGTTCTATGAAGCGTGAATTTGCTCACTCCAGGCCTTGGAGAAGTGTTACCGTGGGGTTCGTCTGCACACAGTCAGAGTCTCTCAGGCTCTATGGCATGGCTCGCGGGCAGGCAGGATGGATTTCGTCCCTGAGGGGTTTCCCGATTGCCCAACCACCTGCTCGGGCGCACTGCTCTGAAGGAGCAGGCACGGGTCTGGATGCTGGGAAAGCCGCAGAGATGGTTGTTAAGTTCTGTTCATGTTTGTTGGTATACTCTTCACCCTGGCTTGCAGCAGTGGTGTTTTGAATGACTTTCTTCTGTTACATCACCCAGTTTCTGTACTTGTGAACTGAGGGGCAGGGGCGTTCAATCCCTGCTCCCACTTGTTTCTTGGAAACATGTGAGGAAAACACGGAAACTGGAATGTGTTTGGTTCCTTGGAAAGGAGTGCTACCAGAAGAGAAATGTATTAGATTGAACCACATAAAATCACCATTTTTAAAGGGAAAAATGGTTGAATATCACTGATTTCATATGGTTCAATCCAGTGCATTAGACCTCATCAATGCAGGCTAATTTGAGGAAGCTTGCTCTGAATTTCCTGGTCTGCGGCAAAAAGGTCTGAAGTCTGAGATCGCTTTAAAGAGATGCAACTTTATTACATTCAGGTGCCACCAGGGAGATGGGTCAACAAAGGAAGGTCTCCTGCGAGTTGGTGGAGGGAGGTCTTGGGTTGATAGACAATACGTAAGGGAGTGACAAGCATGCTATGTGACCGGTGCTTTAATCTGAGGTGTACCTGTGAATGCTTGAGACGTTTGCTCTTTTACGTAGCTTTAGAATCGTTTCCTTCTGACTTACACATGCGATCAGTTTGCTTAACAAACCCTTCCACGAAAGAAATTGTATGTCTGGAGTTTACTTGTCTGAATTATTTCTTATTCCCAGACACTAGATTCCAATAATGATGCCTGATTGCTCTATTCCTGACCTTGAGGTTGGACGTTAGGTTAACGAAAATCAAGGGAGGCCAGCCCTCAAATGCGGGGGAGGGGAAATCTGTTTGATAAACTCCTCTCTGACTTGAAAACCAGGCTGGTTTTCTTGGGTGGCTCGTGTATCGGCTCTGACGGCAGTTTGAGAGGCAGAGTCCGACGGAGTCCAGGGCGTAGCAGGACACTTGGGAGCTGTCAGCAACATCCCACAGAACTCCTTCGAAGGGCAGAGTAATGGGAATGTACAAACTCCAGTCTTTTACGATTTCAAAAAAATGCTCCCATAAGCTCATTCTCCTAGGAAAATATTTATTCCTATAAAATATTTTAAGAGCTTCTTTCTAATTAGTGGCCATTTCTCTAAAATATTTAAGTTTATTTGCAAGTAAATTTTAACAATTTGCTGTTCACCCCAAACCCCAAGGAGGGCAGAGGAGGGAAATGGGGCAAGAATTGGTGACCAGGGGAAACAGAGATGAAGAGATTGCTTGATAACGTTGGAATTAGGTTGCTGTACGGCAAAGTCCTCACAGGACTCCTTCTCTGGCCAGTGTGTCCTTCCCTGAAAGGGGGAATTCTAGAGAAAAGCACCTCTTCTTTCTAAGGGAGAGTGGGTGCAAATCCCCCCTTTTTCTGTTTCCTGTGTTGTCTTCTCCTGCTTTAAAATGTCAAATAGGACCTAAAGGAGGTTCATATCTGATTAAGCTGCTGGAAGGAACTGACTCCCTTCTCAGTTACACGTCTCCACTAAAAGTGGACATGAAATAAAAATGGGCCAGGTAAAATACGGGCAGTTACTTAGCAAAACAAAACAGAACGAAACAGACCAGTGATGCAACAGCCTGTTTCTTTGTTGTAATTACACAATTCTATGCGTTTGTCAAAAGCATAAATCCACCTACCAAAAAGAGTGATTGAACTGTCTGCAAATTGAAAACAATGAAATAAATATGAAATAAGACCACTCCTTCCCTGGTAACCTGCCAAGTGGATGGCCTGGGGGTGAGGTCTCCTGGGCTCCTCGCCCAGCGCTGTCACTGACTGCGCACGTCACGCCTGCCGCTGCAGCCATGTCCCTGTCACGGGAAGGAGGCCACAGCCTGCGTGTGGCCCTCACTAGGTGGGAGCTTCATGGTGATAGGGCTGCATTACGCGCCCAGCCCAGTGGAACAAGAGCAACATGGGTGCTGCTTGAATTGAGCCTTGATCTCACACGCTGCTATTTAAGTCCAACCCCCCTGATCTTGTCCTTGGCAGAGATTCATTCAGCCAGGCAGCTCTTACTGGACACCTACTATGTGCTAGGGCTGGTGCTGGGAATCAGGTTATGAAAGCAAGATGCAGCCCCTGGGCTCGAGCTGCCCCAGTGGGGGGCCAGTCGCATAGCAGATGATTAGAGCAGATGTAATTAGTGCTGGTAGAGGCGGCTGCAAAGTGCTGCAGCGGCGAGGAGGAGGGACTGCTCAGCCTCAAGTCTCACCTTCCAGCTGTTCAAGAGAGTTAGTCACTTGTGCCTACAAAGAAAGAGGCCCAAGGGGACATTGATGCTGTGTCAGTTCAACATGCCATCATACTCAGTCACACACAGACACACATCATACAAAGACAGACACAATTACATACAGACATACACATCATACACACATCATACATAGACATACAGCATACACACATCAAACATCATGCAGATAGATACAAACACATACATCATACAGACATCACATACATCACACACATGCACACATGCACACGCACACACCTGAAGACCTCCTCTCGCCCTCCAGAAGGATAGACAATGTCAGTCCTGCCCCGCCCTCCTCCTGGACCACAGTGGAAACACCCAAGTGCTGCTTGACTCGGTAACGCCCCTAGCAGGCTGGGTAGTGATCGTGGGTGGGTTCCTGTGTCTCACTATGAGTCTTCCCAGTGCCTTTTCCTTATAGGCTGCAGACAGTCTAGGCTGCCCGGCAATCACCATGGCAACGGGTCTCTCTTTCCATTTCCTACAAGTGCAGGGCCCTTCCTTGCCCGAGTGCGGCCCTGACCAGCACCCAGCCAGGCCTCAGGCTCTGCGTCTGCCTCTCTGGGTTGTTTCAAGGCCTTACTGTTTCACCAGGAACCAAGAATGGACTAGGAGCATGTGGCGTTCTACTTGTCCGGGCTGACCCCAGGGGTGCCCTGCTGACAGTAACTGCTCAGACTGAGCATGACTGCATAGGCCTGAATGTACAGGCTGTCATTTAAGGACAAGGTGGCCACACCACAGAGATGAGCTGGGAGCCAGTTCAGGACAAATTAGAGCATGTGAACTGCAGGGTGACCAGGGTGCCAAAGAGCCTCATGTGAGAGGTGAGTGAAGAAACTGGAGACATACAGACAGGAGAAGGGAAGCATCAAGAACAACCTCGGGACCAGTACTGTACAGAAAAGGGAGCAGATGGTGTCCATGGGCATCTGCAGTATCACTTGGACCAATGGTTGGGAGAGAAAAGGCCACTGAAACTTCTTCCCTTTCCTCATGCTTCTAAAACGCCTCCTAAGCCTTTCAAAGGTAGAAGGCACTCTCTTTGAGGAAGTGAGCTGCCCGGCAATGCAGGTAATCAAGCAGAGGCTAGAGGGCCATTGGGTGGACATTCAAGTATGAAATGGGTCTTTATTATCTCATCCAAACCTCACTGGCCCCTCCACTGTCCTGTGAGTAGCCCCAACCGCCTCCAAAGTGCCCCCTTTCTTACCTCTGAGATAAAACAGGTGCCAGAGCATGGCTCAGACCTCTGCCTGCTTTACAGCCCCCTGTTTAGACCCCATTCTCTAAACCTGACACTTAACTTTATAGACGTAGGGCACTTCCTATTTTCCTGAGCACTTTCAAATCCACAATCTCATTATCTCCTCCTCGTTACTCTGTGAAGTGAATAGAACAGTTATCATCACAGAGGCAGGGAATTCAAGGGGATTTTCCAAAGGTTACAGTAAGTTAGCAGCAGAGCCAATACGGAGGCTAAGGTTCAGGTCCACCAGTCCAGCCCACTGTCCACTCTGGCCTGTGGTGCGTTTACTGGCATTGCCACCTTGGGCAGATGACAGATGACGCCACAGAGAGGGCTTATCAGTGAGCACGCAGTGTGGCAGAAATAGTGCATAAGTAAATTAAGCATGGTTTCCAGAAATAAAACAATGTCTGGCTGTCAGTTGTTCTCAACTACAGGCTTTGCTGCTAGGTATACGCTGAGACACAAACAAAGTTGCTAACCACATGTGATGTGAATGAATACATGGGTTATGTAAAGTGAGTTGTGCCAATGGATCTGGGTGGGGTGCAAGTTGAGTCATAAAAATGACCTGGTCTCCCTTAAAACTTGCAGTGGGGGTGTCGAGAAGGGAGGGGCTGGCCACTGGTTCTGCTTGGTATTGCATCCAAGCTCAAAATTTAACAGACTCAGTGTTTCTTGGGAAATTGAAACATCAAATGTCAAATAAGATCTCACTGCTCTAATTCCTTCTTCAGGCCCCTGAGGAATAATGTCTCCAATGTGACAACCCAATAGGCCCTACCATCATCTTCTTGTGCTAGTGAAAGGCCCTTCCTCTGGCTTAAAATCACTGTATCTCCTTTTTTAAATCAATTCAACTGAAGCAATGGATGAAAATGTGAAACCATATAGTATACGCGTGTATGCTGGTCTCGTCAATGGATGACAACTTTTCACGTGAAAAACTTTCCATCTGGCCTAGCCTTTGTCTCCAAGTGCACGGTGGTGATGACAAACCTCGCAGTGCCCACTGTTTCCTTCCTGGGGCTCGGATGTCCTCTTGTCTTCTTCACCGACTCTTGGTGAGGTGGGAGGAAGAGCACGGCTCTCCTGTTCCACTTGGGAGTTGTAACCTGAAGCCTGAGCCTTGTTCACCCGTGTGGTGTGGACGGGACGTGGACCAGGGCTACAGTAAGAGACAGCAGTGATGGAAGGATGAGGCCAAGGCTTCATCAGGCAGGTGACCCGCCCTTTGGAGAGTCCTGAGGGCTTTGGGAATAGGTGGGACTATGGTCCAAGCTGGACTTAAGGACAACCTCAGGGTGGTGGTGGGGGAAGTCACACATCTCTGTGAGGCCACTGAGTCCCAGACATAATTCCTCCAGATGCTGTGAAGTCCAGAAGAGTTGGGGCGGGTGGCAGAGGGTGTGCTGTTGGGGAGAGAGGTGCTGGCTTGGTAGGACTGTGCTCCTGGCCTAAGCAAAGCCCAGGAATGTCCACCTTGGCCCTGCTCACGGAACCTCTGCTTCTTTCCCTGGTCTAAGCCACATCCAGGTAACCTGATCTTCCCCGGAATCATAACACTGAAGAGTAACGAAGACCATCTGCAGCTCCCTCACAGGTGGTCTTGTGTGTTTGACACTCACGGGGTATCAGACCACGGGGAATCGGGGGGGGGGGGGGCGGCACCTGGCCATGTTGGGTGGATCCAGTATTAGGAAGTTCCTTCCTATGTGGAGCTGAACTCCACCTCCTTACATCTTCCACCATTGGTTCTAGTTCCTGATCTGGGGTTGTATGAGATTAATCCGGTCTCTCCCTTGGGCCACCTCCTCAAATATTTAAAGGCAGATGTTACATCTCTCCAGAGTCTTCTTTCCTCATGACCTGCTTTTCAGACCTCTTGCCACCTGGTCCCCTCACACCTGGTCTTGGGTGTGAATCAGTTAGTTAGTCTTTTCTGTGTTTACTCTGTGGCGCACAGATGTGAACTCAAGGCCACCCTGTAAGAGACTTCTCACCCCTGGCGTGCAGGAGGCCAGACCCCTAGGAGGAGCATCTTGGCTTTCCAGGTTATGCTTCAGCATATGTGTACATTCCCGCCCTGCCAGCCATCCTCATGAGGAGGAAGAGGAGGCAAGGCCTTTAGGTAGAGCCCTAGAGAGTAGTGCACCCATGAGGACTACGGCAGGGACTGGAGGCCAGGACACGGCTCTTCTGTCCAAGGACCCTGCGGTCACAATAGCAATAGAGACTTCTGTCTTCCCTATTTGAGTGGCTTGAATCCTTTCCAAAATCAATGCAGGGCTCCAGGAGGGCACAGAGTCCATCTGTCTCCCCTTGCCCTCTCTTCCACTCAGGATATTTGAAATGGTGGGCACGACTCCGATGACCTCACCGCAGTGGTGTGAGGCTGACTCACTCAGTGTCCCCAGGCAGGCTGAGCTCATTGAGAGCATGGCCAGAAAAACTTGGCTGAAGGACACCCAAGTCTTCTGCTGTCATCATTGCTATAGCTTCTTGAATGGTTTATTGGAAATTATCTCAATCAGAGAAAAGCTGCAGGTATCATGCACACACCTTTCTCTTTCCTGAACCATTTCAGAGTATGTGTTGTCATGATGCCCATCACCTGTAAATACTTTTGTTGGTATATCCTACAAATAAGGACCATGGACAATCTTCAAAGGCAGGAAATAAACGAATCCAATACTAATATCTATCTAATCTGCAGACTCCGGTCAAGTTTTGCCGGCTACCCCAGTAATCATCTTTATAGCTAAAGGATCACACTGCATTTTGCTCTTGTGTCTCCATAGAATCCAATCTAAACAATCAAGACCTTGACACTTTTGAAGAACACCTATTTTGATCCATGTTCTCCCATGGGGCTTGTCTAACGTTTCCACATGATTAGATTTAGACTCTGCATCTTTGGCAGGAGTTTCACTGAGGTGATGCTGTGTTCTTCTCACTGTATCTTATCAGGAGGCACCTGATTATGATTTACCCCAGTTCTAGTGATATCAACATTCATCACTTGCTTAAGGTAGTGTCTGCCAGCCTCTCCACCACAAAGTTACTCTCTTCCCCTATGTAAATAACTATGTGTAGAGATACTTTGAGATTAGGTCAATGTCTCATTTTTTAAAAAATATTTTTTAAAATTGATTTTTAGAGAGAGAGGAGGGGAGAGGGAGAGAGAGAAAAACATCGATGTGAGCAAAACATGGATTGGCTGCCTCCTGCACGCCCCCCACTGGGGATTGAACCTGCAACCGGGCATGTGTCCTGACTGGGCATCGAACTGGCAACCTTTTGGTACATGGGATGACACCCAACCAACAGCCATACTGGCCAGGGCTCAATAGCCCACTTAAAAAAAGTTTTTATTGATTTTAGAGAGGAAGGAAGGGAGAAGGATAGAGAGACAGAAACATCGATGAGAGAGAGACATTGATCTGCTGCCTCCCTCATGTCCCCCACTTGGAATAAAGCTCACAACTTCAGCATGTGGCCTGACTAGGAATTGAACTGGGGACCTCCTGGTTCCTGGGTCAACAGTCAACCACTGAGCACACCAGCCAGGCTCAATATCCCATTTTTGATCAATTTCTTCATTTACTATATCAGTATGAACTTGTAGTTTCATATTTTAGTCAATGGAGTGTAACTTATTATTGTTATTTATTTTAATGCTCAGATTATTTCAGAGTTGCCCAGTGGGAGTCCCTTCAAATTGATTTCTGTGTCCTATTCACATGTCTCCACAGTTCTCTGGAAGAGTAAGCTATCCCAGGTGCATCTTGGACTTTCCCTCCCCTATCTGGAACCAGCTCATCTTCCAAGGAGCCAGGTTCCTCTCAGTGGAGAATGATATTTAGAAACCAAGATCTGGAAGTCTAGTGTGCTCATTGGTATTGGGGTGGCTCCTAGGCCCTCTTTGTGGACAGAGTAGAGAAATGTCTACATGAATGTTTACATATAGTAATGCGTGCACACAACTGCACTTGTATTTATATATTCATCTATGTATTAAAAACCACGAGTTCACATAGATATGCCAAATTCCAATCTAACACCTCAGGATTCACTTTAGTTTTCTTTCTTTGTATATTTGTAGCTTCCTTCTCTAACAGTGGTAAATCTGGCTGTTATTGCCTCTAACATAAACATATTTTCCTATTTGATCATTCCCCCCACATGCAATCAGTCTTCCATTGCTACCAGCACCTCTTTTTAGCAGGGGTGCCCTCCTTATCCAACTTGACCTTCTAGCCTGGGCCAGTTTGTCCTCTCAACCTGTATCTTCTCGGGTACCCACACCCATCTCTATGCTGCCTTCTGCAGGGACCCCTCTGTACCTCGCTGGAGCTCCAACACCCCATGCCAGGTTCCCCTGCAGCCACCTTCTCATACAGAAACCTCGCCCAGTGCTCGAGCTCTAGGCCCCAGCTGCTGTCCCTGGGTGGAGGGTGGGGGCCCTCCCCTCCCAACCTGGGCTCTAACACTCCATTCTGGGCCACTGTATCTCCCCTGCCCTAGCACAGGTGCCTACTTTTCTCTCCCGCCCCACAATAGTCCAGGAAGAGAAGGCACAGGAAGGAGGGAGAAGAGAGGATACTTTTGGGATTCTTAACCTATATCACCCAGGTGTCCTTCCTCATCTGTCCAAACCAAGAGGCCAGGACTGCTGCCTGGAAAGTGCTGAGATTTGCAAAGGCCTGTTAGGAGGGCAATCTGTATGTGGGCACATTAAGGTAAAGTGCAGTGGGGACCGAGGCACTGTTGGGTAATATGTAGATTATCCCATTCAGAGGCACATTAACGAAGTGCTAATTGTGCTTTCTCAATGCAATTTGGTGCCAGTTGCAGGAATAACTCTGGCACCTGCTTGGACTTTAGACTTGCAGATTAACTCAAATGGAAGGAGTAGCAAAACAGGGAATAATTTGTTCTCTAATAAGCCACTTGGAAGCCAACTCATTTCTACAGTGGGTGTCAGAAAAGTGCAGCTCAGCGATCGGAACAGGAAGCTGTATCTGGTACACAGGGTTCTATGCGTTTCTGCCAGGGCTTGCTGAACAACGCACCTCACTTTGCATCTAATGGCCTCAATTTCCCTCTCCACTATTAGGAATAAGAAGTGTTTTACTCAGATGGGATAAAGTGGATCGAAGAGCACCGTTTTCTGCTTTTGTCACATACTTATGTGGGCAGCTCCGCTGAATTTGACTAGAAGGCAGAAGAAGGGCAGGAAATGGGTGTCTGCAATTCTCAGATGTGATTCTCAAAGTGGGGTCCCTGAATCAGTAGCATTGCCATCACCTGGGAGCTGGTTAGAAATGCAAATTCACAGGCCCCCCTCACCTACTGCACAGGCCCACCTCACCTCCTGCATCAGAAACTGGGGGTAGCGCCCAGCGGTTTGTGGTTTAACAAGCCTTTCAGATGATTCCGGTGCATGCTCAGGTTCAAGACATGCTAATAGGAGACATGGCTTAATTCATTTGAGCAGGGTTTACTGAGCATTTACTACTAAGTTACTCAGCAAATGCTTCCTGAGGCCCTACTGTGTGTCAAGCAACGTGCTAGGCCCCAAGGGTTGAATTATAAACAAGACAGACATGTTTCCTACCCTCCCAGGCATGCTGTGACATGAGAGATGCACTGAATAAGCAAGCCATTAGAATGCTACAAATAACAACACAGCACAGGGCTTGGAGCGGGAACCAGGGAGGGCTCCTGGGTTAGTTAGGGAAGCCGGGGAGGCTACTGTGAGCAGGTGATGTTTATGCAGCAGCCATGCTCTCAAGGAAGCCACGGAAAGTTGACTGTTGGGTACAAGGTCGGGAAGTTTGGGAACCCTCCCTTATTTGCAATGAAGAGCACAGGTGTGAAGTCCAAGACCACACAGTGGGCTGAGTCCCTCCCTCCTCCTCTCCTGGCTCCTCGTGGAGATGGGAAGTGGCTGTGTCTCCCTGGCTCGGGAGGGAGCTCTGTTTATCGCCAGCCGGTGGAGATAGCATCATCATTATTTTGCAGGGGCCAGATATGTGCATTATTAAAAACAAAATCACGTGATTTGCTGACAGCACTTAATGGGAAGTTCAAGAGGCCTTATTATTGCTATGCATCATATCTGGCTTATGACAGGCAGCAAGATTTCTGGCACAGAGGAAAGCTCCTAGGCCTTCAGTTTGATTTTTCCTTCCTTCCTGAGGAGAACTGGCAGCCAAGTCCCTACTTGCAGGAGGGTCCCCAGGCTTCCTCAGGGCCACTGGTGCTGAGGTGGGTATTAAGGACACGGTAGGGGGCTCTCTGAAGGTAGGGGCTGGCCCATGGCTCTGCTGGTGGTTGGATAAAGCTATCAGCCCAACGTTGATGAACGGATGGGGCAGGGGGATTGGGGACTGCCCTGAAGGTCACGGCACACAGTAGGGATGGAATCTACCTTCCGGAGAGGACAGTAGGGTACTTTGCTATGCTTGGTTGGGTTATTCTGCCCCATTATATTTGCAGACCTAGTTAGGGGGTTCTCCAGGTCTCGGAAGGCTGGTCTCAATGGCGAGGTGGCCGATGCCTAGCACTGTGCCTGGCACGCAAAATATTCCAAAAGTTGTTGTAATGCATTCAATCATTTTTTCTTGCCGAAACCGGTTTGGCTCAGTGGATAGAGCATCGGCCTGTGGACTGAAAGGTCCCAGGTTCGATTCCGGTCAAGGGCATGTACCTGGGTTTCGGGCACATCCCCAGTGGGAGATGTGCAGGAGGCAGCTGATCGATGTTTCTGACTCTCTATCTCTCTCCCTTTCTCTCTCTGTAAAAAATCAATAAAATATATTTTAAAAATAATAATAATTTTTTCTTTAGGTCAGGGATTATTATTTCTAATATCTCAGTCTTCCGGAGGCTCCCCCTGGCTGTGTGGGTAGGGGGTGTTGGGCAAGGCAAGCTGCAGAGGAGGGAACCCTTTGCTCACCTCCTGTCACCTCCACAAGGAATGTCACACACAGGCAGTATTGTAGTGTTATAGGGGAAGATGGCCCAGAGAGGACAGAGGACACAACCCCTTTCTGGGCTGC
>NW_005871094.1:5061755-5067370 GCF_000147115.1 Myotis lucifugus | reverse complement strand
AATTACTGTACGATTCCACTGAGTCCCTAGAGTTGCCAAACTCGTAGAGACAGAAAGTAGAATGAAGGTTCCTGTTGAGGAGAAATGGTGAGTTAGTGTTTAATGAGTACAGAGTTTCAGTTGGGGAAGATGAAAAAGTTCTAGGGGTGGATGGTGGTGATGGGTGCATAATCATGTGAATGTACTTAATGCTACTGACCGTACACTTAAAAATGGTCAAAATGGTAAGTTTTATGTTATGTGTATTTTCCTGCAATTAAAGAGAGTCTGCGGAGGAATGAGTTGGTGTTGCAGGTGGGACTCCTGGACAGAGATGCTGGGGTGCAGTTTGGACTACAAGGTGAATTTTAGGGATCAACACCTCTGAAGGAAGGGGGAGAAGTAGGACTGGGAAGAGGAAGAAGTTGAACTGAATCTGTGACATGGGTCCCAGAACCCTGTGGCTCTGGAGTGAGAATTGCTCATCAGGGAAAAAATGACCTGCCCTTTCATACCTGTGCCTCCTCAGTCCCTGAAGATGAGCTGATCTTGCAAGAGCTGTCCAGTGGGGCTTTCTCTCTGACCACAGAAAGGGGGCTGGGTGACTCTGTGTCGAGCACAGTTGGGAAATTGGAGGTCCAAGAGTCCCTGTGTGGAATGCTTCAGGAGAAAATACCTTCATTGAACAGGCTGGTGACACTGATAGTCGTCAGGTGAGGTGAAGTAACCTGCCCTACACGGGAGTGGGTCTGAACCACCTTCGCCCGCCTTGGCCCACTCCCTTCCAGCTTTCTCACCGGTCTCATGCTCAGATCCCCGCTGTCTCCATCTCTGACCTAAGAGGTGACCACACCCTCCAGACCTACCTGGTGGAATTTCTGTGAAGGTAAAGTCAGGTGCTTGATGTGATGTGAACAGAGTTATAAAGAAACACTGATTAATCCCACAATGAATGGGGTACTGATAATATAGCAGTAATTCAGAAGTGAATGGGTTTAAGGGCTAACTCCACGGGTGACTCCTTTTGTGCAAATCATGCTTTTTATACTTTGATGCCTCATGCATCGATTTAAAACACATTTATTGAGCACCTGTTAGGTTCACAACATTCTTTGGGACCCAGGGAAGGATACGGCATGTTCCTGGAAGATGTTCCTCTCCTGGGAGGTGCAGACCCGCTAAATGACAGGACCGGGCAGCCTCTGAGAAATGGCCAGCGGTGGGACAGATGGGTTGAGAACGACGAGGGTAAGGGTGCCGGGACCTCCACGGCCTTGACCCTCTAAAAAGCACTGCTCCCCACAGAACACTCTAGGGCCAAGATCAGCTACGGAGCAAACTTTTGTTCTTTTTTTTGTTTTTGTTTGCTTTTTAAATTTTATTTTTCAATGACAGTTTACATTCAATCTTATTTTGTATTAGTTTCAGGTGTACAGCGTAGTGGTTAGATAATCATATACTTTACAAAGTGCTCCCCTGGTATTTCCAGTCCCCACCAGGCCCCACACATAGTTATTACAATATGATTGACTCTATCCCCTATGCTGTACTTTACATCCCGTGACTGTTTTGTAACTGCCAATTTGTACTCCTTAATCCCGTTACCTTTTCGCTCGGCCCCTCAATCCCCTCCCCTCAGTCTGTTCTCTGTGTCTATGAGTCCGTTTCTATTTTGCTTGCTCATTTATATATTTATTTTTTTAGATTCTGTATACTTTAATGAAAAATAACAATTTAGCCAAGAAGTCAACACCCATGTCTGTGCTGCAGGTCAAAAGGTTTTCACCCCCCAAATCCCACGCCAGCATCTGCCTCCAGACGGCCCAGCTCTGTCCTGTGCAGACGCATTTCGATGTCACACCCAGCTGTCACCGCCAGCAAGTGGGCCTTTCCGTCCCTTTCAACAGAATAACAAAGGTGAACTGTATTATTTCCTAGGGCTGCAAATCGGGCGAATTAAAACAACAAAATGTGTTCTCTCACAGTTCCGGAGGCTAGAAATCCAAAATCAAGGCCTGGGCTCCCTGGACGCCTGTGGCGGGGAGCCGTCCTCGCCTCTGCTGGCCTCTGCTGGTCAGCCAGCAATCTTTGGTGACCCCGGCTCCCCGCTGCCCCCAGTCTCTGCCTCCATCTTCCCATGGTCTGGCCTGGGCTTTCACAGGGCTGTCCCAGCTTCTGAAGGACATCAGTCATATGGCCACCCTACTTTAATATGCCCTCATGTTAACTAATTATATCTACAATGACCCTTATTTCCAAACAAGGTCACCTAGGAGGTCCTGGGGTCTCAGAACAGATCTTTTCTTTTTCAGTGTGTGTGTGTGTGGGGGGGGGGGCATGATTCAACCCATAATGAACCCAGAAAATACCTTAGCTGTGTATTTTTGTAGAGACACAGGTAGAGATGGGCGTGTCTGACGTGGAAACATCTTCCCAGGAGGGCATGCGATGCCTCAGAGTTGGTGGAACACCCACTTGTGCAGACTGAGCCAAATAGACACATTGGGCTACTATTTACATTTTATTCCCAAAGCCAGTTATGGAAATGAAGGCGTTCGCCTGGATTATAGCCTGAAGCATGCGGGGGTGTTCTTTGCTTTCAGACTAGGATGCGAAGTGTAGCAAATGCTTTATTGAGCTAACACCAACTCTGACCCAGGCGGAGGGCATCGTGGAGAAGGTGGTCCCAGCGGGAGTGGACCAGGTGGGTCTGCTCTCCTTGTCGCTGCTGCAGGGGTGTGTGGGCTGTTTGTTTTTTAGCAGCATAAACACTTGCCTCCGTGTGTGTGTGTGTGTGTGTGTGTGTGTGTGTGTGTGTGTTGGCATTTTTCATTCCTGTCTTTCTTCACTCCCTGTTGGTGTGTGAGATGGGAGGGGCACACAGAAAAGACAGGAAGCATTTTTTGGTTTGAAAACAGCCTCCATAACTACGAAATGTCAAACACCCGTGAGAATTCTGTTTGCCGAAGGAGGACACACGAATGGTGATGGTGGGAGCAGTGCTGACCTCGGGCCCGGCTGCCTTGCTGGCCTGTGTGACAGGAGCAGGACTCTCACCTGGCGCTCTCCCCCCCCTGCGAAACTCCTCTCTTTCCTCATGAGATGCCCTGGGTCAAGGGCACTTTCCGGAGTGGAACTTTCTCGGCTGCTTCCGCAAGTTCTCGAAGACGAGTTGCTAGGCAATGAGGTGCGCACAGAGGGGCTGCGCTGGGCGGCTGGCTCCCCAGCCCATCTGCAATTTAAATTCCCTGACAGGCAGAAGCAGCCAAGCTGTTCACTTGAGATTGCGGAAAGTTAGATGGAAAGAAAGGAATAGCCGAGGCCTCGAGCCCTTCATACATTCTGCTTTGATAGTAAGTGCGAGAGAGACGGGGAGACGGGCAGAGCTGCAGCTGGAGAGGGGAGAGCATTTCGGTTTAGACCCGCACAGCCCATTCTACATTTGACCACGTGTTCCACCCCTGCCCCCCATCCCCCCAACTGTGTGCTGACTCTGGATCCCCTCTCCTGTCCAGCTCTTCCCTCTCGCCCCCTTTGGGGAAGTGAGCTTTGAGCACCTCTGCTTTTTCCATGCTGTTTGGATAAGAAGCAGAGAGGGAGCCAGTGATGAGATAGCAGGACCACACAGGTTCTACTGTGGCTCTGTTCCCACACCCTTTCTCTGGGGGAGTTGCTGCACCCCTCGAAGGGCCCCAGTGACCTGCTCCCAATGCCCAGAGCAACAGCTGTACTGGAAAAAGCTGTATTCTCCCATTTGCCAGGGTCCTGCTGAGTTCTTGGGGCTGCCCCAGGCTACCTCTGCCCAGCAGGAGCCCCAGAAAGCGGCAGCCCCTCAGCCCACTGGAGCCAACGTGGGGCTAAGTGGCAGAGGCGACAGAACCCGTAATTGTCCAGTTCAGGTCCGTGAGGCGTAGAATTAGGTGCCGAGAGGGACCTGCAGAACCTGCCTCTCTGGGGACTGGTTCTGTGACTAGAGTTCCCTCCTCCAATCTCTTCTGGCTCCTGCCCTTTAGTCTCAGGGTCATCCAACTTCCTCTTTGTTTAATCCCTTTTTATTTCTTTTGCTTCCTGTTCATTAAAAACTGTCCCGGAGTCCTCTGGCATTCCAGGCTCTGTCACCCAGAAGGAGGGACACAGCTGGCCTCTGGGACTTAGTCTAAAGTGGATAGGTGGGACCCAAACAGCATCTGCCCGCCCCCACCCCACCCCCCAAGTCACTCTTGGTCACCACCTAGTGGTGTGTGCAGATGAGAATGGTGATCTTGAGGGAAGCAGACACAGTTCCTGCTTTCAGTCTCCAAATGCATTCCTTACACCTACTGTGCTAGGAGGTCAGGGCTATTATCAGACAAAAGTACCTGTCATGGGTGTTGAGGGAAGTTAAGAGTGAAATGAAACCACTTAACATCTACCAAGACACCTAAAATGACAAACGGAGAATTAGTGTTGGTGAGGGTGTGGAGATATTGGAACCCTCATGCATTGCTGGTGAGAATGTAAAATACTTAAGCTACTGGGGAAAACAGTGTGTCGGTCCCTCAAAAAGTTACACAGAGAATTACCATACGACCCACCGTATACCGAAGAGAACTGAGAACAGGTATTTATGTGTTCATGTTCCCAGCAGCATTATTCACAATAGCCAAGAGGTAGAAGTAACCCAGTGTTCATGGGGAGATGAATGGATAAAAAAATGTGGTCTACACATACAATGAAATATTATTCTGCCATAAGAGAAAGGAAATTCTGACTCATGCTGCAATATAGATGGGCCTTGAAAATATTATGCTGAGCAAAATAAGCCTGACACAGAAGGACAGATACTATATGATTCTCTGTGTCTGAGGCACCTAAAATAGACAACTTCATTGAGTATAATGTGGAATAGTGGTTACTAGGCGGGTGGTATGGGGTGTTATTGTTTAATGGGTATAGAGTTTATCTTGAGGAAGATGGCCCACTTCTGGATATAGCTAGTGAAAATGACATAAACATTGTGAATGTCCTTAATGCCACTGACTTGTATACTTACCAGTGGTTAAAATTATAAATATTATGTATATTTTGCCACAATAAAAAAAGAGTTAACTGAAGCTATAACTATGGTGAGGATGAGTTGGGAGGAAGTTTGTAGTGTGGTAGGGCAGGGGGAGGGGAGAAGGAGGTGACCGTCAGAATCTCATTGTCAAAAAGTACAGGCCTTGCTAGCAGGAGGGCAAAGGGATGTTATGCTGAGGAAGAGGCTGAGAAATGAAGCTGACCGCACGGAGTGTGAGTGTGGGGTGTGCTATGAATGGTGCTGGGAGGGGGAGCACCATCGAGAAGGTTAGAACTTAGGAGTTGGGTCCTCAGAGAGCATCGATCCACAACTACTCTTACTCTGCAGGTGACACAATTGAGGGCCAGAGATCTTCCCAGGGTCTGGAAGGAGAATGTCAAGGAGGAGGGGTGTCTCTGGGAATCCCTTGGGGAATGAGGTTTGGGCCAGATGATATCCTTCTCAGCCCCTCTCCCAACGCTGGGAACCATTTCAAATGGACATCAAGGAGCAAGTTGGGATGACCATTCAGTAGGAGGGTGCTCGGTGCAGATAAAAGGCGGTCCTAGCCTGGAGGGGACATCACCAGGGTCTCGAC
>NW_005871094.1:5055645-5060746 GCF_000147115.1 Myotis lucifugus | reverse complement strand
GGATGATCACACAATATATAGCATAGTACTGCTGGTGCGCTTCCTGGGTGCCGCTCACTGGGGAAGCAGTTTACCTGCACTGGGGTAGGGTAACCGCTCCCATGTTCAGACGAGGTCAGTGAGGTTCAGTAGATGCCCCCCACTCAGGGACAGGAAACCCCGCCTCACCGCCAGTTCTCCCCAAGCCAGTGCTCCTGAGCGCTCTGCCAGGTAAAGTCAACTCAGAGCTGGCCCCCGGAAACCCTAAACTTTGAGAAAGTTGTCTCCCCCACACCCCACACCCCACACCCCACCTCCCTCCATGCCCCTATCCCGGGGGCCTCCTGCTGTCCCAGGGCCTCCTGCTGTCCCAGGGACTGTGACCTGCTCTTTCCCTCCTTCTTGGAGCAGCACTGCCCTCCGCCAGTCCTTCCAGACCCTCCCCAGCCTGCTCTGGGCCGTGTCCCTGGCTCTCAGCCCTGCCTGCCAGGAGGCTGACAGCGGAGGGGATCACCTGGCATTCACAGACGGTGCTGCCCCACAAAGCGTTTGTACTTTTACAGCCTTAGGGATGCCTTGCCTTGTCGGGGGAGTCCGGGGACATTGTCAAGAGCCAAGACGGAATTGTCCAGCGGCAGGATCCAGGCAGGGAGAGGCCAAGGGAAGTTGGCTTGGCTCTGTCCACACCTTCCTGCCACGATGGCCTGTGTTGGGGGAGAGAAACCCGAGCAGGGTGGTATCACCACCGTTCGCTGGTCGGCAGCATATCCGTCCTTGAATGAACTTTCCAGGACCCCCCTCTGAGTTGTGAGGCAGGTATGGTCAGGCCCACTTTGTAGTGAGGAAACCGAGGCACAGAGAGACGTGGCTTAGTCAAATGCTAGTAGTAAGCGGTGGAGACGGAGCCAGATCCCACGTGTCCTGAGCTCTTCCTGTGGCTACTCTATGCTGACACAGGCTCAATGTCGCCCAAAGGAACATTTTTAATGTTTAGGCTGGAAGGGCAACTACGATCTCCACAGATGCCCTGGCTCTCCAGGCTCCTTTTGGACCACTCACCCCGTCAGCACAGCCTGGTCTTTGAGGTGGGAGGATAAAAGGGAGAAAGGGTGGGGACTTGACGTCCACCCTAAGTCCAAAGAGAAAGGCTTTCCCTAGCAAAGAATGAAGTCAGCCCCTACTCTTTCTCCTCCTGGGTCCCACACCCTCTCCATCGGAGTCCCCAGAGGGTAGACTCAGCTCTGACACCTGGTAGAAGGAAGGGTTCTGGTTCCACTTCCATTGGCCCTTTTCTGTAAAATCCTTCCTCTTGAGAGGACATAGGTCAGCTGCCTGACTGATTCAAAGGACAATCTCTGAACTTGGGCTGGGGCCCTGCAATTCACCATTGTAACAGCAGAGGGCGTTCCAGCCTTTGGAGAAGAACTCTTCGCAGCAGCCCCTTCCCTAGTCATCCCTGTATGGATGCTGGCTAGGGAGGCAGGGAGAGCAGTGTTTTGGAGGGGGTTTCAGGCGGACGGAAGAGCTGGGGCACACCTTCATGTCCCAGAACCCGCGTCCTTCCTGCATCCCTCCATGTGGCTCTGTCTCCAGGGAAGCAGAGGAATGATGGGGTGTGGCAGACAGAAGAGAGATGGCTGAGCTGGGCTGATGGGGATGCCACTCGCCAGGTGGGTGAGTCATCTAGAATTAGTGTCCTCATCTGAGAGCAGGTCAAACCCATGACCTCCCAAGCATTGTTCTCAAAGGAGTGTCGCAGGACCAACTCTACGTGGGAGAATGGATGGAAGGATTGGAAACAGAAGGATGCCCCAGGAATGCAGAGCACTGGACCTGCTGTGTGGCCCAGGGTGGGTCATGTGAGCCTCTGTGTGCGGAGTTCCTGTGTAACCCGAGGGACTGAATTAGAGGATTATCTCTTCTACCCCTTCCTGGGCTAAAACCTGGGATTCTCTGCCAGCACCTTCCCATCATTTCTCTCTGGGGGCTATGCAGGTGGGCACCAGCACACTGATGGCTACATGCCAGAGCTGAGGGCATGTGGGGACCAGGATTGCCCCTGTTAAGTCACACAGGAGGTCCAAGAGCAGAGGATCATTGCTCCTGGGTCTCAGCTCTCCACCTCCTGCTCTTTGGAAAAAGCATCCTTGCAAAGTCCTTACATCCTAGAGAGCAGTTGGTTGGTTGACTGTTAGCCAAGCAAATGTTAGACTCATTTCACTCCCTGGTGATATTTACTGGCTACACTCACGTTATCCTGACTCTCTGATGTGGGTGGGGCTTGAGGTGGAGGGAAGGACTCAAGAACTGTTTTTCCTCCACCGAGGGCAGGGTTGTGGAACAGGCTGGGAAAGTCCGGGCTCCAGGCTGGGCTCTGCCTTAGCCAACTTGGGCACGAGGGAGAAAGCTCTCGGCACCTGAGCCTCAGTTTGCTCGTCCGTGAAATGAGAATCTGGGCTCTGATGTCTGTGCTCTGTGCATCCTTGTCAAGCATGTCTGACATCTGGCTCTTTAGAGAAGAGGAAATGAAGACGAGGCTGGGAAGAAAGAGACACAGTTGAGGAGGAGCACAGGAGAGGAAGGAGTGAAAGGAGGGCAGGAAGGAGGCACTGGATTATTTTGCTCAGAAGAGGGGCAGCTGACTCTGGAGACTTGGCCTCCCTGTGCTGCAAGTCCCAAAACTGTGTGTGTGTGTAGGGAGGTTGTGGTCAATTAGAAAAATACATCTTGGCAGCAATCTGAGTGCCCCCTCTGTCCATGCATCTAGACAGTATATCTGCTCAAGACATTCAGAAACTTAAAGTAGAGTCCATATAACTCTTGAGGCCCGGTGTGTGTGTGTGTGTGTGTGTGTGTGTGTGTGTGTCAAGTACAAATACACACACAAGTGCAATGACACCTGTATGGATAGGCATCATCAGTAAACATTTATTCGTCACCTACACACACAGGGACACACTCAGAAACTCATGCACATGTATAAGCCAACACACCCTGCTCTCCGCAAAAGATCACATTGAGCCCTAAGGCAAACAACCATTTATTTGAAGAAGCATCTCTTACAACATATTAATAAAATACTTAGGCAGATTTTAACTTTAAAAACTCTGGGGAAGGAGAGAGGGAGGGCGGAGAAGGGGACGGAGGGGGGGATGTGTAGAGGCCGACCTAATCACAAAGCACTTAGCCCGCACGTCCGAGCTGCGGGGTGAGCACCATATTTCATGAGACATTCCTCCTGATTTTCCAACTCATTGGAAACACTCGCCAGCTGCTGCTAAGCGGCTCCGTTTATTGCACACGCGCTTGCTCTAACAGGCCCCGAAAGGAAGTCCCCGAGGAGAGCTAAGAGGAAAACCGAGGCGCCAACATCGAGCTGGACACGATACAGGCGTCTCATCGGGAGGTGGGGAGAACTCAGAGCTGGTGCCGACCGGGAGTGTGGGCAGCCAGGCAGGAGGCCGAGGGTTCTAGAAGCGGCTGTGGGCGCATCCTGGATGGAAACTCTTGTCCTGGGCAGTGTGAACTTCCTCTGGCATCACCTCACGCACAGACCTGTGTGTACAATTGTGAATGACATGCATCATGTGAAATGGCACCTCTCATGTGGTCCCAGGAGCTGGGGCCTCAGGCAGGACCCAGCTGCATCTGTGGGGACCAGGCGTCACCTTGCAAGGCCCCATCTGTCCACAGCACCACCTCCTCGGCTTGGATGTGAACACCTCCCTCTTTCCTCCCAACCACCTCAATGCTGGGTCCCTATGGCGCAAGGTCCCCACCCCGTCCTCTCTTCCTCTGCTCTGCCCCTGATGGAAAGTCCCAGAAGGAGGAGGAGGCTCTCCTCTGGGCACTTGCGTGTGGATAGATGGGTTTGATGACTGCTGGCTGCTGGGAAGGTGCATGGCAGTCCCCAGAGGAGCTGAGATGCTGAGCAGTGAAGCTGCAATCAGCAAGTGAGGAAGACATTGTGGGAAGGTGGAGGCAGTTCTGGGTGAGGCATAGGGGGACCGGGCAGCCCTACTGACATACCTGGTCACAGACACTGACCCCTCGGCCAGTCCATTTGGCGCATTCACATTTTAGTCCATGATCGGCCCACAGTCTGGGATGAAAGCTTAGCAGGCCTTCCAAATCCTGCCTAGAGGTAGAGGGGACCCGAGAGACCACGCCCACCACTAGAGGTCCCTTGACCTTGGCTTTTAAATTCAAAGCCAGGCCCAGTGCTGTGAGGGCCAAGAGCAAAGCCTTTCCCCGGGATGGGCTTCCCTAAGGCTGGCCAGGAGATTTGGCGCTTGCACAGCTCATCCGTATCAACCAGATTACACAGGCAGGGCCGTGGTTGGGCAGATGGAGTGGAGGAGGCCTGACTCCCCCGCGGGGCATCTGCCGCCGAGGTGTGATCAGCTGTCAGCATCTTCTCACTTCCAAGCACTCTTTATCAGTCTGTCTCTGGCGTGTCTCCAGCAGGTGGGCGGCGGGGACGGTAGATTCCTCTCAGGTCCTGCGCTGGGAAAGGGACTTGGCCTCAGCCCCACGGTGAGCCACAGAAGACCCAGCGTGGACCTCAATTCGGGTGGCTCTGCTGTGAGAGAATCACCACTGTTAGCATTTGCGCAGCACCTGCACATGCGGTTGAAATGTTCTGAAATAATTTAATCCAAGACTGTGTCTGTAGAATGGCATGGCTTCCATTCTCCAAACTGTGCAGGCAGCTGAGGGGCAGGCTGGTGCGATGCTGACAGCAAGGCCAAGGTCCAGGGAGGGACTGAAACTTGGTCTGCCGGGCAGTCAGCAGCAGTCAGCAGCAGCGTGGTTTTTGTTGTTGTTGTTTGTTTTTTTTTCATAACAGATTCCTTCTAAAAAGTCCCTGATCGCCATGGTTCAGTGTTTCTCAGTGTTTCTCACCAAGTAACCTCAATGCCGATTTCCTTTGGGAAAGAAGTCACATGTCCCCACAGCGTTGTGTCCATCTCTGCGGGCAGTGTGAGCCTGGTGATTATCTGGACTCTCAGCTGGGGAGGAGGCCGGTGGTGCTTAGCAAGACCCTTCAGGCACCGGGACCATCTGACCCTACAGAACCAGAACTCCCTGGGAAGGGGGGGATGGGGAGAGATGCTTCCTG
>NW_005871094.1:4986503-5054118 GCF_000147115.1 Myotis lucifugus | reverse complement strand
CAAGACGTGTATGCATGTGTGCATAACCCATGGACACAGACAATACGATAAGGTGCAGGCCTGGGGCTGGTGGCGGCAGGGGGTGGGGTTGGGGGGAGGGGAAGGGGTTGTTAGAAGGAGTCAATGGGGATAAAAGGGGGACATATATAATACTTTCAACAATAAAGACTTTAAAAAAAACTTTACTGGCTGCCAATACACACACATACCTTCTGAGGTAGCTTTGATACCTAATTTACATATTATGGAAATGGAGGCTCAGAGAGGTTAAATAACTTGTCCAAGTTTGCCCAGCTGACAAATGAACAAAGTCAGGTTTGAAAACCAACTGCTTGCGTTTTCTGATCAAGTCCTCTTTCCCCTTCTCTGGTGCTGGTCCTGCTGTCCTTAGCCTTAGAGTCACTTGGGGAGCTTGTTAGAATGCAGGTTCTGATCACAGAGGTCTAGGGTGGGGCCAGAGAGCCTGTATCTCTAGAAAGTTCCCAGGTAATGCCTGTGCTGGCCTCTGAGTAGCGAAGGTGTACCACAAATTCCTCAAAGGGGTGGTCCTGGGGAGCACTGCCCATGGACCGGGGGCTGGGATCACTCTGGAAAACGGGGAGGTGTAAATGCCAAACTAGCTCAGGCCTCAGGGGAGGCGGAGGGGTCAGGGGAGGGAGGACAGGGCGGATGTGCAGTCTTCCCCTTCCTCTCCTCCAGACAGTCTTGGTGAGCCTTGCGCTGGCCAGTTTCCTGAAAAGGGGACAGTTTGTGCTGGACTTAGTGGACCCCTGGAGCCAGTAATAGAGGCAGACGACACCTGCCAAGTTCCATCCTGGTCCAGAATTCCACCTGGCCAGCTCGTTCATCCACCTAGTGACTCAGACCCTCTGGCAGGTCGACTTTTCAAAAAATGGCCACAACAGTGTCCCTCACCCACATACTATTCTTACAACAGGTCTTTCCGTCGGGAGGGCAGCCTGTGTTCCTTCCCCATGAATCTGAGTGGACATGTGATTACAGCTAAGTGATGCTATGTGTCCCCGGAGGGTAGGTCATAGAAGGCAACGCAGCTTTCACCTGGCTCCCTTGGGACCTCAGCTGCTGGAACCCAGCCCCCATGCTGTGAGGAAGCCCAAGCAGTCCTGTGGAGAGACCATGTGTAGGTGCTCCGGCCAACGGCCAGGCATGAGTGAGCAGGCCCTCAGATGACTCCAGTGCCCAGGCATTGAGTCTCCATGACTCCAGTCTTTGCCTCTTTCCAGCGGAGGCTTCAGACATTATAGCACAGAAAGCCACTTGGGCTGCACCCCTTTTGAGTTCCTGATGGACAGACTCCTTGAGCATAATGAAATGGTTGTTTTATGGCACTATCTTTCGGGTGGTTTGTACACAGCAGTAGTTACCAGAGCAGGCCCCACAGCAGGCTGCCGAGGTGGTGTGGGTGACCAGGCTCAGAAGGGAGTTAGGACCGGGAGGATGAGAGGTGGCTCAATAAGGATTCATGTGGCACTTGACACTTTAAAGGTGCTTTTCCATACTGTTGACTCCTCAGCAATCACTTTATAGGTAGGAAACCCCTCTTTTCAGGTGATCCTCATGCTGAGGCTCATAGGGTTCTGTACCTGCTCAAGGCCACTCAGAGGCTGGGGCAGCATCAGGATGACCTCCGGGTCTGACTCCAGAACCAGAACTCTTTCCATTAAAGCTGTGCTGCCCCGGTCAGCCCTGGACAAATAAAATGTCACTGCCTGGCTCAAAGCCACGGATGGCTGGAGACCACCTCTCGGCATGATTAGTTTGAATTTTGTGCCTTTAGTACCCATCATGGGAGAAGAAAAATCTCTAACGTTGTTAATAAACAGAGTCAGAGGAAAGCACTAGACCAAGGCAGGTGTTATTTATCAAATGTGAGAAGTTAATCAAGAAAATCAATCCTGGGGTGACTGCTTTACGGGAGGGAGCGTGTAAGTGTGGGTTCGTTGCTCATCGGTGCGCCTGGATGTGAAGGTGACTGGACAGTAAGAAGATTTTAGGGTCTTTGAGCCTATTCGGTGGCAGGTGTTTTTCCCATCTTCTCTATGTCTCTGTGAGGGCACCCGCGGGAGGCTGCAGGGGCCAGTGCTATGGGGGGGGGGTAGTTTTACCCTGACCACCCTCCCTGGCAGGAACTCGCTTGCCAAATTTCTGGCACAATGGATGGAAGTAGTCACCCGCCCCCTGAATGACAGAAAGGGGCTTCCTCTCTTTTTATTCCATCTCTGTGTTTCTGACAAGAAGAGGCGCTTTTGTCTCCCAAAAGTCCTTCGAACTCACCCCTCTAAGATGACAGAGAATTTTGGACAGTGTGATAGTTTGTGTCTCGTCTTGACAAGGCTACATGCCCAGTTATTAGAAAAACACGACCCAGGGTGGGGTGTTGTGGTGAAGGTATCTTGTAAATGTGGTAACAATACGATCAACTGAGTTTAAGTAAAAGAGATTGCCCTGGATAACGTGGGTGGGCCTCATCCAATCAGTGGAAGGTCTTACGGGTAAAAGCAGGTTTCCGGAAGAAGAAGAAATTCCTTCCCAAGACCGCAGCGCCAGACCCTGCCTGGGTTTCCAGGCTGCGTCACAGATTTTGTACTTACTGGTCCCACACACACTAGCCAATTCCTTAACAATTTTTATCTATTTGTAAAATAGATATATTCAGAAAAATATACGTATTTATTTACACACACACACACACACACACACACACTCACACTCGCCTCCTATTGGTTTCGTGTCTTGGAGAACACTGCCTGACACAGGTGCTATCCTGAGTATGTCATGTTGTCCTGATATTTTTATTCTCCTTGACAGCTCTGGTCCAGGGTTCCAATCTGGCGTGATGACAGCGGTAGTGGAAGGTGAGGCTGTCTTGCACACACGTTTTCTGAGCCCATGTTGCATGAACTCTGCTGCAGGTGGTAAGGAGGCCTGGGTTCTGCTGCCCTTCTGTCACCTGGGGAGAGCTCTGAGAGTGATCAGGGTGTACAGAGAAAGACAGATCCTGCATGGTGTCACTTATATGTGGATTTTTTAAAAAATAAAGCTGGTTTCATAGGCACAGAGAATAAAATGGTGGCTGCCAGGGACCGAGGTGCAGGGAGTGGGGTGATGTAAGTCAGAGGTACGAACTTTCCATTAGAAGAAGCAGTCCTCAAGTCCAATGATGAGCATGGCATCCAGAGCTGATGACCCAGATTGTCTACTTGAAAGCTGCTGAAAGCAGATCGGAAGTATTCTCCCCACAAACACACAGTAAATAGTTAACCGTGTGAGTTGATGGATGCGTTAATTATTTGTTCTTGGTAATCACTGCATAATGGGTATGCATATCAAATGATTACATTGTACACTAAATATATACAATTATATGTGTCAGTTGTTCCTTAAATTTTGTCTAATTCTTCAAGTTGAGAATTAGACAAAATTTAAAATAAGAAAAAAATGGTATGGAAGTTAGAGCAATATGCATGTGTAATTTGGTATCTTAATGTTTTTAAAATCCAGATTCATGTCACAAGTTGTCTAAGACAATTACGTTTTTGGAGAGAGCATGACCAGTGGGTGGAAATAGGCTTGGTTCTCCTTCCTTTGTCTGACAGCTCAGCATCTTTCAAACAAGAGGAGAAAAAACAGAGCTCATTTGTCAAAACCAAATAAATATTTTAAGTGAGGTCTAGCAGGGCTGCAAACATGCGGCTACTAAACGTGCCACATTAGGAAGTAAACCCCCACTGGAAGGGGCTTTGGACAGGCCTTTGGGCTGCGGCGGCGAAATGGAGGAAGGGCCCAACCAGCTCCCTGGCACTCCTGTCCCCCGTTGCTTCCCTTCCCTTGCTTGCCTCAACTTCAGAGTCAATAATCCTGAGGGTTTGGAGGCACACAGGGCTCAGGACCATGCCCTTGGACAGTGACCTGTTTGTGCCCTCAGCGGGGGTGGGAGCTGTGGGCAGATGGCCTGGCTGAGGATTGCACTGGAAGGGAAAGGCTGTCACTGTGAGGAATGCTTACAGGACTTCTTAACTGGCAGACACTGGTCCGCAAAGTGCCCTGTGCCCCACTCCATGTATGGAGGGCCATTCGGACCACAGGACATACCTTTCTGCTTTTTTAACTCCTTGCTTGCATGTCTCTTAGACTTAGGCTACGAGTCTTATTTGGTCAGAGGCCATCATGAACTGTATCCTGGCCCATGTGTAATGAATAAATAAATGAAGCCCCAAGGATGCTGAATTCACTGGTCATCATTTATTATGGTCCTAGTCCTGTGTGCACCGTATCAGGGGGCCCATGGGCAAGGAGCAGAGGAAGAGGTGGAAGAGGAGGGGAGGGGAGTGAAGAAAAAAGACGGGGAGAGGATTTACTAAAGAAAGAGGGAAAATTATATCTCTTCTCCAGAGATTTATGACTTCTATCGAGGAGGTCAAATATAGTCAAAATATACTCACACAGTGCTAACAGTTTGATCCTCTAAAATATAATGAGCTTCACTCTGCAGCAGCTCATCGCTGTAGAAACAGCAGCTCGTGTGCAGGCCTGGAGTGCAAGGGCATTGGGAGCTCAAGTCCATTCTGGGTGGGGTTGAGTTGGGTTAATCCGGGCTAAATCTGGAGGGAGTGTGATTGCAAAGGGCCTCAGTGGGGTGCTGACCATTCTCTGAGCTCAGAGTGCCAGGACACTGGCAAACTGGGAGAATGCCCTCCCCGCATTCAGCTAAGATTGAGGTTTCCAATCCGGCCCATCTCAAGCTGTCAGGGACCCTCTTCCTTAGAGCACATTGGGAGGCACAGTCTTGCATTAATTTAGAGCTAATTGTCAGGTAATGAATTCGATTTGGCTCACCATGTTGAAATCCCTTCTGCTCCCAGCTGAACACCAGTAAGTCATTTGCATCACAAATCTTTTTTGCTGGATGCTCAGCTTGCCCAAGCTGTTCAGACCCTCTCCTGTCTCTCCACATTCCCTGGTCTTTGATAGCAGCTGAAATCATCACATCTCCTTGTTAGAGGTTCAAAGCTGAGACTCACCCAAGACAACGGAGTTTGGGTGAGTATCTTTGAAAAGTCTAGAACAGGGGTGGGCAAACTTTTTGACTTGAGGGCCACAATGGGTTCTTAAACTGGACCGGAGGGCCGGAACAAAAGCATGGATGGAGTGTTTGTGTGAACTAATATAAATTCAAAGTAAACATCATTACATAAAAGGGTACGGTCTTTTTTCTTTTTAGTTTTATTCATTTCAAACGGGCCGGATCCGGCCCGCGGGCCGTAGTTTGCCCACGGCTGGTCTAGAACAACGATTCTCAATGTGTGGTTCCCTGAACCAGCAGCCTCCATATCCTGGTAACTCATTAGACATGAAAATCGTCAGGCCCCAGCTTCCACGCTAACTGAGTCAGAGACTCTGGGGTGGGCGCAGCAATGTGGTTTGAGAAGCTCTCCCGGTGATTCTGATGCACGAAGTATGAGAATCACTGGTCCATCCGGAACATCTACTAGGTCCACCAGAATGTCAGCGTCAGAACTCTTCTCAATTCACTTGAACTCTGCAAGTCTGCTTCCCTGCCTCTGGATTTCATTAGGGGCTTCTGAATTTAGTCCTCTTTCACTTCTGCATGAACTAGAATTAGATTCAGTTGGAGGGGGAAAAAAAGGACAAATTTAAGGGACTTAAACAAGATAGAAGTTCTAATGTAAGGAAGTTGGGGGGGGGTCACCTACAACTGGCTGCTCTGTCAACACTACTGTGCCACCTCATGGTCCAGGATGTCTGCTCAGGATCCAACCATCATATCTGCACTAGAGTTGGCAGAAAGAGGAAGGAAGAGAGAAGGGCATGGTCATTCCTTCACTGACACTTCCAGGAAGTTGTACACAACACTTCTACTAGTATCTTACATTTCATTGGCCATACTTACCTGCAAGGGAGGTTGGGAAATGTAGTTCCATTCTGGGTGTTCATGCACCCAGTGAAAAATCAGGAAATCTATTTCTAAGGAAGAAGGAGAGCTCAGATATTGGCAGACAACTAGCCACAAACTCTGAGACATGTTTCTGCTTCAGAGTCTTGAAGCAAAGTTCTCCATTTCCACACACACTTGAGTGCCTGTTTCACAACACATTTATTTCAGGAAGCGTTCTTCAATCACTCTGAGCATTTCTCTTCCCGACAGCCCCATGCCTGTAGCCCTCTACATTCAATTCCCGCTGCCTGTTGATCCATCTAATTTCCGTGAAATCATGATCCGCGGTTAGCCTCTAAATGCCTCGAAGCAAGTATTAGGATGGTGTCCTTGCTGGTGGAACTGTGGAAAGTCTCTCAACAACCCCAGAACCCTGACTCCTCACCTGTAAAATGAGGGGATTGTAGATGGTCCCTGAGGTGCCTCCCAGCTCTAACGTGCCCCGCTGCTCCCTTTTTCCATCCCTTTCCTGATGTTTATGACTGTCCTCAGGGTGGGAAGGCAGTGAGCCCTGACCGGCTAACTATCAGCCGGAGTTGGGCAGCCTTGGTTATAAATGAAGGCATGGATGCAAAGCCAGGGAATACAGCTGGGGGCTTGATTTGGATGATGGCTTTCGAAAACCTGGCTCTGGAAATGAGAAATGTGATTTGTATAGAAATTAGGGGAAATCTTGTAGAGAATCTTTTGAGGTTGGTGTTGATCGGGAGACCATTTATCTGATATTGCCTCAAGCTCCATCCTGATGTACCTCACCACCACCATTTTACAGATTAAACACACACACACACACACACACACACACACACACACACACACAACAAAAACAACCCTGAGGTCCACAGAGAGGGGAGATCATTTGTCTAACAACTTACAGCCAGTTAGTGAAATGACAGAAGTGACAGTGACTTCTCCCATGTGACCTGAGGGCAACTAAAAGGCCACTAGGATAGACATACACCTGTGTATACTCTCACCCGGCCCCTAAATGAACCTGGTTGGATGTAGTGACTTAACAGTTTCCTCATCTGTTAAAATGGGGGGTCATCTCCGCTTTCATGATTCTTAGAAGGATTAGACAAAATATTTACATAAAGTCCTTAACGTTTACATTTTCTCTCCTTTCAGGAGATATATTATTAGGTGGAGTCATAGGCATTATAGTTCATAAGCAGACCTACCTCCGTTTACTATGGATGCCTAGTGTGCTCCAGGGCCTCTGCTGGGCGCTGGGGCTGCAGAGAGGAGTAAGGCCAGAGCCCCACCCCCCAAAGACCTTGGTCCCCGAGGATGGAGGCCACACCAATACACACAGCTGCCGGATGGCCTCTTTCATCTTGCTCTGTCATTTACAGGAATTATGTTGTTATGTACATAAGCTCTAGTCTGCCCCCGCCTTCACCCTCTCATCTCCTATTCCCATCGATTTGCCAATTTCCTTGAAGGGGCACATTTATAACATTTTGTGCTGTGCAGTGTGGGAGGTGATAGTGTTATGAGACAAGGAGGGCGGGTCCTGAAGATGCTGACACTGGCATTCCTTCCCTTGGTCTCCCTCCCTGACTGTCCTGCATTTGCCCAGGACTCCCCTCCCCGACCCCAGCTGGGGCATCTGCACAGGGCACACTCAGGGCAGAGACTCCCCGGGGCCACTGAGCCTCTGCAGATCTCAGCCCCCAGATGGTTGGTGCCAATCTCTGGTGGCCCCCGGAGCCCACCTTACCCTCCTTGTCCTCGATTCTCCTTCAGGTTCATTCCTGAGGTTCATTCCTGAGATGAAGGTAAAGAGTCAAAGGCACAGAGAAAGATGCTCAGAACTTCCTGGGCTTAGTTCCCTGCATGCCGCCCACCAGGCTGCCTCCCTGAGGTTGAGGCTCTCCCAAGAAGCTGGCACTGAAGTTCACCCTCTCCCTCTGTGGGGTCTCTCCCCTGGCAAAGTCAGACTGTTGGCTATTGGTCAGAGATCATCTCTAGCAGAACGCACAGAACTCGGTGGTCTGGGCAGGGACAGGCTCAGGTCCCGGGAATGACTGAGTGTTCCCTGTACACTAGCCTGTAGCACACACATCGTCCCTCAGTCACCATATGATCCAGATACCGGTTCATCACCCAGTCCGAAGGAAGGCTGCATCCGGGTTAGGGTCCGGGTTAGGTTATTGTCTTGATTTCAGGCATGAGTCACAGGCAGCCCTGAAGGTGAGCTGCTTTCCCACCTTCACACAGGTCCTGGCCGCTGGAACTTGAGCCCTGCTTGAATTCTTAGCAGTGTCGCTGCTCTGCTGTGGTCCTCACACTGCTGCACACATGCATCCTCATGGTGCCCTGAACGCCCGGGAGTGTTTCCCAGCTCTCCCTGCGTGTGCCTGCCACCTGCCTCACCACGGCCTCCACACCCCTATCCGCATGGCTCACCTGTCTCAGGTGCTTGCTAGCTGCAGGCCTGCACTGGTGACACACTGGAACACTCTTCTCTATACACAGCGTCAGAAAATACCACAGAGCAAACGTGGACCCCACAGAGCTACAAAGGAAGTTCCTTTATGTTAGCATCCGCTTTGCTGACTTCCTGCTGAAATAGTTGCCAATCTGGCCCAGGCTGTGAGCTGCCTGGGGCCTGGATTCTAGGTAACACTGCTCTTGGGTGGGATCAAGTTGCTGGAAGTTCCAGAGGCTCCAGACCCTGGTTTCCGCTCCCTTGACTTTGGGATCCAAGCAAGGTGGTCTTCCATGCGGGCCACGCGTTGCTGATGTGGTTGCTCCTCTCTCCTGTCTTTCAGGCTTAAAAGTAGCCAGCACGGTGTGGTCTGGCGAGGCAGCAATGCGGTGCCCCAGGGTCCAGAGCATTCACTGGCCAGAGCTGGGCTTCCCTGGGCTTCCAGATGCTCTTTACAACGTCTGAGTCCGCTGTTGCTGGCGGCGCCCGTGTGCAGAGAGCCAGACTGGGAGTTGTTATTTCTAGTTTGAAGAGAGAGGGACTTTCTTCTTGGTGCTTCCCATAGAGCATCCCACAGTCCCCTGTCCACACAGGACGCAGCCTCTGCACAATCCACCAGCTCTTGTCCACAAGTCACACAGCTGGTGTTTCTAAGATCTGATAGAGAGAAGGCTCTGGAGAGGACACAGGGTCTCAGTGCTCTTGCTCTGCCCGCTGCCACCCCTGACCTCATTGCGTTTCACACGGGCCTTCTCCAGACACAGGGCTGCCCACTGACAGACACGCAGGCCCTCACGGGGCCCTGCCAGGACTGCCGGGTGCCCATGCTTCCCTGCTCGCCCTTAACAAATCTGACCGACCCTATTTCTCCATCCTCTTAGATCCTGCGGGTGACCAGATAAACGGATGTAGGAATCAGAGGTAAATTATCCTGAATGACAGTCCCTCTTGGGGTTGGTGAGAGGATGGGAGGCGGGGGAAGGAGGTGATGGCAGATTGGGCTGCTGCATTTGCCAGCCCAGTGACTGGCTATTTCTACCCGCTACCTCAACGACCTATTCACACAACTCCCCCCCACCCTCTCTCTCCATCTCAGTTACTTCTAGTTAAAATTGGTCATTTTAATATATATATTATTGTTTTAGAGAGAGAGGAAGGGAGAGGGTTAGAGAGATAGAAACATCCATGAGAGAGAAACATTGATTGGCTGCCTCTTGCATACCCCCTACTGGGGAAGGAGCCTGAAACCCGGGCATGTGCCCTGACCATGAACCTCCTGATTCATGGGCTGACACTCAACCACTGAGCCACACCGCTGGGTGAAAAACTGGCCATTTTTGTAACTGTCCCCCATGAGAATATCCTTGTGATGCCCTAGAGCAGTGGTTCTCAACCTTGGCTGCACATTAGAATCACCTGGGGATCTTTTTAAAATCCTGATTTCTGGGCCTCATCCTCCAGAGATTCTGTTTCTTTGTTATGGGGTGAGGCCACAACATTAGTAACAAAGAAATCAGAATTTTAAAAAGATTCCCATTGTAATGGGGCGACCCGCGGAGATGACCACCAGGGACTCAGATTAAGATTTAGGAGCCTTTATTAAGCTGGCCAACAACTACAGTTACAGCACCCTGCCGAAGCAGAGGCTGAACTGCAGCGCCGACTACAGGAGTTACAGCGTTTTTATTTGCAAAAACCACAAAGTTAGTTACAAAGCCTTGTTTACACAATTTGTTCCCGACACAGTACAGCATCAGAACAGTGACCACCTTCCTATCTATGTGTCCTAGGAACAGAGAGCACAGCATGCCCTGCCTGGCCGAAGTGCCAGCACATTCCTATCTATGTGTTTTGGGAACAGAGAGCATAGCGTGTCCCGCTGGCCGAAGCGCCAGATATGCAGCCCAGCACACCAGGTGATCCTAATGTGCAGCAAAGGTTGAGAACCACTGCCCTAGAGGGATGCCTGCCCCTGTAGTGGAAAAGCAGAGGCAAAGAATGGAGTTGATTGCTCAGGCCTGTGGGCCAGTTGTCACCTCCAGCTCTAGGCAAGGGAGGGTTTGCAGCAGGCAGAGTGTGGACTCTGCATCAGAATGTCTGGGCTTGAATCCTGGCTCTGCCACTCTCTAGCTCTGTGATCTTGGGCAACTGATTCACCCTCTTTGTACCTGCTGGTAGAGCAGTCCCTGGGCTTCCAGTTGCTGTTTTCCACACTAGCACCTGCTTCGAAGGGTTGTTATGAACATTGAATGAGTCAATGCATATCAAGCACTTCAACCAGTGCCAGGCCCATGATATATCCTCAAAGCCTCCTAAAAAGGTGACCTATTATTATAATTATTTTAATCCAGTTTCCTTGCTACTGCCATTCTTGGCCATCTTAATAATAACACATAAGAATGCACAGTGTTTCTTAGTTTAAAAATCACTAAGACACTGTTTCGAGTATCCCTCCAACACGGGTGAAGGCTGCAGGTCATACCCAAGGTCATAAAGTCAGGGAGGGAGAAGCACCTAGTCTTAAACTTGGTTCTAAGGTCTTTTTCTTCTTTTCTTTTCTAAAATATCTTTTTACTACCCGATGCCAACTCTTATAGAACAGGAGGAAAAGCTGTGCATGACTCAGTAAAACCAGTCCTAATTGCTGGGGGCGGTGGGGCGGGGGAGAGAAAAACACCTCTGACGATATCTCATTTTGAGGATAGCACATTAAAAAAAATAATTACAAACGAAGCCTGCAGCCCAGCCCAGAGCCAGCTGCAATTCTTTGCCAGCTACTGGAGTTCAAAGAGGGAGACTGAAGGAAGGTCTTGAGGAGAATTACTTAATTTAGAGCATTGGAAACCCAACAATTATTTGCTTAAAAATAGAATTTGCTGAAACAACTTCCAGCTTCTTATTCTTCTTGCAGCATAATAAAGTAATTAGTAATTTGTGTCACTCCGGTAATTTTTCTCCTTCTCATAATCAGTAGCAGCGACACTGTTGCCATGCTGGGGTGCCAACACACCGCGCACACACAGACACACTCCCTCACTCACATCCGAGCCTGCAGGCAGGCGGATGTGAGCATTTCTGTTGTTTTGTTGTGGCTGTTGGTATGAAAAGCTCTGTGCCCCCTATCATTTATCCATCACCGTAAGTGTAAGGCAGTCTGGGTGTGGTTGTCTTAAGAAGTAGGAAGAAGGGCAGAGAACTGTCAAAATATCCCCAAATACCATACAGAAGCTATTGTGAGCACAGTGAGCACTAGACATGCACAACTAGAAATCAGGACCTGTACCTGACAAAGGGATTTGTTCTCTGGGTTGTATTGTTTAATATGATGGCTCTCACAAAGGCACAAAAAGTAAATCACATTTATTTATACATTTGGTAGAATGAAGAAAATTATATGCCCAAGAAAATCCTGAGTGTAATTATAAGGGAAACTCACATGTTCTCATACCTACTATGGGCTAGGTCAGTGGTCGGCAAACTCATTAGTCAACAGAGCCAAATATCAACAGTACAACGATTGAAATTTCTTTTGAGAGCCAAATTTTTTAAACTTAAACTATATAGGTAGGTACATTGTTATTAACTTAATTAGGGTACTCCTAAGGCTTAGGAAGAGCCACACTCAAGGGGCCAAGGAGCCGCATGTGGCTCACGAGCAGCAGTTTGCCGACCACGGGGCTAGGTTTATAATCAGTTGTTATAAATCAGGCAAACACTATTTAAAACAAAACAATAAGAGTGGAAAATTGATCCCCAAGTTTATCTGACTGAATTTAGAAGAGGCTTTAGGTGACACTCAGAAACCAGAGAAAGGAAGTTCAAAGGGTTGCTTCTTCTTCCTGTTTATCACATAATAACCTATTATATTCAAATTACTATACTACAGGGTGAGGGGGAAAGTAGGTTTAAGTTGCTCCTATGGAAACTAATATAATAATTAATAAATAATCATATAAATTGTTTCATGTGCTCACAACTCTAAGCCTACTTTTGCCATGCCATGCGATGAATAGTACTGTTGTTAACATTTATCGAATGTTCAGCAAATACTGGTCACTGTACTAAGAGGTTTACCTGCTTTATATCTCTTAATCCTTACATCAATTTTATGTTAGGTATTAATTTATTTTATAGAGGAATGTGGTAGAGATTGTGTTGCTTATCCAATTTCTATTCTTTTCTTTTCATAGTAATAAAACTCAAGTTTTACTTAGGGTGGCAATAGGTCCTGCTAATGGCCTACATTTTTCACCCACCTGAAGCCAGGGTGGCCATGTGACTAACTTGCGGCCAATGAGACAGAAGCAGGACTGTTGTGTGGCCCATCTGAACAGATTCACCAAAAGGATCTGACTCTGCTGGGAGGTGAACCCCTTCTTGCCGAATCGCCAGCTTCCTGCTTCCTGCAGGTGTGACAACTGACACAAAGCTGTTTCCAGTTATGGCGGAATTGGCAGGTGAGACCCATTCTCCTGCTGAGAATGACTAGAAAAGCTAGACAAAATATATCTTCTTAAATCTGTTTGAGAGTATCAGGGAAATCACAAGTCAATGGAGAATTATTGGGCCAACTTCTGAGAGAAGAAGGAAACCCAGTGAGGTGGGCCTGGAATTTCTGACCAATTTTCTCCAGAAGATGTGGCTTGGGAGCTAAGACCTGGGCAGAACTTGAGCAGACGTAGAGAGAGAGGAGCTGTCAAGGACGGAAGGCTCTGATAAAGCCCCATGATTTGGGTTAGGACCATGAATGATCACATTGCAGGAATAAAGTGAGCCGGCAGTAGTCTGTCCTAGGAAGGGACTGAAGCCAGCTTTAAGCACCTCATTTCCTGATTGAATCATTATGATCTGGGATTGGTAGTGCCCAGGTCTCCTGCCAGAAGCAAAGGTAAATTCTCTCTGAAGAAGACGTATTATCAGGAGCCTTGAACTATCTGAACCAAAGAAAGAGGGAGAAAATGTTGACTTCCAAATGGCTGAGTGAAAACCTCTAACAATCTGTTCCTCCACAAAATCTATAAGAATGCAGCAAAACCGCTATGTATTTCACCTAGTGAGTGCCTACCTCGCAAAAAAATGGCCTTGATTGGAGTATTAAATCAATGAGGGCCTTAAATCAATGACCACTAGATGATCTACTGAGGGCCCTATTCTAAAGGGTGGCACCCCATCCTTGCAGGGCCAAGTCTCCAAGCTGGGCCTTGGTTGAACATTAAACAGACTATCTTTCTATCAGGTCCTGCAGCTAATTTCTTTCTTTCCTTAGTCCACCCAACACTTTACTGGGAGGGCTATGTTGTGCCTGGTCTATAGACAGTGGTCTGGTGACCAGAAGCGATACTGGGTACAAATCCTGAAGGGACATGTGCCGTCTTACAAGAAAGAAGTCTGTGGGCCACCTTCAGACTATACTCCCTATGTCTATGCATGGTTGTCCTGGCCTTTAAGAAAGAACGTGATGATGAGGAAAACCACAGGTAAATGAACTAAACACTAAGGAGGGGTGAATTCTGTCTGGTCTCCTAAGCTCCATCTTGCAGAATGGTCTAGTGAAGCGTCTGTGTGAGACAACAGCAACAACAACAACAACAACACAACTACAACAAAATGTCATGGAGGTGAACAATATGGCTCAGGTATGAAACTGTTACGTAGACTCCATATAGTCCAGCAAGTGTTTTGAGTAGTGCTAACCAGTTTCTTCTGAAATTGGGTAGAAGTTATTGATCTTAACACATAGAAGGTATACAACCCTGTTGTATCGCAGAGTCGTGCTGCTTGGAAGGAAACCACAGATACCCAGGAACCCAGGGCAAGGGAGAGCCGTCTGCTCACTCCCCTGGGGCTCTGTCGAAGGGCTCATATTAATCTAGGCAGTCCACTGCTCTCTCTACTTTTATCACTTCCTCAGAGAGTTGTGGCCATCCAGAAGTGTGGAGTAGAACAGGGAGGTAACAGTATAAGGCATTTTTTTCCCATAATAATAATGTGATTCTGCCTTAATAACTTAACCCAAGATGTTTGGATGCTTGCTCTGTCACATTTATTCCTGTACTTCTGTTTTCCTTTCAAAAATGGGCACTGAGGAAGGGATGGGAGTGGAGGGATAGGGACATAAATCACCCCACTTTGTTGGAAGGGAGCCTGCCTAGCCGTATCCTGATCTCTGAGAGTGTGCTGAGAACATTTAAAAATGTAGATAGCACTAGATCATAAGTGAACATCAATAAACGGATAAAGCAGACATTGTTAGCCCTATTTGCTAACCACATGAAATAATCTCAGAGGTCACACAAAACCTCCAAGCACTTGGAAATTTTAAAACACTAAGTAAAAGAGGATATTTTCCAGTATTCAAAAGTTCAAAAATAGAAACACTGTCTTAATTTGTGAGATACAGTCAAAGCTGTTAATTTAAGGCAAATGGTTTAAAAAATTAAACAAGAAAAATAAAATAAATGAATTAATAATCTCAAGAAGCTAGAAAAATTATAGTAAATCAAACATAAGAAAAACTGTATTTAGGGAATTATTTAAAATTAATTCATTTAAAAACAAAAATAGTATAGACAAATCAATATAAGAATGAATTTTTATATTAAATAATAAAATAAATAATTTAGGGCTAATTTTATCATAGCAAGAGAAAATGTAGAGCTAAAAATACACATGAGAAAGAAATATGTTAACCAATACAATAATTTCAAATGATAATTAAGCAAAAAAACTTTATGCTAATCTATTTAAAAATATAGCTGAAACTAATAAAACTGACTCAAGAAAAATTCGATGATCTGATTAGATTAATAATTAAAAAGAAAAGAACTGACATCTAACCATGCTCCATTTTTGGATCATTTGCTTTGAATGATTAAAGGAACCGCCTGGCCAGGGCTAAACCACTAAGTTTTGATGTAGTTTGTTACACAGCAACAGACAGGTGGAAAAATATGTGAAGATGTTTTAGACACATTAAATGAAAAATGTGACAAAACAGTAGGTACTGTGTAATTCAGTTAAAAATAATGTACATGTACACATGGAACAAGTTTAGAAGTATTTATGCCAAAATGTTGTTTTGGACGGTGGGACTGTTGTGCTTCTCATTTTCTTCCCCGAGCTTGCCTTATTTCTCAAATTTCCACAATGACTATGTATTGTTTTATAATAAGAAAAAACGAAAAAGGACTTTTGAAGACATTTTGATGACAGATAGATGCTCACAAACCTGCATTTCCTGGAAAGGAAGTGATATAAACAGTGTCTGTGAAGGTTTCCCTATCCTCGGACCTTGTGTTTACAAGAGGAAACTTTGGCCAGAAAACACAAAGCTTTTCTTTCCATTTTTTTTCCTCATTTGCTTCTGCACGAAAGCGAGGGAATGATTTTCTTAGCTGACAAGACAATGGGCTTGGACTCCCACAGCTCCTCTTCCCTCCTTGGGCGGAGTGAAGTGCACAGTGGCTGCTCCCAGTGGACACACCTGACTGCTGGGGAGAGGCCTGTCCCACAGGTGGGACGAGCTGTGCTCCTGCCTGCAGAGGTTCCAAACCTGCCTTCTGCAGACTGTTCTGCCTCTGCTCTGGGGATCACAGAGTAGGAAGTAGCAAATCATTGCACTTGCAGCTGACTGGAGAAGGGTCTGCCTTGAGAACCCCGTTCTGGAGTTTGGGGTGGGAAGGGGATGAGAACTAGAAACCCTACTTGGCCACAAGCCCCAGCCCAGTTCTCTGAGCTGCTTCTGCCAGGATGCTTTACTAAAGCCTATGTTTCCTCATCAAAGGGAAGAAGAGTGATTGACAATCATCTTCTAAAATGTAGCAGTATTTATAAATGAACCCAGTTTTACTTTACATATTTAAAAACACACATATATAGACAGATATTAATTATTTATGTTATGTATCACATATTATGGGAAAAATACATCAAAATATTAATAGTGATATCTCTTTATCTCTCTCTCTCTCTCAGATTATGTGTCCACATCTCTCTCTCCTCTCGGATTATGTGTCCACATATTTAAACTCTTTGTACTATATTACAGAAGCATGAATTACCTTTATATTCAGAAAGGAAATCATCCTATATAATAAAAGGCCAATATGTAAATCGACCAAACAGTGGAACAACTGGTCTCTATGATGAGCACTGACCACCAGGGGGCAGACACTCAAGACAGGAGCTGCCCCCTGGTGATCAGTGTGCTCCCACAGGGGGAGCGCCACTCAGCCAGAAGCCTGAGCTGGGCTCACAGTTGGCAAGCGCAGCACTGGTGGTGGAAGCCTCTCCTGCCTCCCAGCAGCTCCCATGGGGAGTGAGCCTAAGCTGGCAGTCAGACATCCCCCGAGGGCTCCCAGACTGTGAGGGATCACAGGCTGGGCTGAGGTACCCCCACCCAAGTGCATGAATTTCGTGCACTGGGCCTCTAGTTATTAATTAATATTTAAAAACAAGTGAATTGGCTGAGATAGCTCTATCATCACGGATCTGGGCTCCTTAAACAGCTATTGCCTGGGCTGCCTACAAAGCCAAAGCAAGCTCAGCTTCCTAGCATCCTTTGGGAATGCCAATTTTCCAAAATAAAATTTTGGGATAATCAGAAGAGGCATGTAGGTCTGGGAAATGAAAATGCTTTCTCTTCTATCATCATGTGAGCCATTTGAATCATTGAAAAACATTTGTGTTGACTGGTTACATCAGTCAAGAAACAGAAGCATAATTCACAGCGAGAATTTAATATAAGAATTTCCTTAAGTCAGTGTTAGATAACTGAAAAGCCAAAAGGGAACACTGAAGTAGCACAAGGACATGGGTAGGAAACAGCTGCCATCCCTAGGGCTGGGGGCACAAGGGCAGGGCTGGGACCTCAGGTGCAGAGGTGATAGTAAAATGCAGATCATTAGGGAGTCATGAGTTTGGAGTATAATTACCTTTGTTGGCTTTAAAAAAAAAACTTTTTTATTTTTAAATAATTGTGGACTTAGAAAGAGTTGCAAAAGCAATATCCCCGTAGCCTTCATCCAGGTTCCACCAATAGTGACACCTGCTCACCATCCAAGCCAAGACACAGAATGCAATTAATCTGTACACAGACCCGGACCTTACCAGTTTTTGTGTTTACCTGTTTTTATGTCTTTGTGTAAATTACGTGGCATTTTATCACATACAGATTTGTGTAAACACCAAAACCACAATCTAAAGCCAAACTGTCCCATTACCACAAAGGAACCTTCTCTGTTTTCCCTTCATAATCTTTACAGTCCCACCTTCCTTCCTCTTTTTTAAAAAAATATAACTTTTATTTATTTATTTATTTTTACCTTTAATTTTTTCCTTTTTAATTAAATTTATTGGGGTGACATTGGTTAATGTTATTAGGACTTTCAGACTCACCAGCCAGAGGAATTCCAACCTGGGAGAGGCTTCCTGCTGGAGCCAGTGTCCTTGCTGCACACCAGCCATTCCATCTCCTTCTTGTTAGAAATAAGGCGAGCCCCCAAGTCAGGGGTTCTGGTAGAATATAAAACATACTCGGGAGCCAGGCAGCAAGGCGAACATCTTTACTTCTACGTAGAAGGGTGCGCACACATGGTCTGGAAGCGCAAGCACATTAAGCAGGTGGTCTGCTCGGGTTTATAATCCCTGATGCACGTGACCTGTCCTTTGCTCTTGATTGGAGCTCAGGCTCACAGTCTTTCTCAATTGGCTAATTCAAAGGGAGGGGTTGGCCTTTGCTATTTCAAGATGGCGGCCCCCAGGGGAGCTGCAAGCCATGTGGCCAACATGGAGGCTGCCTAGTCACCCAGCCCCAAATGGCGGCTGTCTAAACAGTTCTTTGACAGAAAAGATGATTTGTTTATTCTCACATTCTCAGGCACCTGACTTCCAGCCACTTGCTGAGAAAGGAAGGAAGGAAGGAAGGAAGGAAGGAAGGAAGGAAGGAAGGAAGGAAGGGAGGAAGGAAGGAAGGAAGGGAGAAAGAGATTGATTGGTTCATCCCCACCTCTCTTGTAAATGCCATACATTCTTATTGCAAATTTTTTCAGAGATATAGAAAACTGTGGAAAATAAAGCATAATTTGGGGTCATGTGGCCCAAGTTTAACATGAAAAGGAATGAAATGTGTTTACTTAAAAGATGATGTGATTTTTTTTTCATGAAAATATATTGGGAGACAGTAACAATATTTGGTTTCAATAGCAATTTTCCTCCCTGCCTTGGCCCCTGGGAGAGCCAAGACTTGCCTTCAGGATCCCCCACCAGGTTCCCCACAGTCATGCCTCTAGGCTTATTCTCCTTCCTCCTTTTTATCAGGGCCTTGACTTTGACAGTTCAGTTTTGAATAATGGTCTGTTATGAGAAGAATGATCAAATTTCATCTTTTCTTATAGCTGAGTGACCTTCATGCCATGACAAAACCAGCTGGAGAAAGTGGAATGCTTCATCCAAATGGTCGTGACCAAGATCCCAGCTGGGACTGCAAGCAATAGACACATTACTACAGTGGGTAGAACTAGTAGCTGTTTTGGGGAAATACAGTGATGGGGAGCTCATTGGAGGAACAGGGTGGGAGCATCTCTTCCCTTTCAGAAATCCTAGTTCCTGTTTCCCACCTCCTTCACCTGGGTCCTGGTCACAGCACCGGACCACAGGGACCTGTACCACAGCCCTGGCCCTAACGCCCCTCCTCCTTCACCTCTCTTTTCCCTGGCTTCCTCTGAGTGGCAGTCATTAGCATTTCAATCCCTTATCTCCAGCCTGGACCTGCCATTCACATGCAGATTTTTCTCCTGTGAGGCTGGATTGAGATGTCACTTTAGAGAAAACTGTCTCTGGTAATTTCAGTGAGGGGAGGAAATGGTAATTAATGGGAGTTTTTAAACTGAAGTCTTCCTGTTCTGCTCTTCAGTGTGAAACTAAGAGACGATATAACAGCAGTAAAAGCGAGAACTTTGGATTCAGACTTGGGTTGTCTCAGTCCTGCCTGTTACTTGCTGTGACCTTGACAAATTATAACCTTTTCATGCGTCGGTTTCCTCCTGAGTAAAAATGGCATGAGCACACTCCTTGGCCGTGTTTTAACTATAAAAGTTGTAATACACGTGGTACCTAATGTAGTGCCCCGACACAGTAACCACACAGGAAGTAGTAAGAATTACCTAGAATGTGATTCCCAGAAAAGAGTAGACATCAGTAACCTCCCGCATCCTTGGATGGGGTGGGGAGTGGGAGCCAGCAAGCCAGGGTGCAGGACATCTGGTCTCATGTTACCTGGTAGTGCCTCAGTTTCCAAATTATCCCTCCAGGTCTCCACTTCATCCCACTCCGGAAAAATCCAGATTGATAAGGGAGAGTCAATCTTAGTTGGTGGTTGAAAGAAAAGTATCCAAGGAAACTAATTCATACCCCTGTGGACGAAAGGGGCCACATGCTAACCCGACATGGCAGGAAGGCCTGCATGGCGGTCTTGCAAACTCAGAGACCTAAAGTAACCACAAAGGATGGTCTGAAATTAAACTTTAACTAAAAGCAGTTATGGTGGGCCGTTACGTCCTAGGTCGGTATCTTCACTGACAAGGTCAACCTTTACCTTAACTGAGCCTGTCTGTCTTTTTGCATCTATGATAACATACCCTTGAAATGTCTGAGTAACTTGTAACTTCCCTTTTTCTGGACCCCTTGGGGCACAACCAAATGTGCTGGGTGCCAGGACAGACACCACAAATTCCTTCATTATTATCATGTTAATTGTTCCTACACCCACCTAAGTATGTATCTATCATTTTATTTTTTATCCAATCCCAGAGGTTCCCCCCCCCCCTTCGCTTTCTCCCGCCTCTCTAGTCTATCACCAATGGATTTCATGTAATCCACCTATGTCCCTTCCTTTGATTGCAATGTGTAAAAATAGAGGAAAACCCGCCATTCTCTGGAGCATTATCTCAATTCATTGAGGTTCTGCTTCCAGGCAATTGTCGACAGTTTGGCTCAAATAAACTCACAAACATTCTTTACAGGTTTGAATGTTTTTGGGTGTTTTTTTTTTTTACCTTAACACTTCAAAGGTGTTAGATGTCATAGCGATGTTTTCCTTTAGAAAAGAGTAGCTTAGTAACTCACAGGGGTGAATATTATGAAGCAATTTCAAAAGATCCCTCGTCTCTCAGGTTTTATGTATTCATTTAGCAAACATTTTCAAAGTCCCTTCCCTGTGTCCTAACTGCATTGGGTGGGGTTGGAAATACTATCCCTTTAGAGGTAATTGCTGTCAGTGTAGGGGATAGATAAGTAGACCATGGGGACGCATTTGAGTAAGGCTGTATTAATGGCTGACTGTGGACACTTCTCTGGACTTTCATTACAGGAGATATTAAACGTCTTTGTCTTCTGAGTCAGTTGAACTCAGGATTTTCAGTTACCCCCACAAGCACCCCACCACCAACCACCATGCATGTCACCTACAAGAGAGCAGAGATCACTGGGCTTGTCCGTGTGGTATCCCCAGTGTCTGGAACCAAACCAGGTAGATAGAGGCATTCACTGAAAATATGTTGAATGACTGACTGACTGAATGAATTTGAAGAGAATACGAAGTCTCTAACATGGTGAGTATGGGTGGGTGTTAGAGTTCCACGGGTCGGGTGTGAGGCCTTTCCATGGTCTGTCCACATGTACATAGTCCCATCCTGTCCACCTGCTCTAGCCCAAAACCCCCACCCGCTCCTACACCACCAGAGTTTTACTTTGTATTAGCTTGTTATCAACATGCTCTTCCCTCCAGCCGATTTCCTTTTCAACAAACCTCCTCAAAAGTGTTGTCTGTACCCACTGCCTCCAGTTTCTCTCCCCGCCCCCATCTCAAATTCACTTCAGTCAGCTCTCATCCCAGCCTTGCCACCACACCGGTTCTTGTAAAGACCACTTATGGCCTCCACATTGCTAAATCAGTGACCACTCTTAGTCCGCACCTTGCTCAGATCCTGGCGGCATTAGACAGGAATGTCCTTCCTCCTCAACACAGCCTCTCCAGCTGGCTTCCCTCTGGACTCATGTCCACCTGCTTCTTCTCCTCTGCTGTGTCCCGCCTTTCTTCTCTGAGTCCTTGAAGCTGGCCTGTCCAAGGCTCAGTCTGAGTCTTCTCTTCCTCTCTCCATGTGCACTTCCTTGGAGACCTTATCCAGTTCCATGATTTTAAATACCACTGGTCTCTGCTAACAACCCCCAAGTGGAATCTCCTTCCAGAACTCTCTTCTGAACTCCAGACTCACACCCACTGACACTGGGCATCACCACAGCTTGTCTAGCAGACACTTCAAACCCAGCCGGGAGGGAGTGAATCTGATATTTCCCCACAGACCTGTCCCACCTTGCAATTACTCACGCCCAAACCTTTGAGTCCTCCATGATCTCTCTTTTTCTCACATCCTACATGCACTCCATCAGGAAGTCCTGTTGGCTGGATGTCCAAAGCTTAACCAGAATCAGATCACCTCTTGTCACCTACAGGCAGTGCTCACACCCTGGTCTGAGCCATTGTCCTTTCCCACTTAATAAGGGCAGTAATCTGCTAAGATAACAACCTATTCTCAATAGAGCTGCCAAAGCCGTGGTCTTAAAGCATAAACCAGACTGTGTGGCTTCTCTAGTCAGAATCCTGCAATGGCTCCCCATTGCTCGAGTTAAAACCAAGTGGCCTAACAGAGCTTACAGGGCATGCATGCCCACCCCCTCTCCCTGTAGCCAGGCCTGTCTCCTTCCTATTCCTGCTCCTGCCCCAGGGCCTTTGCTCTAACTCAGGTCCCTATGCTGTTTCTACAAAGGGCGAGAGAGAAAATATTTTAGACCTTGAAGGTCTCTGTCAGGCTACCAAACTCTGCCGCTGCAGCATCGAGCAGCCACAGACAAAATGAATGGGGTGGCCATGTTCTTACACCATTTTATTTAGGAACACTGAAATTAAAATTTCATCTAGTTTTCCTGTTGTGAAATATTACTCTTCTTTTGACTTTTTCTAACAACTGAAAACTGCAAGAAACATTGTTAGCTGGCAGGCCATCTGAAAACAAGCGGCAGGTGCATTGACCCCGGGAACAGTTTGCAGGAATGTTCCTTCTACAGAAATCTGCTTGACCATCCCTTCCTTTTTCCGTCTCTGGTTGAATGTCACCTGCGGGACGAGGCCTGTCCAGACTTCCCCATTTAACCCTCCACCCTCTCTCTGTGGCCCTCAACATTCTCTATCTTCTTCACTCTTCCCTCCCTTTTTATTTTTGCACACTCCCTATCAACCTCTACTATGCTATATCATTTATTTACTCCTGTATGTGCTGTGTATTGATGTCCTGCCCCCTGTTCTTTGCTAGAACGTGGGTCCCACAAGGATGTACACATTGTCCTGTTTTGTTCATGGCTTTTTCAAGTGCAGAGATCAGCCTGGCCCGTGGTGAGCACACAATATGTAGTCGTTGACTATTACCAGGGAATGTTTTCAGATCTGGAGATTATTGTCTCTATCTCAGATAATGAATACTAGGAAGACAAGGAGGCTCGGAATCTACTAGAGGCATCAGGGAGGGCTTCATAGAGGAAGTGACACCTGAGATGAGTCTAAAGGGCTGGTGGGGGGAATTCATGCTATGGAGAGGGCCTGAGGGGAGGGCATTCCAGGTAGAGAAAGTGTTGTTTTTTGGATGCAGGGAATAGTCTGAGGCCTGAGGGCTGGCTAGTGCAGGCCTGGGGGCCGTGACGGGGAGAGGCTGGAAGAGTCTGCAGCCATGTGGGATGCTCTGACAGAAAATAGGGGCTGTTCACGGATTTCTGGGAATTCAGGAGAAAGACTTCTTCAACTGAGAAAAGCCAGACTTGCTTCTGTCAGGAAACTAATCCAGGATCTTTTCTCAAAACTGCCTCACCATAAAGTAAGTGAGCAGGGGAGGCCTGGGTGTCGGCCAACATGCTCTGGGCACCAGCGCTTCTTACTAGTAGAAGCCCCACAGGATGGCAAATCACACCTCAGCCCCAAAGTCCCTGAGTGAATAACAATATGGTGAGATTCAGACCTGCAAACCCCACTCCGACCAACACCAGTTTCCTCCTGACCCCTCAAGGTCTCCAAGACCCTCTTGAGCACATAGAGGCCTTCACATTTTTCTCTGTCTGTTGTGTGCACAGCCTGGTGGGGCTTGAATACTAATGTGTGCAAGGTGCTCAGGTCCAGGGAGAGAAGGCACAGGCATGTGATAAGACCTCTGAAGAGGGGAGGGAGTCTGGAGGCACGTGTGATCACGTCTGGGTGGAGAGAGAGCAGGGAAGACTTTGTGGAGGCGGTGGCATTGTGTGTCACTCCTAGTCAAAATCAGGGGAGCGAAGGGAAAGAACACTCCACAACAGGAGTGTGTGGACATTTGTATGCAGACAGACTCTAGATTAGCACCAAGGCAAGCAGTCCACTAATTACCGGAGTAATAGTTATTTCCCAGGCAGCCAACACACCCAGCCCTAGCAGATGTTGTCAGATGTATCCGTTTTGTCCCATAATCTTTAAGTAATCTTTCCATAAAGTACCCTCGGAAGTAAAGACCTAATCCATCCTCCCCGGTAGGAGGGGAATTATCTTTCTGATGGTATAAAATAATCCTTTTAGGTGACATGAGACCAGCTCTCAGCCGAAATCCCTTCTGTTGCCTCCCCCACAGGTGCCATCATTACTGTGAAGAATCACATTTAAGAAATAAGCAGGAAGACCGGAGGGGTTATTTTGAGCCTCAAATAGTATTAAGTTGGAACCTGAATCTCCTAAAATGACAGTGATGACGGCTTCTGGCCGGCAGTGCTGAGGCTCCCGCTGCTCCCTCTTGGAGGGGAGCCTTCCATTCCTGGGCGGGGAGCCTGGGGTCCTGGCCCACTCCCCGGAGGCTTGGCCCTAACAGGGACTTGGGACTGTGAGAGGTTAGGTGGGAAGAGCAATTCAGAACAGCCGGGAGGAAGGAAGTGTTAGAATAGAGAGTCTTGGAGACGGTGGGGACCTGAGACCACCCACTTCTCTCCTCAGAGGGAAGACAGCCCAGCCGGGCGAGGAGGGCTTGAGTTCAAGGTCTAACGGTGCCAGTGACTATTGCATGATTTTGGGACATGACTCGATTTCTCTTTAGAATCTGTAAAATGGGAGCAACATTAGTAAAGCCCTTTCTTGTGCTATACACGTGGGAGAAAGCTCTCTAAGTAGTGAATGAGATCCCCTGGGCCCTGTTATTGGAGAGTCATGCCTGAGGCTAATGCGCTGGTAAGGTCTGGAGCTAAATTGAATGCACAGGGTCCCTTATATCTGGGGATCCTCTCCTATTCTAAGTCTCCATTTTGTAGGGTAGCTTTCTTGGGGGCAGAACTGAAACAGGGTCGATTCCACGCTCCTTTGCATTTTTTTTCCTGGTCATAGCATGCAAGCCAGTGCTCTAGCCTGTAACATACTTAGCCCATCTATTATTCTCTCTCCTTACATTTAATGCCATCTATCCCAGCCATCTATGTACTGGAACAAGATTTCTTGAGCACATGCTATGGGTCTATTTAGTGCCGTGTGAATTCCTGGGGACTCAAACAAGAAAGGTTGCTTGTGGAGCCCCTAAAGACCGTACAGACAAACCTATACCCCAACAGCATACGATGCCACGTGATGTTTTATAATAGAGGTTTGTACAGAGTGTTGAAGGAGGAAAAAGGATGGAGCTCATAATTAGAGCTATTTTCACTGTTACAGGAGGAGGCAAGGGAGGAGGAGTTGGGAGAGGCTGCTGAGAGGGAGCGATGATAATGGAGATAACGAAGGGAGAGCAGCAGAGAAAGCGCTCAGTAGGTGGATGCTGATGGCAGTGTGTGTGTGTGTGTGTGTGTGTGTGTGTGTGTGTGTGTGTTTGGGGGAGCGCAAGGGGTTGAACTGGGGAGGACACTGCAGGGAGAGAGAGAAGTAAGACATACCCATGGTGGAGCAGTTGCCCTGGGTCAGCGTGGCCGGATGGAGGGGGGGAGAGGCAGGAGAGACACTCGATGCAGGTACCAGGACGCAAAGCTATCTCCTGGTCTCTAAGGAGTTAAGCTTTATCCTGAAGTTCCTTTGAAATCCTTCAAAAGAGGGGAGTGACATTATCAGATTTTAGAAAGATAATTCTGGTGGCAGTATGCAGCACAGATGGGCAGGAGAAAATTAGAAACAGGGGACCCTGTTCTGCAAGGATTGTGATAATCCAGACAACGGATGATGAGGGCCTGAGTGAGGGCAGGGGTGTGGGAATGGGGACAAGGTGGATTAGAGAGAGATTTAGGAAAGAGAATCAGCTTGGTGGCTGATTGGGAGTGGGGAGTGAGCAAGAGGGAGGAGTGGAAAATGATTCTGAGGTGTCCAGTTTGGGTGACAGGGTTGAAGACCGTGTCATTGACCAGGAAATAGAGGACGAGGAGGAGGTTTGGGTGAGTGAAGAGAGGACAGAGTTATGAGATCTGCTTCAGATCTGTTGAGTTTAGGATTAGGAAGAGGTGTCAGCTGGCAGTTGAAAATGGGAAGAGATTAACCAAAGAACTTGATTATGTGCATAACCCATAAACACAGACAATAGTGCGGTGAAGGCCTGGGGTGGGGGTGGGGGGCACGGCGAGAGTGGGAAGAGATAGGGGAATGAAAGGAGGCATCTTATCAACAATAAAGAAAAAAATTTCAAAAAATAAAATGGTTTTAAAGTTTAGGAGATAAACTCATTTATTCATGACACAAATACTGAGTGTCTGCTATGTGTCAGATGACCTTCTAGTGTCTAGAGAAGCAGCAGTGACTATGATGGACATGGTATCTACCCTCATGGAGCATTCATTCCAAGGTGGAAAACAAATAAACTAGTGAACAATGCGGAATAAGACAGGATAACATGATAGAGAGTGACTGGGCGGTGGCTACATTAGACAGAGCTTTAGGGAAGGCATTTCATAAGGAAGTATTTGAACCGAGATCTGAATAATGAAGAAGACCCGGCCATGTGAAAACCTCAGAGAAAAGCAATTCTGGCAGAAGGAACAGCATATGCAAAGGCTTTGAGGTAAGAATAAACTTGGAATATTCCAGGGTGTTTGTAGAATAGTGGACAAGGGGACTGAAGGGATGGCATGAGATTGGAGAAGTGGTCAGGGGTTAGGTCACATTATAGGATGTATCAGTCAGATTAGGCCAAAGTGCATGGTAACAAATGACCCTCAACTTTCAGCAGCATACAGTCTTTACTTATCACTCATACTACATTCCGATTGTGGATTGACTCCACATCTTCTCCACTCCGGGATCCAGGTAGATTGGGCAGCTCTTATCTGAGACGTTCCTGGTCTCTGGGAAGAGGGAAAAGAGAAGGTGGAAGACCACGTAATAGCCTTCAAGCTTCTGTGTGAAAGTGGATGTGCCACTTCCATTGGCCAAAGCAAATTATATGGCCAGATATGATGTCATCATCGAGGGTGGACTGTAAAATCCTCCCAGAGAGAGGAGCAGCAGATGGTGAGACCAACAATACAACCTCCTCCAGAGGCTATGGTGAGGACATTACATTTTATACTAAGGGCTATAGGAAGCCAGCAGGATGTATTTAACTTATCAAGACAGGCTAAAAAATAGATCAGGAATGACACTAGGAGATAAAAGCAGGGTAAACTAGAAAAGTGTCTCAGATGCTGAGCTCATGGTAAGGGAGCTCTGTTAGAGTGGAGCCTTGAAAGCACTATCAGCTCTGTTAGAGTGGAGCCTTGAAAGCACTATCAGGACAGCATCCTTTGCAGGAGGCACTCTGAGTGTGTGTGCGTGTGTGTGTGTGTGTGATTTCACTTAGCCTGGCCTCCTGGGCTCTCCCTTTATGAAGCTATCAGGTGCTCTTTGATAGTTTTTAGAAGCTATCAGGTGCTCTTTGATAGTTTTTAGACAGATACCCGGAATACCAGGATCCTGACCGAGATCAGAGCATTCCTATGAAAATTGTAGATGAAAAATAAAACACACCTCATTGCTAATGAGGGTGAACCCCAAGCCCCAACACAAACTGGAGGAACCAGACCAAGCCCCAACACAAACTGGAGGAACCAGAAACAACTGTGCCTTATGTTTTCTCTCCCTCCTCACACCAACTATCATAAGAAAAAATCAATCCCTGGTCATGGATCTCTTTTCTTTCCTACATAGAAGAGAGAGAGAGGAGGACAAGATGGTTGGCGTGATCAAGGAGAGTGGGTCCCAGGACAGTGTGGCACATGGGCCACTAAACTGTAGAGAAAAGAGAAAGAAAAGCAGGATGACCGACAGTCCCTAGTGCAGTGTAGACCGGAGAGCAGACCCCCAGGCCACCTTCCTGACAGAGTGGCTCCACTCACAGGTAGCCCAGTCCAAAGCAGCAAAGTGATGAGTCCGGATCAATCTTCCTTTCCAAGGGGTGGGTTGAGGAGGGGATGGAAATGGACCCTACTTTTGCTTGTATGCCTCGCCTGCTATCTCATCCTTCCATTCCTGGAGAGAAAGGGAGACAGAAGAAAACTTTTAAACTTTTCCCGCCAAAGTCCCACCTGGTAGTGGCTCTATTGTGATTTCATTGCATTTGAAATATTCCAGAGGGTCCCAGAAGTAAAGAGGGGACACGTGCCAAAATATCCAGGGCAGCTGCCTTACCCACCTGAAGATTTTCTTTGAACACCAAATCCTGGCTTCTGCTTTTATAAGAGAATGTCAGACCTCTTCAACTAAAATTATAAACACCTTTATGGCCAGGGCCCGCATTTATGCTTCTTTTGACACCCCCACCCCCACCCTAGTCTAGCATAGGCCGGTCAAAAACAAGTAAAATACCTCTGTGAGTGAACGGCTGAGTGAAGAAATGATTTCCCAGGAGGCTTCTTCAGAAGCACGGCTTGAGCTCCATCTCTCCCATGGCCACTGTGTCTGTTCCTGTGCCTGTGAGGGTGCAGAGGGAGAGAGCAGTGAGTTTATGATGCTCAGGGAAGGACAGCAACGATTTAGGCCTTCTGCTTCTCTTCCTGGCTGGCCCTGTGACCAGTGTTTAGAGAATGATGACGTGTCTGCTTCCTCAAGGGACTAAGCCAGGTAGAGCCTACCTGTCAAGTTGACTGGAACAGAGAGAGATAAACTTGGGGTGAGTCCTTCGGAGGCACCCTGGGGCTTTGGTGACAGAGTTAATTAATGACAACACCAGAGTCAAAATGAAAGTGAGGAGGAAAAGTCAATTAGTGATTGAATAGTTATGAGGAGACGTATTTTAATGAGGGTCCCTCTAATTTGAACTGTTCCTTGGTGCTCCTGGTTGGGTGTGGCTGTCCTTCCTTTTTCTGAGAACTGTAAGGGTTAGCAGGCAGGAGGGACGAGGAACTCTCATCTCTCTCTGATTTATATTCAGGGTGGATGGGGAAGAGAGTCCTCTGCTGTCTGCAATACGCCAGGGCCTCATGAAGCTATTTATCACCACTCTGAATGCTTTTCAGCAGGATGTTCATTTCAATTTGCAGCCACCTCTTTACCTGGTCTTCGGCAGGCTTGGCCAGGCTCCCGAGAGGAGATCTGAGCCGAGAGGGGGAGACACACACAGGCCAGGAAGGCTGGTGCTGGGCTCTCCTGGGATGCACCTGCCACCATTCCACCCTCCACAACCTCCTTCAACTCTATTTGCTTCTACAGGGAGACGGGGAGATTATGATGTTTCACCCATGTTCCAAACCCTTGTCATGGTTAATAAAGGTCTGGCAGGAACAGGAGCAAGGATGGCTTAATAGGCTCTGGTGTTGGGAATTGGGGAGGGAAGACAAGTGTAGCTCTTGCTCCAGCTGTCTGTGTGACACCAAGGAGCCCAGGGACCAAGAGGGACCAAGAGGGTCCCTTGTCCTGCACTTACTCAACAGGTTTACTGATCCCATGGGGTGTGTGTGTGGATAGTGGGACTGGTAGGAGCAGGTTGAGGGACAGAAAAGGAAGCTTCAGAGCATCAAATTATTAAGGTCAAGAATATAGTTCAGGAAGAGGAAGTTCAAGGCCAAGTGACCAGCAGTGGAGGATGAACAGCAAGATGAAATGCATGATGGGGAGTTTTTAGCCTGGGAACCTGTATTTCCCCAACCCTGACTCGGATCCAGATTGGGCTCAGGGCTTTCGCAGGAGGGCTTGAGCCTGAAATTGGGATTTAATTTTACAATTTCTTATTATCACAAAATAATGCATGTTGACGATAGGAAAATCAGACAAGGAAAAAGAAGTTTAACCTTACCTCACTACTCAGAGACTAACCAGTGTGAATATTTTCAGATGCTTTCAAAGTAAACATCTTTAATGTTTACATTAATAACAACTTTTAGCTGTCTGTCCTGATTCTATCTGGTAGGCAGGAATATTTGGGTCATTGGAAAGGCTTATCCCATTTGTTATATTCATGAATTAAAGTCCAGTTTAAAAATTTATTTTCCATGAATGAAAAACTATTGGGTATAGGAAAAATAACAAAATGCAACCATGGATTTCTTGTGCAATAGAAAATTTAAATAAAGAAAAAGACAGAAGTGCATAACTGATACATAAGTAACTGGAGGAAAAATCCTTGTTCTGGAATAGAAAAATAAATTATTGCAAAAAATATCAAGACAGAATAAAAATTTTAAATGAAGATATTTTTAAGTAAAAGGAAAAATATAAAAATCCAGATAACTAAGGTAAAAAGAAATAAGTACTCCCTCAAGTTCAACAGGAGAATAATTTATCATTACGGTTTATTTTCTTCTAGTGGTTCCCAGATCTTTATGGAAATGTAGAGCTCCCTGTCCTGTTCCCTGTCTTCAGATGTTCTTGCACTCAGGGAAGACCCTGAATGCCTCAAGGGCATTCTCTCAGTTCTCATTCTGGGCACTTGATGCAGACCTCCAGGAAAGCACAGGCATGAGGGTGGATGTAGAGTCACTTTGTGGCTGCGGCTTTTGGGATTCTAATCTGTCACATGGGGTCACATACAACCATGAAATGTTGTTACAAGTTTGGCAGGTATCTCTTTACCTGAGTGGATGGCTGATTCCTCTCCTCCCTGCCACTTCTTCATAGAAAGAGAAGCAGCTAAGGGTCTCTTCTCGCCTAGGAAGAGCTCGCCCCCAGGGAATTGAGTTTATGCAGCTTGCTTTGCATCGCGAGCATGCTGATGATTTTAGAAGCTGTGATACAAAATCAGGGCTTACTCAGCTAGTTCTCATTACTAGGGCAGGTTCAACAGTCACAGTAGCTTCCTACGTTATAACCAGAAACAGAAGCCCAAGAGGTATGATTTTTAAATTTATGCTAATGTAAGAGAGGAAAATGGTTACTTGGTATTTTAATTTACATTTTTTATTCTCTAGGAATTGAATATTTCAAATCTGTGTTTGCTAGTGACATCGTTTCTTTTGTATCTTTTGACCTTTCACCTTTTAGTCTTATTCTTTTTCTGACCGATATGTATATAAGGTGTTAAATATGAAATAGAGTGCCTCTTTATTACATTTTCTGCAACAGTTTTTGATTGTCATTTGCTTTTATACTTTACATTTTTTGTAGTCAAACGTATAGCTCTTATTCTTTTTTAAAGAAAATATCCTGTATGCTTCTAAGCCTATAAAATTATCTTTTTTTTTCTAGAGGTTTGAAAAATATATAATTCTATTTTTGTGAGATTTTGATGTTGAAAAAAACCCCCACAATTAACTCTTCTACTCAATTTGAATTCATATTAGTGGATAACATAAACTGAGATTCTAAAATTACTGTTTCTCCAAATTGCTAGTTAATTGTCTCAACACCATTTATTGGGTAATCCTTTCTTTCCCTCATTGAGCTGTAATGAATCTTACATCCTTGAACACAATCAGGTCCATTCCAGTGCCATCTGTTCTGTTGCAGTGATCTCTCAGTCTGGTCCCGGGCAGATCCAGATGAATGTTTGAAATTGAGAGCTGGAGAGCTGACTGTGGATTTGATAGGTCCTCCTCAGGGGCCAGGAGTCCCGTTCTCTCTGTAACTATCTGACAGCAATTACATAACTTTGATTCATTACTTACTTGTTTAATTCTTGAGTCCCTAAGAAATAAAGCTCTTTGAGGACTGTGATTGCCGATGACAATGTTAACTTTCCCTGAGCTCTGTTCTCCTGGGAACAGCAATGGTCAGAAATCCAGCAGCCTCTGTGTTCCTGAAAATAGTTGACTTTGAAGAACCACCCAACCCAATATGACTCAGGTAAGGCTCAGGGTAACTCCCTTGATTTACCTATGACAAGGCCAGACACAGCCCCTCCAAATTCCCATTCTTCGTCTCATAAGTGATGAGCTAAACTCTTTGTTTTCATTGATGAATCTGGATAAAATACCCTTTAACTTGTCTTGGTTAAATTTAGTTAGGCTACCCCAACCCCTGAACTTTGACCCATGTTCATCCTGAGCTAACGTTGGAATGTGGAAAGCCCTTCTTTCCCAGCCCTTCCTGAAAGCAGGCTGATTACAACAAAAAGCAGTCCCCCATCCACTGTCTGATCATCCCATCCCCCTACCCAATTCTTGCTTCCATCTCCCTTTGATGTATAGCTCTTAAGATCTTACAGATGTTAAAGTCAGAGCATTCTTCTTATGACTTAGTCTTCCTTCCTCTATACTCACCACTGTATCCCCAGCGTCTAAACAATTCTGTAGCAGAGTAGATGATTAATCATGCTTCAATTAATGGTTTAATCTAGTTTTTTAAATTATAAAAATAACACATTGTCATTGAAAGAAAAAAATCAAACAGTTCTGAAGGAGATGAAATAAAGTATAAAATCTCTCATCTTAAGTTCTTTAGAAGTTGTCACTTTATATTCATATTTTTCAAGAAATTCTCTATGCTTATGTGAAAAAATATAGGTATATATCACAAATGAGATAATTTATACTTTATATTTTTCAATGTTCTGCATCCACTTATTAAATAATACACAATATCTTTTGAGTGTTGTTTTCCATATCAGTGTGTATAGAATTACTTCATTTTGCCTAATAGCAGCATAGTATTCTATTATAGAGGTATCATAGTTTATTTATTTTGTCCCAGGTTCTTGATATTACAAACAACACTGCTGTACACACCCTTATGTATATACTAGAGGTCTGGTGCACGGATTTGTGCACTGGTGGGGTCCCTTGGTGTGGCCTGCAGGGATGGGGCCATGGCAGGTGGCTGAGGAGGAGCCCTAGCCTGGGCCGGGTGCTGCCATCGCCGCCACTCAGTAGGCTTGCCAGCCATGAGCTTGGCACCTGGTGCCCTTTGGTCAGCTGGGCAGTGCTCCCGCTGTGGGAGCGCACTGACCACCAAGGGGCAGCTCCTGCATTGAGCATCCGTCCCCTGGTGGTCAGTATGTATCATAGCTACTGGTCAACTGGTCGTTTAGGCTTTTATATATATAGATTTTGATGTACCTGTACAAGTACATATACAAGGACAAATTCCTATAGTTGAAATATTTAAGAATTTAAATTTTTGAGAGATTATCAAATTGTCCTTCAAATTTATACTTTCACTAAAAATGAATGAAAATAATTTTTTAAAAATCTTGGTTATTATTGAACTTTGCCAATGTTATAGATGAAAAATTGATTCTAGTCATTAGCACAGTGTACATTGTTAGCATAGGTAGCTAAATATTCATAAAAGAAGAGAGCAAAGAAAGTCAGACATTTATTAAACATAATCAACCTGGAGAACATAGGCTTGCTTGCTTCCAGTTGGAAGTTATAGCTTCACACTCCCCAGGAAACCATCTGTTTATCCCCCAAGATCACTAAGGTAAGGGATAGAACAATAAAGGAGGTAGTATGCACATGCACAGTAGGAGCCATAATGGCAACCATAGGGGACTGTCAATCTAGCCCAGGAGAAGAATGTATTGGTTAGGTAGGGGGTCTACCCATCAGAAGCCCATGAAAGCTTGGGAAGTTAATTGGTAAGTTTAAGGAGTGCCTGGTCCATTCTAAGCCCAAGATCATATAAGCTGAGCCTAACAAAGACAGAGTCCTTTTTTCCCCCACTTGGTAACACTCCTTAGCCCCATTGGCTCCTGGGTTCTCTTTCCATAGCAACGACACAGGTATAGCAGCCCCCTGGGGTCCAAGAGAGACCATGTGGGCTCCAAAGGACTAAAAAGGCACAGAATCTCTGGACACTGGTCTTTGTTCTGGGCTTGATGAAGGCAAGGCTGGGCTTTTTCCCCCACAGTGGGACAGATGGAAATGGGACACTGGAAACTCAGGGACAGCCTTCTACTTCCACTCAAAATCAATCTTACCATGCCACAGTCTCCTCGTACTTGGGTGCCTGGAATGCTTTCCTGGTGGTCCCGTGAAAAAACACCATTTCCACCAGCAAGAACATTTCTTTAATTGTGTGAGATGGAACATCTTTTCACATGCTGATTGGTTCTCCTTCTTTTCATATTGATTTTACAGTTCTTTTAAAAAATATTTTTTATTGATTTCAGAGAGGAAGGGGAAGGGAGAGAGAGACAGAAACATCAGTGATGAGAGAGAATCATTGATCAGCTGCCTCCCACATGCCCCACACTGGGAATCAAGCCCACAACCCAGGCATGTGCCCTGATGGGGAATCGAACCATGACCTCCCGGTTCATAGGTTGATGCTCAATTACTGAGCCATGCTGGCTGGGCTACAGTTCTTTTTTAATCAGGTAAATTAGCATGACTGCTATATATGTTGCAAATAATTTATCCATTTTTTGACATTGTAGATATTGTTTATTTTACCATAGAAAATATTCATATTTTTATATAGTTAAATCTATTAACCTTTTCTTGTATAGCTTCTACGTCACTTTCAGTTCAATGTATAAGTGTGTCATAGTTTACATAAAACCAACATTTATGGAGATTTGTTGTTTTCAATTTTAAAATTATTTTAAACAATACTTGCAGATACATATTTATACTCATTGTTGATTATTTCATTGGTTAAATTGCTAGAAGTGCTATTCTAGAGTCAAGAGGTGTGATCATTTTAATCATTTAATAGGTATTACCAAATCAAGGACATGGGTTTTCACCCCCTGAGCGTCTGCTGATCTCAGCACATCAGTAGAAATACCTCTTTTCTCCCAGTAGAGTTAGACGTTGGAGGTGAAATGGATGAGGAGCAGGAACAGAGGGACCCAGGATAGAGGAGTGTCTTAAGAAGACACTGTAAGGGCCTACATCACAGGTGCAAATTCAAGCTTGCATTTTTATCACTTAGCATATCCTCCTTCTGGCACAGTTGCCGGAAGGCTTTATCTGATGCTCCTGAAGCCCTGGGTGCGGGGTGTACACTAATTAGGACCTTGCCTTATAGTTGGGTGTGTGCACAATGATGATGACTTTGTGTCAGTCAAGGAGGGACCCTTTTCTCTCCAGTTTCCTGCTACATATGAGCTCATGGCCAGTATAGTTTGCATATCTCCTCTGCAATTTCCTATAACCTTTACAACTAGATTGGAGCAAGGGTCAAAGTCTATGTGCTTGTGGATAATGAATTTGGAATAAATTGGATTTCTCCCTTCTAAATATAAATGAAGGCAAATTTACAAATCCTGGCTGTTGCTGCTAATTCTCCCGAAGGTAATTGCATGCTGCCTTGCATACTTATAGAAGAGCATGAGGCTAGAATTTCATTTTCAGAACTGAAACTGGGTTAGGCACTTTAGTTAAAAGGACAAGGAGGCTGATTTGGCTGATGGTTTCTTTTTATGAACTCCGTGGGATTATATAACCTCACACCTAGGAACTTGTTTTAACTGATCAAGCTTTCACATTAATTTCAAATTTCTGTTTATGTCTCTGCCACCTTCTCAACAGGACCATGAGCTCCTTGAGAGCAGGCTTGCCGTGCGACCCCCATGGTGCCCTGCTGGGATGGGTGCGGGGGTGACCTTTGTCATCACCACGTGAAGCCACCTGTGATTTCTTCTGGAAGTCTTACAGCTGGTGGCTGCTCAAAGCAGGGAGTTCCGATCTGATCGGACGTCGTAGAACCCTCTTCCCAAATAAGCACATTCTTTGACAGGAACTCGCCGCAGGGTGACGTGGCAGAGGCCGTGGACTTCGCCTACAAAACCGTTGGCTGTTTGTACAAAACCTGGGGTTGGTGGCCCCTCAGCTTAGTCCCGTGTGCCTTTGGGCAACTCCTCAACTTCCCAGTGACCTGGACAACTCACCATGCGTTTTGTCCCTGGTTTCCTGAGAGATCCTGGCAGGTTCTCAGTCCCACGTGGCCGAAGTAGGTGCACCCAAACTCTCCTTCGGGGTTTTGCTCACTCAACAGGGACCTACCAATCTTGCTGTTGAAGCTGATGTGGGTGTGAATGGACTCCAGCCAAGAGGGCGGGACCGGAAGCTAAGGGAGTGGGGGAGCCGGGGAGAAGGAGGTGTTAATGATGAGACAGCTGGGAAGGGGAACTGCATCCTTGGGCATGGACCATGGGGAGACCCCAGGTGGGGGAGACATGGTCTTACCAAAAATAGGACTTGGTGAGGGCCCAGGGCCCCTTCCATACCACGCTTTGTGCTCTCATTGCTGATGGCGGGCCTTTATATCTCTGACCTTCCATGGCACCATGGTCTGGGTGAGGGTTAGGGGTTTAGGACGTCTCACTCCTAGTTTCCGTTGTCAGAGCTGCCCCAGAATTCCCAAGTGATGGGTGGGTCTGAGTCCCTTGGCTGGGCTCAGTTTCCCTGAGATGAGCAGTTGCAAGGGTGAAGATCCCAGGTGAGTCAACATCTGTGAAGGGTCAGAGATGACAGATTAAAAATGGGCACTGAGGAGGAGAAAGCCAGAAAGCACAGCGTGAGAGTTGGCGCATCAGAGAAGAGATTAAAGAGGAAAAGGAAAATCACCAGCAGCTTTGGAGTTACCCAGCCGGAGTTTGTGCGCTGGGCAGGGAAAGCTTAAATAATCCAAATTAATTTTTCGTTTAAGGCAGAGCTCAGAGAGCAATCAAACAGGTGACCACCACTGGCGCCAAGTTCCACTGGGAGAGAGACTCCTGATGCTAGAAATAAGCCTGCGTGCTGAGACAGGGCTGTTTGAACCAGCAGCCTGAGGCACTCCCTAGGCACAAGGCAGAGGTTAGAACGTTTCCATCATTCACTCAACACACCTACCGCAAGAGCCTGCTCTAGGAGACGCACTGAGCTGCCATTGGGCCTGCCTTCGAGTCCCCCACAGTCTATTGTGGGAGATGCACAAAGAGAGGTTGCAGGATCAGTCACCTGATGACAATATCCAATGTCATCCCGTAATGAAGGAAGCAGGGAAGGTGGATGGGGTCAGGAGTTAGGAAAGACTTTCTGCAGAATCAGTCACCTTAACTGAGCCTGGAAGGACAAGTAGGCATTATCAGGCTGACAAAGAGGGGAGGAAGGGACTCCCAGGCAGCTGGAATAGCAGGAGTGATGATCCGGAGGCAAGAGGGTGCTTGACCTTGCTCTGAGGAAATGCCAGTAGTCCTCTAAGCCTCAGCATGGGGTGCACCTGGGGACGTGCCAGGGTGAGCCCTCTGGGCCAGGATGGGCCGGCCTATGCTGAGGAATTTGGGTTATATCTTGAGAGATAATGGGAGCCCCTAGAGGGCTGCAAGCAGGAGAATGACAGGATCAGATGTGTGTTTCTGGAAAACTAACTGCTCCAACAGCGTCATGGGGGTGAATTGTGGGTGAGATTGGAGAAGGTGAGAGCAGGTGGTCATCTAGATAATGGGACTGTGGTCTGAGCTACGGCTCTGGACGTGAGGATGGAGAAAAGGAGATGGATTTGGGAGTTGTCAAGGGCTGGAACCTATAGATTTGGTGACTGGATGACTGTTTCAATGCAGCCTGTCAAAGAGTCAGACCTGGTAACTGGGTGGTGCCGTCCCCGGAGAAGGGAGGAGAGGACTTGGGATGCACAGAGGGACCATGGAGACCTGCACGGTTTGATATTGGCAGTTTGGAGCCTACACCCTCTCTCTTTTGCTGTTAACGCCACCTCCTGAGGCGGGTACTATCTGGTTCCTGCCAGAGACTTCCTTCTGGGGCTCTACCCACCCTTCTTCCAAGAGGTAGCACCCTTCTAGTGGGGTTAGAGGATGCTAATCCTTGGGAGATGAATGAAGCAGCAGTTTTAAACTGTCAGACCCTAGGTTTTTGGCTGCAGGACACTAAGTGGAAGATGGAGGGTGGGGAATGCAGGAGAGAGGGGGAAGCCAAGTGGAGATCCACCCTGGGCTCCGGTCGCTCTGAGCATCTCTTTTAAAAAGTTTTGAAGGAAAAGATAATTGTAGGTAAATGGATGCCCTAGATCCAAGAGATCTTTGTACCCCAGTAAGGAGGCTAGCTTGAAATGTGTATGTGCACCTTTTGGGAGGGTGTGAGGGGGTTGGGGGAGAGAGGGAGGGACAATCCACCAAGGACCGAGCTGAGGAGCTTACCACAGTGCTAACCAGCAGCCAGAGCTGGCGGGTGTAGGTGGAGTCCGGGTAGGCGGGGTGGGAGAGGAATTCAAAGAGGCTGTGGAGGCTGGGGATGCTCTAACAGGGAGCTGGCCAGCGAGTCTGCCCGCAGAAACTGAAACACAGATACGTTTTGTTTGGCTCTCTCATTGTTTTTACAATTTCGGAATAGGTTGCCAGCATTTCAAAACCAGGAGACTGACTGGATTTCAGACTTCTCTTGAAAAATAAGACAAGGCCTGAGCATAGGTTGGAACTGCCTTGCAGGCAGGCTGATTGCCAGGAGCACCAGCCCAGCCCAGCCCAGCTCGTCTCTCTCAGCCTCTTTGCTCACTGATGGGACTGATCCGGGGCTGTGAACATTTAAACTTGCAACTTCTGAGTCCCATAGGGCACCTCCCATAAGCCAAGCAGACCAGTGTCCAGGGGCTCATTTCTTTCTTGACTCCAAAGAACAAAATGACTGTTTTCTGTCTTGCTCTCTTCACAAAAGACTTTTGCTTAAACTGAATTCATGCTATGGGAACTGTGTCCTTTCTACCATCCTGCTTGATACCTGGACCATGAATATAGTTGGCTGTTCTGGGTTAGGAAGCCACCCACTAGCCTCTGGACAGTGGACTGTAAATTTGTAAGTGTGACAAAGGTCGGGAGAGTGAAGTATGTTAGAGCTCATAGTAGAGGTTTGCCCTAGTCAAGAAGGAAAGGGCAGGTGTCTGAGATCTGATGGATGAGAAGGAGTTAACCAGTGGAGATGGGAAGAAAGGATGCTGTGGGCAGAGGGCGGAGGACTACGTGGAGAGATGCTAGGCAGGGAAGACATGGATAGATGGTCCAGGAAGCAAGTGTATTAGCCCAGCGGGGAGATGCTCTTTTGGAGCAGAATAACGGTAGGGGATGCATTTTGGCGATTTTAGGAAGTGGAGAGCACGGAGGGATGGGTTGGTGATGAGGATGAGGAGAGCACGGTGAAGTGATACATCCTTAGATCTGGGTTGCTAACTAAACAGGGAGTGGTGGCATTCACTGAGATAAGCCACATGAAAGCAAGTACAAAGAAGGATCACAAGTTCCTCCCCTCTGAGTTTGGGGGGACTTTGAGACACTTCAGAGGATACACAGGTCTAGAGCTCAGAGAAGTTTGGACTCTCTAAAAAGAGCTGTCTGTTACCAATCCACTGGTCTGATGGTTGGCAGCATATTGGGCACTTTGCATTCTTAGATCTGGGCAATTACATCATTCATTCATTCACTCATTCATTCATTCATTCATTCAACCAATGTTTCTTAGACACCAGTAACTGTGCAGATACTCTGCTATGTGCTAACTACATGGTGGTAAACAGACAGATGCTATTCTCCCCTCAAAGAAACAAGCTGTGAGTTTTATAGAAAGTGTGGATGTGATTGGGTTCCCTCATCTCTCATTTGCCTCCATCCCCTCTCACTATCGGGCTTATTAAAGGTGGGTTAGGGGTTCTCTATATTTCCCTTCCCTTGGGTTGTGGTCAACCCATTTAGAACAGATTTACTCATGTTTTCACACCTCACAACTACCTGTCGACAAGAGTTTCAAAACTGCCTGCCATTTCTACTTTGATAATGGTCTTAGTATATTGTCTCTAGACGGAAGCTCTGAATGCTCTGAGTTAGGAAACCAGACCTTGAATACCTTCCAGGAGAGTTGATCTCCTGGGTCCTGGATGAAGCATTTTAAATACTGTGAAACTTAGCCTTTTTCAATACTCATAGCCAAAAGAAAGTGAATCAATCATGAACATTGATCTGCTCATCTGTCTCCTCTAGACTTTAAATATCTTGAGGGAGAGACTCTATGATTTAACCTTGTATTTTTGGTTTCTAGCATAGTTCCTGGCAATTAATGATTTCATATAAAAGGTGTAAGAATGAATAAATGAATATGCAACATCTTTTGATAGTTGTCTTGTTATTCTAGTTAATTCTTACTTTATTTAAATTTGTATGTTTTTGCCTCATCTCCTCAACTAAAGTTTGAGTTGCTATAGGTGAGAACTTGGGTCACTCTGAGAAGCTGGACTCACAGCAGGTGATCACTCCATATTTGTTGTTTGATTGCCTAGAATTAGGAAGAGTTTGGCCCTCTCATCACGATCCTTTGCCTGTAATGACCTCATTTGCCTGTAGTGAGTTTTCTCAAGTTTTCCTGGTTTGCAAGAGCAAATCCAAGCCATTTCTTTAATACTTAGCAGGTCTAGGCACTGTATTCAAATTTTGGATGGAAGGATTTAGGAGCAGATAAGCATAGAGCTCTTTCACCATCACAGAATCAGCACTTTCTGTCTCTTCCTCATGACTTGGGGGCAGGTATGCTTACTATTCTTATCTTACAAAAGGAGAGAACTGAAGCTCAAGGAAGTTAGGCAACTTGCCCAAAGTTAGGATTTGAATCCAGTTGGTTTTGATTTAAAAACCCAGGCTCTGAGTCAAAGACTGTATGATTTCTGTAAACACCAGAATCACCTGGGAGCCTGGGACTATTCCTGCCTCCACTGTAGGCTGTGTTGTGATGGAGAGGGCGGGCTGGGGCCCAAGATTCTGTTTTAACAAGTCAGCCCCCAATGGCATTCTGATGCAGGTGGCACTGTGGGCACTGTGCCCTCATCGACATAGGACACAGTTACTCATAGACTTAGACTGACTGTGTCTCATGCATGTCACTGCCCTTTGGGAAACAAATGCTATAACATTTTCCTGCTCTATGTTTCTAGAAACATATAAGCCTGGAGCATATAAAAATACGTTGAGGGTACCTCCATAGGGGCTTTGACATGAGTCCCTCCTATACATTGGGATGTGGTTAAGCACCTGATAGACAAGGGCTCCAATCACCCTGCATCAGCCCAGTAAATGATAGGACCTTTTCCTGTCATATCACCACCTTGGAAATAAAACAAAAGAGACGCAGAGAGGGACAGGTAAAGAGAGCACACAGCCCCCTCCCAGCAGGGTGGAATGGAGGCTAGAATTCAGGAGGACCATTCAGGATGCAGGGAGTAGAGTGAGGCCCTTCCTGGAACTCAGAGAGACAGGAGGAGCGTCAACCAAGTCCTGGTGGAGATCCAGGGTCCCGTCCCAGAGGGAGGACACAGTGCCTCCTGAGGGAAGCACTCAGACACTAATGCTAAACACAGCTGGCTGCATCCTGGCTCATCCACTTACTGCCTGTATCAGCCTGAGGCCAGCTACTCACCTTCCCTACCTCAGTTTCCTTATCTATAAAGTGAGAGAACTAATACCTACACTGCGGTGTGTTGCATGGGTTAGAGATAACAGGACACCTTGTCTGGCACAGAGCTGACCCTGGACAGCAGGTGCCATTAGCTCAGGTCGGAGGTTCGCGAGGGCATGGCTGGGAAAGAAGATGGCATTCAGCTTCGCCCTAATCCTGCACTAAAACTCACTCCTCCATGGGAAGCCCCGGGGAGAGTCCTGGCTCCAACAAGTGGGTATAAATATTTATGGAGAGTCAGGCAACCTCACCAAATTTCTTCCCTACCCCTTGGCCCCGTTCCCTTCTCTTAATAGCTGATACCTGCAGTATTCTGCAGAGAGGGGCTCGGCGTTTGAAAAGATGAGATAGAGGGATCCAGGAGCCGGGAACTTGGAAGAACATTTCAGCTGATGTGAAAGGTGCAAGACTGAAAATGCTGTAGAGCTTGAAATTGAGTAACTGTTGAGATTTGCTTCAGAGCCTTTGATTTGCTGCTGGCATATTTATAGGAGACCCTGGACTATTAAAGGATGTGCAGGCTGGGCCACCTGCCAAGGAAAGCCCTGGCTTGCTTCCTTCTGGAGCTTGCCAAGATTGTGCTGCCCGAGGTTGTAGCCTTGAAGCCAGGGAACATTCGAGGCCCCCACACAGCCCTGAGAAAATAGTGCCGAAAGCAATAGCAATTGACACTTAGAACGACACCAAGATAGGTGCATTATCTTGTTTTATCTTCCCAGCCATCCTGTGAGTTAGGTAATGACGCTAGGGTAATAATGCATAAGGATTAAGCACAGTAACTCTGAGAAGAGGATTGCAGAAGCTTGACTTTTACTCACTGTGTGAACTTGGCAAGTTCTTAACCTTGCTAAGCCTCAGTTTCCTCACCTGAAAAATTTGAATTAAAAGCATCTATCTCATAAGGCGATTTCTTTGAGATTTTCCAGATAAAGCAAACAGCCAATATCTAACCTCTAGTATAACATTTAGTAAATATTAGATCTTGTTGTGTCCATTTCGTAGATGCAGGCACTGAGGCCTTGATTGACTAAGTGGTGTACCCAAAATCTCATGGGTAGGAAGCGGAGAGGACAGAGCTCAAGCTCACGTATGTTTGATTACTATGCTTTTGTTGTTAATCACTGGGTGCCCTGCCCAAGCTGAAAAATTCCTCAGGATGTTTTGTTTAATTTGAACGATAGGAAGGGCCTGGGTTCTGGTCTCACCTTGTCCTTTGAGAGGTGAGAGCCTCCGGATGAGAAGGGTGGAGTTGAGAGGGGGCTGGGCATCCAGGCCACGCCGGGACAGAGGCTGTGGGACCTGTGTTTCCAGGCAATGCTGGGGCAGTGTCTGACTCTGGGCTCTGTGGGTAAGCTGCCCAGAGGGGCAGCACAGCTACAGTGTGTGCCCTTCGTTTTGACTTGCTCCATAGCTGTAATCTCAGGAGAGCGTGCCAGGAAGGATTGGGTTTCCTGTGTCACTTGATGGAAATTCGGCTGTCCCGTTTCAGGGTGAGGCAGGCTGGGAGGATCGCTTTCTCTCTGTCTGTCTTTCTCTCTCAGCTCTCACTCTTACTCTCTCTCTCAAAATTCCCAGGAGAGGAACAAGTGCTCAGTAGCCTGGAGGCTTCGAAGCCGTGTTCTTGGAGCTGTGGACCGCAATCAGAACCGTGTTTATCGAACTGTCTGGGATAAAGAAATAGGTTTTTGGACAATTTCTTGCAGAATATTTTCTTTATATACATAATCTGTTATGTGTAATGTATTTTTGGGAAAATGAAATAAAAACTATATAACACAGTCACTTTTTAAGTTATTAGAAGAAACACATTAAGTTACTTTGCCAGATCGCTGTCAAAGTTTCACAATGCTTACTCTCGATTTCTACTCGCCTCACTGTGGACCAGTAACGTGGGATTCTCAACTCATTCCCGATACGCACTCTCAGTAGCCCTGGCCTAGATGGCCTGGGGTGGGACTGTGGACCCCTCAGTGTGAGGGTGTCAGCGTCCCCTTCACAGATGGCAGGCTGTCCCACAGGGAGCTCTTTCAGTGGTGGGCATGGCCCTTTCAGCACTGTCACTGTAAGTGATGCTGCCCAGCGTGATGCGAAGGGTCCGTGTGAGAGCTGCCTCTGTCCCCTGCACAATGCAGCCCACGCTCCGTGGCAGCTCCCACGTGGTTCTGTGGCAACACCACATGGAAGGGAGGACCCAGACCTGAGGCTGATAGTCACTGGGAAGCTCCTGTCAGTAACTGACTCGGGGTTTAGGCTCTGGGAGGAGGGCTCAGCGTCGGCTTCTTATCTTCGTCTCTGACTGGCATGTCGGTGGGTTGTTTGTGGAGGGGAGCAGAGGGAAGCCATAGGCCCACTCCATGCAAGCCAGCCTGTCGTGGTCCTGAGAAGCGTGATAGCATATCAGATCATCTACCCCTTAACCTTGTCAGCCTGCCTTCCAGCTCGGAAGTGCCAGCAGTTGACAAGAGGAAGGGAGGATGATGGGAAATTCCTCTCCTGGCAACAAGGACTCTGTTAGGGGTCCCTGAGGGAGGGAGGGGGACTTTGCTCGAGTCATATCTCCCAGCACCTTGAATCAAACATGCTTCAGAACAGGTCCCCGCCTGCACCTGCCCGAGCTACATCGGCCCATGCACACTGTTACCTCCGAGTAGCCTGATTTCTGCAAACCCTGGTGCAAGAAGAGAGACCCTGGTGCTGAGGATGGCCCTCTCTAGGGGGTCACACAGGCCCCTGCCACTCTGCCTGCAACCCCTCTTTTCCTCTTTTGTCGCAAACCCCAGGTCCCCTTTGCACAGCCTTTCCCCCATCAGAAAAGTTTCTTCAGCTCTCAGTGTATTTATAGCCTAACTGGTGAGTGACAGGTCCTAACTCAATTAGTCAACCACAGCGATGACTCACTCCTGAGGTGCAGGTAGGGCCATTCAGGGCCCTGTCATTATCATTTGGGTTCCCAAATGCCTGAAGCTCTCAGGAACAAAAGACACAGCTCCCACCCAGAGCCAGAGTCTGTAAGTCAAGGGTGGGATGTGATCATGTCGGCTGAGTTCCAGCCAGGGCTGAAGGCAAGTGGGGGCAGGGCTGGGGGCGGGGGGGGGGGGGGGGCTGTTACCAGCCCCATATAACCCTGCCCAGAATGTCTTTCCTCTTTCCACCTTTATCCCCAACAGCATCCCTTAGCACTTCCCCCCTGAAACCCAGAAATACCAAGGAGCGGGCAGGTGGGGTGGAAGGTCCTGAGTGGCGATGCTACAGAAAGGGGCGCTTGGCCTTTCACGGTACTTAAAGCTGAGAAAGTCAAGGCTTCGGCTCTGATGCAGCCATTCCAATTGGGGTCCCCTGGGATGTGCCAGCCAGCTCAATTTGCAAGCCGCATTTATTTCCAAAATGGTAAAACCTAGTAGTTCAGAACAGGGCTCTGTGGCCATTCAAACTTGGGCTCAAACCTCTCTCGGCCAAGATCTCTCTTTTCCAGGGGTTCCACGCCCCTCTGGGTCCCTCCACTCGCCCACCCCCGCAGGCCTGTGGTGCTGGCAGGTCAGCAAATATCGCCGAGTCATCTTTGTCGTGTAGACAGGGGAGAAGAGCTTCTCTCACCCTCTCAGCACCTTCTGAAAGCACAGTCACTGAAGTACACGCAGGCAAGGGCGAGCCATCAGAGAAACCTCCTCAGAAGCCATCCCAAGTGTGTAAATGCCCGGGAGGGAGCTGGAGCTGCCGGAGCAGCCAGAGCGCCACTGCGGCTCCACAGATACCCTCTGAGGGTGATTGGGGAGCGCTTTGTGGGGGAACCATACAACAGAAATGCTCAGGATGATGATGGAGCTCGTGGGAATGGCAGGCCTCTCCACCTACCCACGGCTTCCAGCCTCAACACAAAACCCGAAACCCACTTCCCTGTGCTTCCTTATCCACGCGGGCTCACCTCTGTGTGCTCTTGGAAAACATTGTTTACTTGGGGGGTGGGAGGTGAATTTGGGGGGAGGAGTGGAGGCCAGTTGACTTCATTTCAAGGGGCCCAGACCCACCTTCTCCTTTCTTTGTCCAACAGAAAGGATGTGCCCACCATTTCTCTTCTGGCCCTTTTTTTCTCCCCTCTCCCTAACCCTGACCTGGAGGGGGCATGGCCAGGAAGTGGCCACTCCTGCTGGGACCTGTGTACACAGCCATGTGGGTTTTGGGCACATTCTGGGGTCTTTGCTGGCCCGGGAGACCTAAAGGCCCAGAAAACACATGAGAGCTTCACAGAGGGAGACGGTGGCTTCTGAGAAAGTTGGATAAGACACAGCAGCAGTAGCCAAGGTGGAGGGTCCCAGCCAAGGGGGTGGGATGGTGGAAACTGAAGGAAGCCCCCCCGCCCCCCCGCACTGTCCCTCTCCTCCTCCCCTGCTCTCCTCCTCTCTGCCTGCATTCACATTTGTGTTGCATGTGGACCTGGGTGGGGTAGTCCTTGGTACTCACATCTCAGGGGAGGCCCCTCAGGACAGGCCCACGGGCGAGGACCCTGCTGTCCTCTGGGTTAAGGGTTTTGTAGGCTCTTTCCTCCCCTGAAGGGCATGGGCAGGGGCACTGGGCTGGGAATTCTGTAGGACAACATTCTCCACCCCCGTTATTTAGTGTCTTTACAGAGAACAGGAGTTATTGTTCCATCTGTACCACAGGAAAGTGAGTAGCCAGCGAGCCCAATGACACCTCCTTTTACCTCCCTGTTGAGGAAAAGTTGGCAAGTATAGCAAAGCCCAAATAAGAAACCAAACCTCTTCTGCCATTGCGTCACTTAGGAATAACTACGGTTAGCATTTTGATGCAAATTATTTCACTATTTTTCCCTCTGAAACAAAACATTTTTAGCAAAAACAGATTATCAGACAGTAACATAACCTCTTCTTGCACTTCACAATATCCATAAACATTTCCCAGCACCAGTAGATAGTTTTCTACAGTGTCTTTTTTATGTCTGCAATGAATTTCATCATATGGTTATAGCACTATTTATTTAATAACAGCAAACATTTATAAAATGCTTCCTATGGGCTATGCTTTGCACACACCATCTAATATATTCCTCACCGCAGATCTATAAGGTAAGTACTATTCCTACCACCTTTCATAAACAAGACAGGTTTGGAGGCAGCCTTTTGCCCAAGGCCGCAGGGAGAGAGCAGAGGAGCTGGAGTTTGAACCCCACTCCAGGCTTTCTGGGTCCTGTATCTGCCAGCCCCCGTGCTGCGCTGCTCCCGGAGCTAAAGCGACCATTGCTGGCACTTAGATGAGTTCCGGCTTTTAAATATTACTGACAGAGCTGTGAAGAACGTCTTTAGAGCTCTATGTTTTGCGCATGGCATCGTTATTTTCCAGGATAAATTTCTAGGCAGCGAGGTTAAAGCGAACACACGTTTTTATGGGGTTAGGAGACGTGTCTGGGGGTGGGAGCAGGCAGCAGCCAGGCGGAGCTGACCCAGAAGAGTGGGGGAGGTGACACCTGTTCTGCACCCTCCTCCCCCCCCTCCCCCCTTCTCTTCCTGCTCAGCCCGGAAGGTTACATGGCATTGGCTTCTCAGCAGCAAGCTTGAGAGTGACCGTTCCCAGCACTCGTAGAGAAACACTGAGAATTCTCCTTTTACCATCCACTGCCACATTGCGAGGTGGGGAAAATGGCATTCTTTTTATTTACAAACGAATTGCTCATTCGGCCAAATTAATTTTAAATTTAATAGGCCATCTGCGTTTCTTCCTGTTGATCTCCTGTCCGTGTCCTTTGAGAGGAGCATGGTTTTCACGTCCAGGAATTCCTGGCATCTGTGCGTGCGTGTTCCCATCGCTTCCAGCAGTGAGTGGCGGCTGGCTGGCTGGACGGGCAGCGTCGCTTGAGTCTCCCCTGACGGGTCTCTCAGAGGAAACAGATGGTAGCTTTCCCCTCCGCCTCACTGACCTGGAGGGACTTCCGTGAACTGAAGCCCCGTTTTTATTGACTCTGGAATACAGCCGTGCTGGGCGGCTCTGTGCTGCAGCTCTGGCTCAGACGTTATACTTAGAAGTGGTGGACGCCGAGCTGTCCACATGATCCTGCGTTCCTAGGAATAATGATACCAGCTAGCATGTCTCAAGCATCTGCCGAACGCACAGTGTTTGTCCTCACCACAGTCAGGCAGGGCCCCGCCAGGGCTCAGCGGACAAAGGGCAGCAGAGTTGAAGGGAGGGTCACTCTTGCTTTCCTGTGAGGGCAGCAGGGAATGCAGTGTGTTCGGTACCCTCAGGGGACCCCACAGGGTGATGGTCCCTGGCCAGAAGGGCAAGTCTTCCAGAATGTACCATCAGCAAAAGCTGTGACAAGGGACAGCTCGTCGTTACCCAGTTCTCTGAGGTGTGAGGAGGAGGAAATCAACAAGGAGAAAACCTTGTAGCATGAGGCCCAGCAGCGCCATATGGAGAGTCCCCGAGTATCTGGTCCAGGTCTGTAGGCTGGGAGCTATGAGACGGTCAGTTTGGTTATCCGTGTTAATACCACCCCAACAGAACCCACAGGCTGGGGGAGCCTGGGGACATTCGGTTTACATCCCAACTGCTGTCACATGAGGACATGAATCATCGTTATGGCCGTTTCAGCACCGAGGAATCATTTCCCGTTTAGGTGGAGTCAGAACAACTTAGGTTCATATTCGACTACGAGCTTTCACATACATTAACTCAGGGCTCCGCCAATGTGGTCCTGGCACCAGCAGCAGCAGCACCCCACCTGGGGATGGGATGGAAATGCGAACTCTTGGCCTCTAGTCCAAGCCTCCTAAGTAAAATAGACCCACAGCAGGGCCCTGCAACCTGCATTTTAATAAACCTCCATGTGGTTCTGAGGAACGTCACATTCGAGAACCACTCATTAGTTCACTGAATCTTGGTGACAAGGATCTTCTTCCCAAGTTACAGAAGAGGAAACCGAGGCTCAAAGAAATGGCAAAGCAACCACATTTTGAGTGAAGACAACCCCCCCTATTCTGTCCTGTGCTCAGATCTGGGGTGGTGTCCTTTCCCAGGCAGAAATTTGAACCCCAGTATTTTAGGTTATACATCTGGGCTGAAAGGGCTGGGGAGGAAATCTCTTTCAAATTTCTCATTTTACAGGTGACGAAGGAAGCCCAGAGAGGTTAGACCAGATACTTAATGGCAGAGCCAGTAACTGGAACAGTTCCTTGACGCCTAGGGCAAGGAACTTTCCACTAGGGCATGAAGAAACCCTAATTTAATTTGGTCTGAGGCCATGTTTCTGCTTAACTGATCTGATTAAGTGTCTGAATTGGGACAGGCCACCTGCACCTCCTGCGTTCCTCCCTCCCTTCCTCCCTCCCCTGCACTGGCCTTGGGAGGAGTCTGGGCAGCACGGTGGTGGCTCCAGCTGGAGAGCAGAGGACAGAGACCCCCAGATGGATTTCCAATGTTGCCCAAGGGGTCGGGCCCTGAGACCTGCCAGCATGGGGAGCACGTGGGCTCCTCCCTGACCTGCAAGGTCTCCTGGCATCATGGATTCCGATTGTGTAGCCTGCAGAGGGTCTGAACCCCATTCCCTTTTCGTGGGTTTTGGGGGCATAACTTCGCTCTCTGCATTATAAATATTTAGTGACAAATTGAGCCCAGGCTTTGGGTCTGGATCAGACTTGGCAGCCATGTGATTCCAGTCTCCCCGGCATCTCTCAGTGCTTCCGCCTCCTTCATTGGAAATGCGGTGAGAGCAGCTTACTTCCCATGCACATGGCAGAAACCTGGGAGAACCTGGGAGCAGGGCTAAGAAGTGCCAGTGGCCACCTTCCTTTCCTTTTGAAATTTTGATTGAAGTAGAGCAAGTGCAGAAGAGCATTTGCAGTATTTGCATTAAATGCACAACTCTGAATTTTCACAAATTGAATGCACCTGAGTAACCAGCATTTAGGTTTAGACACAGACCCTCACCATCACCCCAAAAGCCCTGTGTGCCACCTTCCAGATGCTTACCGTCCCCCCTCCCTGAAGGATAATCATTATTTGGACTTCAACACCATAATTGGGCTTGTTTTAAAATGTTATCAAAATGGATTAATATAAAATTCTTCTGTGTCTGGCTTTTTTTTTTTTCTGGACATTATGTTTACAAGGCCCATAGGCTTTCTTTATAGTTTAGTGCTTAATTATATTCATTTCAGCAGCCTGTGGCATCTTGTCTGGCCCACTTCTGCCTCATGTCTTGAGCTCCCCCAGTGTTTATCTTTACCCTGGAAGGCTAGAGAGCTGATGGGCTCTGTGACAGGGATGCACCTCTGTCTTTAATAAAGCCACCATGGACAGAGTGCTTGGGGACCGGCCACTTGCTGAGCTGGTGTCTTCAGCCATGACACAGATCTGCTGCACGGGGACCTGTGGGGCCCAGAGGGACGCGGCCTCTGCTCTCCTGTCTGGGCTGCTGCTGACTTTCGAAGGAAGCCAGTACCCAGAGGGCTGCTTCAAAGCTCTGCCTCTCTGCTCAGAGACTGAGTCACTCCTCTCCCAGAGCCGGGGGATAAATAATAGATAAAATCCCTGCATTTGAATAGGACAGTTCTGGGACTTCAGAATATGTTACTGAGGTATTAAAAGAAAGTTCTCTTCTCCACACTCCAATGGAGGTGGAGAGGGGCCAGAGCACACCTGTGTGCAGAGCTCTGGTGTCTGCAGGAGCAGGATGAGAACGAGACCCGGGAACTCTGGGACCATCTTTGTTCTTGTTGTCCGGGGAAATACCCCTTAGTACCCCAGGGCACCTTGAGTCTGCCTAAACAAAACATAGGGCTGTACGGGACCTGTCATAGCTCTCTTTGCTTTATATCCTGCCACCCAGTCCCAGCCCTGCTTCCACCTCCTCACAGATAAAGAAAAAGGTTTCAAAAGCCAATGGCTCAGGTGTATTGCCTTAGGGATCACTCAGTGTCAATTCCTCAGTGATTGAGGCTTGAGAGCAGTAGAGTTATGGCATTGGTTTTTCATGATAATAAGATCGTAGATGCCAGAATTTTAGAGCTTAAATGTCTTTCCTTAGCCCAGCCCTTATTTGTTGTAAATGTCCCTTCCATTTCATCCTGCACATGTTATTTTTTAACTTGTTCAGTGAAGAGCAGCCAAATCCTCTGACCCTCACCCTCCATTGAGACAGCCTGCTTTGCTGAACAACATGGTTGTTAGGAAAAGTCCACCATTGAGCCAAAATTTTCTCTAGTAATTTCTACCCATTAGTTCTAGCTTTATCCTCTAGAGCAGGGGTGGGGAGCTTTCTTTCTGCCCAGAGCCATTTGGATATTTATAACATCATTCGTTGGCCATACAAAATTATCAACTTAAACATTAGCCTGCTATATTTGGTCAAACATTTAATTAACTCACCCCTAATGCCTTGGCAGGGCCAGATCAAATGATTTCACGGGCTTTATACGGCCCGCAGGCCGGATGTTCCCCACCCCGGCTCTAGAGTCTCCGCTCTATTCCAGTCCATGTAACAGAGCCTTAACTGTTTAAAAAAGAATTCCTACTTTTGGCAGGAATTGAATCCTCTCTTCTTAAAGTTAAACATTCTTAGTTTTTAGTTTTTGAAATATTTATTATATGAGAGCATTTTTAAGTGCTTTCTGGGTTGTCAATGTTCTTGAAATGCAATGCCCATGTCAAATGCATTATTCAACCATAAAAATTAGGGGACTGTAATTATGACATAGTTCAACAGATTGGTGGATTTCAATGAAAACCCAAAAACAGTCCTAAATATATGTATAAAACTTTAGTGTATGATAAGATTTCTATCTTGTATAATTTATCACAATAAATTCCATATGGATTAACGATTTCAATGTAAGGTAAATGTCCTAATAGGGAATAATGGTATGATTATATAATTTTAGGGTGTTGAATGACTTTCTAAGGCTAATTCCGAAGGCAGAAACCATAAAGAAAATGACTAATGAATGTGATGACATAAATGTATTGTGTGTGAGAAAATATCATCAGCAAATAAAGAGGAAAATAATAAACTGAAAAACATTTTCATAACATTCATATCAAACCAAGGATAAACATACTATAAAAAGATATCTTAAAATTAATATTTAAATAAAAGATGAATCATCTTAATGAAAAAAAGCAAAAGAAATAAACAGGCACTTTAAAAAGAGATTCAATATAGTAAATTCATAAAAAATGTTCAACTCTATGAGTAAAGGAAGATATTCTCATTAAACCAAAGGATTGTTATTCATCCCTAAAACTTTTTTTTGTAGACGGAGAAAAACATTCCACTATCGCCAGTGTCAGCAGGCTACAGGGAAAGTACTGTGTCCTCAGATTCTGCTGCTCTGAGGGTGAACTGATACAGTCCTCCGGAGGACCTTTGTACAGTGTTGAGAAAATGAGTCACAAAGCTTAAAAAACATGGGCCTATCATTTGATGCGGCAATTCTATTTCTGGGTAACCATCTCATGTAAATAATCAGTATTGTGCCTAATCATTTTTTTCTTTCTTTTTAAAAAAATGCACCTTTAGTGTTTAAAGTATTACAGATGTTCCCTTTTTTCACCATTGACCCCTTCCACCCTGCACCAAACCACCCCCCACCAAGACCTTCACCTCACTATTGTCTGTGTCATGGGTTATGCATATATGCATGTAAGTTCTTTAGTTAATCTTTCCCCACCAACCCACCCCCACCTTCCCTCTGAGATTTGTCAGTGTGTTCCATGCTTCTGTGTCTCTGGATCTATTTTGTTCATCAGTTTATTTTGTTCATAAGATTCCACATATGAGTGTGATCATGTGATACTTGTCTTTCTCTGACTGGCTCATTTCACTTAACATAATATTTTCCAGATATAAAAGGGTAATGCTGTCTCAAAGGGTAAGAGATCCCATTTTACATAAAATGTTTACATTTATATATTGATTTATGTATATAAATGAATGTATTATGTATTTATGTGTATATATATATGCATTCTTTAAAGCATTATTCATAATGGTACCTTCTAAACTTTTAAAATCATATACTCAACCTATAAAAATGAATTAAGTAAAATTGAGCACACACCCCAATATATCTATACATCTTTTAAAAATTATTTACTTGTAGTATCATAATAATATATTCTACACATTATTAAACATATGGAATAGATACATTGAAGGGTCAGTTAAGTTGAAACAAAAAGAAGTACTAATATGTATTTCTTCCTGCAAATGAAATGAATTATCTTGTGTAACTTCTGTGGTGGGAACTCCTCTCTCTGCAGGACACTGCTTTTATGATATGAAAAGTTGGAAACATCTGAAATGTCTACCAATGGCTGTTACATAAGTTTTGTTTAATAGAGTGGTCAATATAATAGAATAATATTGACTTTAAAAAGCACAGTGTAGAATAAGCAAATTATAAAGCAGTTTATGTAGTGTTTCCACTTCCCTGTAATGATAAAGTGGCTTATAGTAGACAGACCTTCCCATCAATTATTATAAATTCTGTACAAAGTATAAAACACAGCAATTTGATGACACTTGAGAGTGACCAAAGGCAGGCACGTCTAGAGGGAAGTTGACCCTTGAAAGCAAGGAACTGCACTTGGGTGAGATTCCCATTCATGTTTTTGCCCGGGGGGCACGCCCAAGCACGCCACCTGGGTCCGCTGGAACTCAACAGAAAGCTGGGGAGCTACTGGCTGGCAGAGTCAGGAGACAGAGTTTAGTGTAGTCAGAGCTACTAGAAAGTGAGGGTGGGAATCTCAGAAAGGAGGAGGCTAGAGAAGATGTGGCCCCAATCTATAGAGAAATTTTGATTGAATCCTCAGAGGACCTCTGAATTGGGCATTGATTGAATCCTCAGAGGACCTCTGAATTGGACATGTATGGGGCCACTCCAAGGAGCCCAGCAAAAAGCAGAGTTGAAAGGTTGAAGAACTGAGCAGACTTTAGGTGCTGCCCATGACAGAAGAAACAGAATTTGGAGTGTGAGTCCAGTCAAATGAACTGATGTTTCTCTCTCTCTCTCTCTCTCTCTCTCTCTCTCTCTCTCTCCCTCCCTCCTTTCATTTCCTCTCTCTCTCTAGAAAAAAAATCAATAAAAAATATCCTTGGGTAAAGATTGACAAAAACAACAAAAAATAAAATAAAAAAGAGGAATGAGAAATACTGTTTCTGAGATTTGAATTCTTCTCCCTCTACAAAAGATATGAATTTATCACAGAGAAAGTGAAACTTTCTGAAAGTAGGAAATTAAGCTCCGATAAAGACCAGAATGGCAAGTGATGGATTTACAGACTGCTGGAGGGAGTCCAGGACAGCCTGGCTGGGGTGGCGTGGGGGTGGGGCTCTGGGGAGCCAGGAGAACAGACAAGGTAATAGCCCTTCTGCCAATCTATCTATCTATCTATCTATCTATCATCTATCTATCTATCTATCTATCTATCATCATCATCTATCATCTACCTATCTATTTATTTATCTATCATCTCTATAATCTCTATCTCCTCTATCTCTATCTCTATCTCTATCTCTATCTCTATCTATCTCTCATCTCTGTGGGGCCCCAGGCTAGGGATGCCCTATCCAGGCCTGCACCCAGGGTGGCAGGGATGGCTTGCCCTGGTACATGACCTTCCCAAGTGCCTGTTCTGTGCTGGGAGATTGTCTGAGGCTCCTGAGGGTCAGATGGCATGGTATGAGACCCAGGAGTCTATGTCATCTCCCAGCTGAGAAAATTAGGGTGAGAACTCAGTCCCAGGATTCCCAAAAGCTTTTCCATGATGATTAGAAAATAACTGTGTGCTACATGAGGAAACTCAGAGACAAGGTTTTCTAGAGCCCAGGTAGTAAGAAGTAGAAAAAAAAATTGTTTTTGTTTTTGGCAGGAGAGGTTTAGCCAGTCTAGACTGAATCTTTCACATTCATCCAGGTGTGTTTTCATCCTTATCGAAATTTCAAGTAGATAACAAATGCAGATACTTTCTCCCTGCCCATTCTCATCCCTCCCTAGGATCAAACTGCCCACAAATAATGTCCAGAGGACTAACTGCCCTTTCCAATAGCCCTCCTACCAAGTCATGACAAGAAATAACAGCACCACCCTGGCTGGTTTGGCTCAGTGGATAGAGCGTCCGCCTGCAGACTGAAGGGTCCCAGGTTTGATTCCGGTCAAGGGCATGTACCTTGGTTGCGGGCACATCCCCAGTGGGGAGTGTGCAGGAGACAGCTGATCAATGTTTCTTTCTCATCAATGTTTCTAACTCTCTGTCCCTCTCCCCTCCTCTCTGTAAAAAAATCAATAAAATATATTTAAAAAAGAAAAGAAAAAACAGCACCGAGAACAGAAGGGCATACTTTCTCCTGTTGACTTGATTCTGCCTCTGATTGACTACCTGGATCCCATTAATGATCCAGGTCCCATTCAAAGCTTCCCCTCAAGGGATGCCCCACACTGCCCGACCAGCCAGAGCCCCACTCCAACCCCTGACTGAGGGAAAAAGGACCTGACTTAATTAAGGAAGCCTGTCAGACTGGGCTCAGCCAACTGGGCTCCCTCTCTTGAGAATGTGAACTTAAGAGAAGCATATCAGCAGGAGCATAAACTATGAGTTTTGCCAAAACTCTTTCCAAGGTCCCTAAGTCTCTGTAGGATCCAGCCTGCTGCCTCTGCTTTCTCTCTCCACCGTCCACTCCTGACCCCTCTGTCCAGCTGGCTCCTCCTCAGACACACCAGGCACGTTCCCCTCCCCAGGGCCTTTTCAGCGGGAAGTTCGCTGTCCATGAGGAAGCACCAGCAATAAGACCTATGTGGACACTACTTACCACTCCCACACAGTCAGACAGACAGGCCTGGGGTGAAAGGTCACTTTGCCAGTTGCAATTGATGTGACTTTGTGTGGTAGGCAAAGAGACAGACAGGAGCAGAGCGAGGACGCTAGGCCAGGTACTGAAGGTTACCGGGACAGAGTCCTGGGTGCCCAGCCACCGTCAACACTGGGAAAACAAGGACCTCGATCCAGGATAACCTTTCCTCCCCTAGCTTATCGCTAATCATGTGGTTTAGACCAGTGGTCGGCAAACTCATTAGTCAACAGAGCCAAATATCAACAGTACAACGACTGAAATGTCTTTTGAGAGCCAAATTTTTTAAACTTAAACTATATAGGTAGGTACATTGTTATTAACTTAATTAGGGTACTCCTAAGGCTTAGGAAGAGCCACACTCAAGGGGCCAAAAAGCCGCATGTGGTTTAGCCGCATGTAGTTTGCCGACCAAGGGTTTAGACCCCTTCTCCCCTCCTCCCTGACCTTTCCTATCGCTGATCACGAGTTTCAGAACCTCCCCTGACCTCTCCTCCCCAGGCATGTTGCTAGTCATGCGGGTTAGACCCCCTTAGAGGGGGTACAAACAAGGGAACCAGAGAGTAGCCCTTAAGCATTAAGCACCCAGGACAACAAGGTTCTGAGCTGCATCAAATACATCTAGGCCTCAGTTGTGTTTCAGTTCCAGGATCAGAAAAAAGTGCAAAACCAGACTAGCAACCTCGCAGCTGACCTCAGGACCAACAATGATGCCTTGCCAGGCACTGACCAATCAGCAGAGACCACAACCCTGAAAGGACACACCTGGAAAGCTGATGAATATTCTCTTGGGATCCTCCCCTGCCACCTCTCCTAAAAGCTCCACCCTGAAAAGCCCATAGGACTGAGGGCCCAGTGCACTTCTCACCAGGGAGCAGGCCGGAGCCTTTCCTGTCCCCTGTCCCCTACCTCTTCCTCCAGGCACGTTACCTTTACCCTATTTCTCCTAAGCTCCAAGGCCCATCTTTTGCCTCTGTAACTTGTTTTCTAAGCCCATTTTTTTCTATGGCTCATTTATTTTACCTCTGTGACTTCCTAAATAAACTTTCCCAAATAAAGTTTGAGTCTTGGCTCTGAATTCTTTCCTAGCCAGAGCTCAAGTAACAAGGTTGCTGAACCCAGGTCCTCTCTGACCCCACGCTGGTATAACACCTGGTGCCGTTCTTGCTACCACTGACTTTTGGACAAGCTAATTAACTTCCCCAAATCTCAGTTTTTCCATCTGTACAAAGGATGCAGTCAATATTGCAGAATGCTTGTGATGGTCAAATCCAATAACAGACATAAAGATTAACCCCAGATTCTTCCACAAGGTAGATTCTGGAAACACCAGGCCACAGGCATTTCTCTTTTATTAATTGGTGTTGCCTTTGTCTATGTTTTTAAATAGCTTTTTAAAATTGTAAAACAGCACATATAAATCATTGAAACAGGAAAAATAAATCACCCATAGTTCCATCACCTGGAGGCAGCCACTGTTAGCACCCTGGTGCACTTCCTTCTGTGCTATTTTTAAGATTGAACCGCTCGCATTCCCAGTATGTGGATCCCTGTTTAAGTTCAGCCGTTGTGCTTCCCGTAGCTCAGAAATCATGTAAATGTGAGTGTGAGGAACTCTGTAGTCGTACACAGAAGGATGAGACGTGGTACCTGCTTAGTTAGAGGGTGAACACGTGTGTCGATGGTTTTCCATTGTTTCCAGCTCTCCAAGTTGGGAAAAGCAAATGATCCCTACAAAGAGTAGCGTTTTACCTTTAAAAGAAAATAAAGAGATGTCTCTGTGCAGAGATGGGCGACTGAGTCCCTCAGCCTCTCTTCCCATGCTGCCCTGCTGGCTGCCTTCCCTGATTTCTTATCGCTGGAAAGTTCCCGGGCTGAAATTACCAACCCTGTTGCTTAGCAGTTCATCTGCTCCTGCCTGTTCCCTCCTGTCCCCGGGAGCTCGGGGCCATGTGTTCCCTTGGCCCATATGCTGACAAGCATCTTCCCGCCCAACCTGCCACCAGCCCAGGCACCAGCCAGGGCCACCTGCTCAGTGTCTCCCTGACTTCCAGAGGCAGGAATTAGGAGCGGGAGGAGAGTGTAGTGAAATAAGGTAAAAAATGATTCCTCCCACAAAGGGCCTGCAGGGCCTCCCATGCACCTCTTTCCTGTGGTCCTTATCCTGCTTCTAATTGATCTCTGCTTGGAGGATGCTTTGGGGAGAAAAATAGGCAAAACTGGAACTGAGAAAGAAAGTTTGTTGCCACAGGGAGAATCTAAACTACCAATTTCCACGTAGCTCATTAGCCTCCACTGAGCAGGAGGGTGATGCTGAAGGCTGGGTGGGGTGAGATACGAGGTGGCAGAACCCCAGCACCACTGGGCAAATCCTCATGCTGGTTAGCCACATTACAGTCTTTTCTTATTTTAAGGACTTATTGTATGTGTGAACCATGCTGTCCTTCTTTATCTAAATAGGGGTACCTTCTAATGGGCAATAGTGTGATGGGTGGTAGGAAGCCATCTTTCCGCAGCCAGGGTATGAAAACACCTCCTTTGACCCAAGCAAAGATACCTCTACTGGAATTGGAAAGGCTGTCACTGGAGGCGTTGACTTAGTTTTCCAAAGGTGCACAGGGGCCTTCTGGGTAGGGAGGACAGACCCTCAATCCTTGCTCCTGTAATTCTGAGTCAGGGAGTCCTGTTAAGGATAGAATAGAGCAGCGGTTCTCAACCTGTGGGTCACGACCTTTGGGAGTCAAATGACCCTTTCACAGGGGTTGCCTAAGACCATTGGAAAACACATACATAATTACATATTGTTTTTGTGATTAATCACTATGCTTTAATTATGTTCAATTTGTAACAATGAAAATACATCCTGCATATCAGATATTTACATTACGATTCATAACAGTAGCAAAATTACAGTTATGAAGTAGCAACAAAAATAATTTTGTGGTTGGGGGTCACCACAACATGAGGAACTGTATTAAAGGGTTGCGGCATTAGGAAGGTTGAGAACCATAGGAATAGAGAGCTTCCCATGAAGGCTTGGTGGAAGGGAAAAGCAATAAGGGTCCAGAATGAACTTGAGCCGGGTGGTGGAGGAGGGCAGGCGTGTGCATAGCATGGGCTGCTGTCCGAAGCCCTGCCAGACCCAGCAGCCCAGCACAGCACTTGTGCCCCCAGGGATCAGGCTGACCAGGGACGTAGGCATGGAGGACCCTGGGCTCCTCTTCCCTTGAGGGCCACAACCTTGAGAACCTGGGCCCAAGAGGCATCATGACTAAGGACCAGTGGGCAGCTGCCAGACTGTGGAGGCCCAAAGCTCATGCGCACCTTCCAGTGGCAGGGAGACGTGGAGCCATGGTGAGCTGCTCAGACAGCAGCCCCCTCCCGACCTGGGTGTGGATGTCAAATGGACTCTCCTTTGAGACAAAGGTTCTGGGGAGGAAGAAACTGGAGAGAGCATCTCAGATTTCCTACTTATTTGGCATTTGGGGTTTACCTTAAATTCATATTTGTCATACTTATTACACAGGAAAGTAATGTTCACTATGAGAAATACAAACCAAAAGGAGAAAATGAAAATTGTCTAAGGATCGAATGGTGCTAACATTCTGGTATGTTTCCTTCCAGTTTGTTTCCTATACAACAGGACAGTGCACACTATTTTCTAACCTGTCTTTTACACTGAAAATGTTGTTGACAACATTTTTTTATTGCTTATACATTTTCCGTATCTTTTAAAGCGGCTGCACCACACTCCATTACATTGTTGTATCCGGGCCCAGTTAACAAAGCCCTATTGTTAGAGCCTGAGATTGTGACAAGCCCTTTTTGAGCCCTGATTAGCGTGTGATTCTGGGGCAGGCTCCACAGTCGAAGCCTGTAGTCACACACAGAAGGATGAGACGTGGTCCCTGCTTAGTTAGTTACACTCTCACTGAAGACTTCCAGTCAGTGTGGCAGACAGAGTGGATATGGAAAGGTGTTCCTTCCATTCATACATACATAAATCTGCACACACAATAACAAATAAATCTAAATATGCACAGGGCTGCAAAGAAAGAGAGAGAGCCTCCCAGTGTCCACAATGAGGCAGGAACTCAAAGCCAGAGTCTTGGTGGGAGCCGAGACCATGCTAGTCCAAGGGGGATTAAGATGCAGACATAGGCCTTAGGGATTCAGAATGTTTTCTGTTTAATGAAATATATTGGGGTGACATTGGTTAACAAGTTTCAAGTGTCTGATTTCACACTACATCATCTGTGTATTGCGTGTGTGCTTACCACCCAAAGTCTAGTCCCCCTCTGTCACCATAAATTTGACCCCCTTTACTCACTTCATCCTCCCCCCAACCTCCTTCCCCTCTGGTAAGCACCCTTCTGTTATTCGGGTCTATGAGTTCGTTTGTTTATTGCTTTTTGTTTAAGATCGCACACATGAGTGAAATTGTATGGTTCTTGTCCTTTTTCTTCTGACTTATTTTGCTTAGTATGACACTCTTGAGATCCATCCATGTTGTTGGAAACAGCAGTATTTCATCTTTTTTTAATGGCTGAGTAGTATTCCGTTGCATATATGTACCACGTCTTCTTTATCCAATCATCCATCCAAGGACACTTGGCTTATTTTCATGGCTTGGTTGCCTTGTATCATGCTGCAATAAACGTGAGCATGTATATCCTTACGAATAAATGCTTTCAAATTTTTCAGGTTGATACCCAGAAGAGGGATTGTTGGATCATGTGGTAGCTCTATTCTTAACTTTTTGAGGGATGTTCATACTGTTTTCCTAAGTGGCTATACCAATTTACATTCCCACTAGCAGTGTATGAGGATTGTTTTTTTCTTCACATCCTTTCCAATAGTTGTTATTTCTTGGCTTATTGATAATAGCCTCAGAATGGAGTTAACATCCATCAAAAACAAAAGTTAAAGCCTCAAATCTAGATAAGTTGAAAGGCATGGATAGAGGCTTCTGGCATAAAGTTAGGAGCTTCTGAGAGAATTAGAAAAACTCAGCAGAGCTGTTTGGGAAAATTTCAAGAAAGTTTGTGGTCCACTTAAGCCTTGGGTAAAAGGGAGTCACATACCAGAAACTGAAAACTTAAGCCTGCACGACTTGCACAAATTTGCACCACATAAGTAATGCCTAGAAGCTAATATAAATACCAGCCTAAAGCTGGTAAAACAAATGGCGTGCTAGCAGAAGCAAACATAGAGTCTTATATAGAGAAATGCCACCACCATTTATATACAGAGGACATGAGATTCCCTAGGAAAAAAAATCCACTGAAGATGGCAAGAAAAATTAGAAACTGCAAAAAGCTACAAGCTATGATGAAGGATACCTAGCAAAAACAGCAAGTAGGGTAATTAACATTTCAGAATCTAGAAGAAATGGAACAATCTTAGACTACCGTTTAAATATATTTAAAATAATAAAAATATAAAAGGAGGAATAAAATTATAAGCACAGGACAGAGCAATACAGAAACAGATTTGAAAAGTAGACAAATAGTGCTCCTAGATATATAAACTATATCATTACAATAAAAATGATTAGATGGGTAAAGTAGTACATTAGACATGGCCAAAGAGAAAATCAATGACCTGGAAGATACTTTGAGACTATTATCCAGAATTTGAAATGGAAAATATGAAAGAGAGTTAGCAGAAATGTAATAAAATACATATTATCAAGTACCAGAAGGAGAGAACAGAGAATATGTGAGAGAGATAATATTTGAAAAGATATTGGCTGAGAATTTAAGAAACATTTAAATTCCTAAACTGAAGAATTTCAGGTCTATGAATAATAGATAAAAACAAATGCACATCTAGACACTTTGTAGCTACATCACAGAAAATAAAAAATCAAGAGAAAAATCTTAAAAAGCTCCCAGAGATAAAAGTCGGATTATACATAGGTATGATAATTCACCTAAAAGCAGACATATTACCAACAAAAACAGATAACACCAGGAAATATGTCTTTAACTTGCTATAGGACAATAACTAGCACCCTAAAATTCAAATCCTAAGTAAAGCATCATTCAAAAATGACGGTAAAGGAATTTTTAACACAAACAAAGTCTAAGAGAATCTATTACTCACAGACCCTAGTTGAAAGAACAACTAAAGGATATAACTCTGAGATAAAAACTAAACCAGATGGAAGGAGCAGAAAGCCAGAAGTAATGGTGAGAAAAATAATAACAAGTAGTGACTGTAACAACAATAAAAACGGTTGATTGAAAATAAGGCACAATTAAAATGTTGGGTAGCAATAAGTAGTATGGGAGATGGGAATGGGGGTGGAGGTGGGGAAGTAACTTATTGTCCTGAAGGGGGATGAGATGTTGATTGATTTTCAACATTGTTACACTTAAGTTTTTTTTAAAGTAGTTATTTAGGGGTAACCATTAAAAGGGGAGAAATACAATGCACAACTTTCAAAGCAATAGAGGCTAAAAAGGAAATAAAGAAAGCAGGGTCACTCCACTAAGAGGCATGGCATGAGGAAATAAGGTGAAAATAACCACAGTGGTTATTACCAGGCCTCTGAAGCGTTTGAGATTTGAACTATCCTATTTATAAGCTATTAGGTTAGCCTGCTACTGTGTCATGGGTGCTGTCAGAAGGCACAAGACTCCTAGGTCAGAAACAAAACCTTCAAAATGCACAGCATCCCCATGAGCACCACCTGTGTTTCGTTTCCTCTTTGCCCCTAAGTTCCACGAGGGTGACTCAGATGTAGGTTGCCTGTGCAGTGAGTTGGTCTCAGCTGAGGAACACTGCCTTGGGGCAGCGAGAAGGATCTGTGCTCCAGGGATTTCTTGATGCAAACACAACCCTGAGAAATGACCCAGGCGATGAGCAGTCAGAGCCTCACCTTCTCCGCACGCCCGGAAAGGCATGGAGAAGCATGAAGGACCCATCCAGGAGTTTCTCTTCAAACAATTGTCAAACACAGAGCAAGATGATAGAAATGAATCAAAACACACCAGCAATCACAATAATAGACATTGATTAAACTTACCCGTTTAAAGACAGAATTTGTAAGTTTGGGTCTAAAACATATGCAACTTATAAGAAATACCTCAAACTGAGTTTGCTATTTTTGCTTTAGTGCTTTGCCATATTCTATTTTGGAAGATGTCTGTTTGCTTGAATAATATGAGTGTGTGTGTGTGTGTGTGTGTTGGTAGTGATGGTGATATGCTAGTAGGAGAGGTATGGTTAATTTCTCTTTTCCTCCTTCCTCAATCTTTGTCAAACCCATTCACACCTCTACCAGACAGATACAAAAAGTTTGAAAGTAGTAGGAATGAAGAAAGGCATACTGTGAACATACTAACCACAACAAAACCGATGCATTAAAATAAATAGCAGATAAAATATATTTAAGGTAAAGACACTCCAAGTTAATTCAGAACGAAGCACTTTATTACCTTGTGACAAACAGGCTGAGAGGAAACACAAAAAGCCAAATACCCATCAGTATAAGGCGGCATTAGATGGGTGTCAGGTGAGCAGTTCACACAGGCAGGGCTGTGAGTTCCAGGAGGGAGACGTGGATCTGGTGGGGAGCAGCCCAGGAACGGGTTCTAGATCCAGAGCATTCTGTGTTGGAGGGGACACCAGGGGCCCATGAAGCATGTGGTAAGGAAGCTGCCACTTGTTTGAGACACCAAAATATGTATCTTGAGACTTTATAAACAAAGGGAGGAAGTCAGTGCAGAGTGGACCAGGGGTTGGGCAGCTCACGGTCTTGGTGTTCGGAGGCTAAGTTCTGAAGCCTCATCCCTACGAAGGCCTGTGTGCTTTCCTCTGCTCCCAGGTCTCCAACAAATTCCAGCTCTGCCGCGCCTCCTGTGAAGAGATGGTCCTGGTGCAGGCCCCGGTGATGCTACCGATGCCTAAGGTCAGCTGGCTCGTGACCGAGCTGGGATCCAAATTGAAGTCAGCTTGCTCATGGCAGCCCATGGCATGGTGGGAGCACTTTGCCCAGCCCTTTTGGTCTTATTGCACTGGCCGTAGTCTACTGAGGCGGATGTCTGGCTGCCTGTATATGAGTGTGTGTGTGTGTGTGTGTGTGTGTGTGTGTGGTGATGCAGTCGGACGGGCAGTTTATTTTCTCTCTTTCCCTCCCTCCTCATCCTTTGTCAAATCCATTCACACCTTTGCAAGACAGATGGGAAAAGAAACTTCCAGTGAGGGCGGGCTTTAAAACCTGGCTCCTTGGACCTGGGGCCGGGGGTTCCGGTGCCCATGTGGCAGTGGCTGCTGGAAGGCTCGAGACCATCTGTCTGGGGACATTGTAAACAAATGTCTCAAGAATACTCCCCTGAGGTGGTGAGACAGAGCATGGTATCTTGTGAGCCTAAACCCTTCTCACTCACCAAAGCCACGTGCTAATAAGCTGTGGGCAGAGCACTAGAGAAAGGCATTCAAAACACCTGCCCTTCCTTTCTCTGGGAAAGTCTCTCCATCACCCTGTCCCTATTTTATGGAGAGAGGAGTGTGTGGGGAGTAAACTGACTCCAATAGAGTGGGACCATGTGCATTAGTCACTGCTAAGGTAGAACAAGCCTGGAGGGAACATCTGAGAGAATGTGAGAGGGTCCAATACTGGGAGTAGATGGGCCCATTTCTTCAATGGCCCTGCTCCTCCTCAGTGAGAGGACAGAGGGGACCACAGCCACAGCGCACCTGACTCCCAACTTCTAGGCCAACATAAGCTTCCTCAGAAGCCTGGGGATACACACGAAGGAATGAGAAAATGGGCAAAAAACACGGGGGAAATTGCAGAGAACTTTTTATTTTGTCTAATTTCCAAATTGAACAATGGGGCTTGCCCTCTGAGGGTGAGTGGATCCTAACCGGGGTGAGCGGGTGACTGTAGAGAGCATGTGGCCACTGTGAAAAGTCCCAGCTGTGGGGTGACACACCTTTTTTTAGAGAACTTCAAGCGTTGGCTGGTTTGGGAATATAAGACTTAAAAGAGTGTCCTACACATAGGGATTTAGGAATCTGATACTTTTTGTAAAAACTCACACACAAGGGAGCAAATAAACAAGCATGATATCTGAAAACCTTACATAAGCTGAGCGCTGGGCGCCTCCCGTCCCACCCACCTCTGCCGACCTGCATTGCCCCACAGGACATGCAGGTGAGCCGGAGCCTGCCAGCCCTCTCCTCCCGCCACCCCAGGAGCTAAGGAGATGCAGGGAGGGGTCTGCAGCCCCCATGGGGTGGCCATTTCTCCCGCCTGCGCCTGCTCCTGGCCCAGTGTGACACAGTGGAAGCCCTCTCCCACAGCTTCCCCGTCTCTGTCTCCCGAGTAAACTGAGCATGCTCAGGAGTGAGGGGTCAGATTGCCTTTGGTGGGGCTCCAGAAAGCCCAATTTGGGCGAACTTGGCAAAATCACTGCGTTTTAGTGGTTTCTCCTGAGCATCCTCCTAGATAGTGGAGAGGAGCCTGTGCCTTCCCTGCATGCCCCTTCCCCTCCCCCGCCCCCCCCGGCCCCCCCCCCCCGGCCCCGCCCCGCTCCCCCTCCGCCAGCTCCTTTATCTCCCAGCCCTTTGCCTTCTTATTTCTGATCTGCACAGAACAGGGCAAGAAGGGAAGAGTAAAGGCTCCTGTAAGTGGACGGCCGCCACTTCTCAGTCCGAATGGCCTCCTTGAGGAAGCCGCTCCTGCTGGGTGTGCTTGCATTCTCCCTCCATCATCTCGCCCTCAAATGTCCCTCCCCTCCCTGGTCCAGTGCATCCAAATGAAGTTGCGTAAGACCAATCCCAGTAGAGCTCACCTCTGCTTCTACGAAGTCACCAGGCCCATGAAATCAGGATGGGAATTCATGCTCTGGAGTCTGAAGACAGGACTGGCACCATGGCCTCAGTGCCCATGAGGTGTGGCTGTGAGCAGTCACTGAACTTCTCCGAGTTCCTGTTTTCTTGGTCATGAATAGGGGGACATAATGGAACCTGCCTCTCAGGGTTTCTGTGAGGTCAACTGAAATAATGAGAATTGTCATTGTCTTCAACATGTGGCACATGCCCTGAGCCAAGCAGAATGCTGCATGGACTTGAATTTGCTCCAGCGTGGCCCGGGCAGTCCCAGTGACAAATGGAAGAGGACTAAGCCAGCCTTGTGTGCCATGGAGGAAGCACCCAGCTCCTATGCCCCTTCCCTCTGCCTTCCGCTAAGCAAAAGGGTAATACCTTGTAGCCTCAGCCAGGGAACAGATGTTTTCATAAGGAAGAGCCAGATCTCCTGGTAGCCAGGGGCCAGGGCACGCTGGGAGGCACAATTGAATTCCCTTCCAGTCTGACAGTTCAGGCCTGGATGTTGCTTTCCAAATGAAAGCCTCTCCGAAGGTCGTTGGGAACAGTGAATTGTGATTATGCTGGCTCATTTTTAATTCTGTCTCATTACAGCTGCTGTTACGGCTGCATTATAATAATTGCTTTAGTTCTGCTTTGGTATTTTTGGGCTTCTTTAATGTAGCTGTAATCTATGTGTATATTAAAGGAAGCAGAGCCAAAGAACAGGGGCAGTGCTATTAGACCAGCAGACGAACGCTGGGTGGGGAGTGGGGAGCAGACAGGCAGCAGAGAGGAGCCGGGCGGGGACCTACAACAGGGCGAGGGGGGTTCCTGGCCCCAGGCCCAGCGCAGACTCACAGAGCAGACTCGCCGGGACTCAGCAAGTTGGAGCTGCCTGTTTCAGTCCCCGCCCCCATCCACTGTGTGAGTTGCAAAGTCTATTATCTTGTTGGTGCTTCCAAGTTCTTAGGAGAAAAATTGCTGGGGAAGAGCCCAAGGGGATGAGTGCATGGAGCCGAGGAGGAGGCTGGCGGCTGGAGGAGACCTCTGGGCAGCCCCCAGGGGAAGGGCCCTGTGACCTCCAGGGCAAGGACAACAGTCAAAGACATGATTTGCAGACCATCAACCCCCTTCCCCCAGTGAATAGTTTGCTTGGGGTTCTTCCATCACTCCCTGACCTGATCTTTTTCCTTCAAAATTTGGTCTGTTTGAATCCCTAACACACCACCTCTTAGCCCCTTGGTGGAGGCCTTTGTGGAATTCAAGACCACTGTGGCCTCTTTGTTTTAACCGCTCAAAGGGCAGTGGTGTCGCTCAGAGGGCAGCATGCCAAGTGCCCTCCCGGCTAGGCCACCACAGCCAGCTCACTGTGAGCCTCATTCTGTTCCTAGCATTCATCTGCCACATGGATTCACATGTGATGTTCACAACAATCCTATGAGCTAAGTAACCACATCATCTGTTTAGAGCAAATGGGGGTCAGAAAGGTCAAGTAATTTGCCTCCATATGTAGCGAATGGCAGAGCCAGAGTTCAAATCCAGACAACCTCAGGTAGGACCCACCTTTTGAGCACCGTGCCAGCTGCCTCCTCACCTCCCCCGCCCCCTCCTCAAGCAATGGCAGTTCTCATGCTGTTCAGTGGAAGAACGGTCAGCAATGGTTCTTGGGCCAGAGGCCACAGGCCTGGGCAGCTGCGGGGAGTGACCTTGACCATGTAGAGGTCATGAATGACTATTAGAGCCACTAGGGGTCTGAGCACCAACTGAACAAATGTGTCTTTCAGTTCCTCATTTCCCATTTTTTAAGGCTTCTGAAATAAGAGGGGTTCAAAGACGTTTTCAGGGCTTTGTCCTATTACTTCCTCAGGGAAAACAGTCTTCATCCTGTGCAACTGAAATACAGCCCGACAGACTGTCAAATCTACAGACGCCTGGAATCTCAATGTGTGGGACCACAGAGTCCACGGCCTATTGCAGGAGTCCTTTGTCAGCGTCTCTAACTGATGTCATGCAGCCTGGGCTCAGACATACAGGAACACGGGTGTCTCCTCTGTCACTCAGCAACCTGCTTCATTTCTTGAACAGTTCTAATCACTAAACAGTTCTTCCTTATTTTGGATGGAAGTCCTCCCCCTCTGCCCCCGCAGCCCTGACACCTTTATCAATTAGCCCTAATTTGATCTCCTGGAATTACTCATTCCCTTTTCCACATGACAGTATTTTGAATTCACGAAGGCAGCTAAAAGTTCCTCCTAAGTCTTCTCTTCTTTGGATTCAATATCCTCAGGCTCTTTTTCTGTTACTTCTATTCAGATAGTTCTCAATGAGAAAAAAAAAAATCAAAAGATCTTAGGTTGTCTCCAGCACATATGAGATTTGTATAAATGTTTCCTCTTTTTCCTTCACCATATTCCAGCCAAAATTTTGGAGAAACTACCAACACTATATATTGATGAACGTGATGAAAATAAGGCATGGTCTCTGCTGTTGGTTGTGAAGCAGCATTAACAACTGCTAAGTACCAGCTTTGGACAAACTGCCTCCTCCTCCCTATTTTCTTTCTTTCTTTCTTTCTTTCTTTCTTTCTTTCTTTCTTTCTTTCTTTCTTTCTTTCTTTCTTTCTTTCTTTCTTTCTTTCTTTCTTCCTTCCTTCCTTCCTTCCTTCCTTCCTTCCTTCCTTCCTTCCTTCCTTCCTTCCTTTCTTTCTTTC
>NW_005871094.1:4974462-4986331 GCF_000147115.1 Myotis lucifugus | reverse complement strand
TTCTCTCTCTCTCTCTCTCTCTCTCTCTCTCTCTCTCTCTCTTTCTTTTTGGTGTGGAAAGTGTACTTATACTTGTGTGCAAACAGTGTCCTCTTTTGACTGTAGGAAGAAGCATGGGACTGGCTGCCCACAAGGCTGCTCAGCCCTGTTTCTCCTTCTCTCCCACATCACCTTCTGGGTCACCTGCTGTCACCACGCCTTTTATCTCTGGTCTTAGTTATCCCTAATCGGCCCACCCAAGAAGCTTCTTCAATCCTCCCATCCCTCTCTCCCACAGGAACATGACACTCTCCCCTAAAAACTGTCCTTAATTAGTTAACAAATTTCCCTCCATGACACAGGCTGCTCTCCCCCAGAAAAGCCAGTGACAGATACGAACACCATTTGGTCTAATTAGTTCTGATATTTCACACAACATATTTGTGAGTTTTTTTGGAGGGAGTTGGGGGGGAAGGCAGGGAAAATGCTTCTATTAAAAGGACAGCAGGGAGGCTGGGATGATGGGAGGAGCAGAGTTTGGGTCTTGTCTTGGCTGCATACACGGCCTTTGTTAAGTCAGTACCACCTGGCCTGGGGACACTTCCTCACACACCTATTCTCTTTGTGCCTCTGTCTGCCTGCAATGGGCCTCCCCAGGGAGGAGACCCAGGCGTTTTCCTTATTCCAGTGACTTAGGAAGTTCCCGATTGAGTGACCTTTCCCCTCTCTGATTGACGGGATCTGTGCAGGGTAAGGTAATATGGGAGGGGCCCCAGTGCTGGAGACCTGGGAAGTTGGGACACGGAGCTCTCTATTCCTTCTGCCCGTGGCTTGCTCTGTGACCTTGGAAAGACTATTGCACTTTCCAAGGCTCCTTTGCAGGTCTAAGGGCTGTGTGTTAGGGCAGAGGAGAGGGGGGGAGAGGTAAGATCATGCCCTGAGTTGCTAGAATAGATGTCTCTCAAGATATTGGTAATTATAGAGTACAAATTAGGAGTAGCTCTTGACCTAGAAAATCAGTTCTATATTCCTCTGTCACATTTGCTGTCATCTGTTTATAACCTGTAAGGTTTAAGAGGTATGCTTGTCAGGCCAAGGAACCGAGCATATACTCGGGCTACCCCACAGCATGGCTGCAATCTCATGAACCACACTGCAGCGAGATTGGAAATCAGTGCTAGTGGTCCACACGTTCAGGTTTATCACAGCAGATGTTCTATGCATATAGGGAGAACCCCACGCCTCCTCAGGTGTAACGGGAAGAGCTTGGAAAGGGGTCAGAGCTCCCGGGTTGCTTTTTGTTTTGTGACCTCAGCGAGTCTCTCATCTTTCTCAGGTGCATTCACTCATCTTTAAACGAGAAAGTTGAATAACTCTAAGCTTCAGTGTAGTTTGAATGTCCATGCTTTTCTGACCAAGTCTTCAAAAAAGACACAAAGGTACTTTACATAAGCTTGTTGGTGTAGGGAATGGGAAGCCAATAGGATGAGCCGAAGCTTCAAGCTTCAAGGATCCCCTGAACCATTTCTGCAAACTTCCCTCTCAAAGGGCTCTCTCTGTGTGCCCTTTGGCACCATGGCCCACACTGGCCCTCCACCTGTATCAGCCATCTCTCCTAGCCACTCCTGGGAGGTGGACCTACTGACTCTGCTCCTGGGAGGCACCTACTGAGCTCCCACGAGGCAGGAGGATGAGGGTGAAATAACCCTCTACAGTGGGTGGTGTTTAAGAGCGTGGCCTGCAGAGTCAGCCTCGCTGTGACTCCTGGCTCTGCCATCACTAGCTCCTCAGTCTCAGTTTCCTCATTTGGAAAGTTGTGGTGAGACTCAAATGATAAAACAAAACAAAACAAAACAAAAACCAGAAACCTTATATAAACTACTTAGCACAGCACCGGGCTCTACAATAATTGTTAGTTGTCATTGTGTTGATGTTATTTGTGATAATTCCTTATGACCCATTTCCTCCAGTCAGAAGTTTTCTTTGCCAACCTACTTTTTGATGGTATTTTTTTTCCCTTTGAGGGACTAGAAATATGGCATGTAATCCCCCATGTGGTATCAGAATCCTTTCAGAAATAGATCAGAAGTCAGATAAAGATTTTAAAAATCAGCTTCATAGCTGGTGAAGCTTACTTAGAGGAAAACAAATTGGACCTGAGGACCCTGCTTCCTAACAGTTCACCCAGCTCTGTGCCCTGAGCTGCTCTGGGGGAGAGCTGGATGTGTGAGAGGAAAGACCTGCAGAGAGAACTCAGGGGGGCCAGGTGTGCGCCACCTCTAGCAGATGAGCGCTGCTGGCTGAGGGGGCGGCTCCTGGAGATTCAGGTCACAGGTTGTTTTCTTTCTGAGCAACAATAATTGTTGTAAAAAATTAAAATCTGTAAGAAATATCTAATATGGTGAAAGTCCCCTTCGCTCTGTAGTCAATGTCTGTCACCCCTCCCCCAACCAAAAGTCCACTAACAGTTTCCTTTCCACAGAACATTTTATTTTATTTGTATTTGTATTAATTTGTTTTAATCCTCACCTGAGGGTATTTTTCCATTAATTTTTAGGGAGAGTGGAAGAGAGAGGGAAAGACAGAAAAAAATATCAATGTGAGAGAAACACATCAATTGGTTGCCTCTTGCACAAATCCCGATCAGGTCCTGGGCCAGGGAGGAACCTACAACCGAGGTACATGCCCTTGACTTGAATCGAACCTAGGACTCTTTGGTCCACAGGCCATGCTCTATCCACTGAGCAAGACCGGTTAGGGCTCCACAGAATATTTTAAAACAATTTGTATAAGTGGGGAATGAGGACCTGGGGGTAAGCTGATTAGTTCGGCTCCGTCCCTGTGATATAGACAAGCCCTCAGGTGCCCTGTGCGCTGGGCAGGGCAGCCGGCCTGCTTCGTGGCCAGTATTGGGTTCCAGCATTCATGCTCTTCTGCCTGTTTCCTTCCTGCAGCTACAGAAGTTTGTCTTCGGCTGGACTCCTGCCCCTGCAGGGTGACCTGTCCTTGCTAAGATATAACTGCTTCCAGGCAACCCCAGGCCTTGAGCTGTGACAGTGGCACCGTATCGGCCCATTAGGAGCGTTGCTAGAAGTCCTAGGACTCCAGGTTTCCCTCACTGCCTCTGACAGTCTCTCTGTCCCCAGCTGTCCCGTCTGTTCCTCCTGCCTTACCCCACTGCCAGGAAGGGTTTGGGTCGTCCTACTGTCCCACCCCTGGTGTCCCTGGGGCTGGATGTAGTCCCGGGAGAATGCCAGCTTCCTTACCCTAGCCCCACTGTTTGGTCTTCCGTTTGGGTCTCTTGTACCCAGACTCTCTTCCCTCTCTCCCCATGGCAGCTGGTGGGCTCTACCTGAGCCCCAGCCTCCTGTCCCTCTAGGGTCATTCCTTTCCCAGGGTTCACTGGCTCTGGGATTCCCCCACATCAGCCCCACTGGGCGGCCTGATATCCACCTGATGTGGAGACCATCAACACCCAGAAGTGCTGTCATAATGTCCTGCCTCCTGACTCAGCTCAACTTTGGGCTCAGTGCCACCACGTGGGTGTGTCCCCATGACCCCAGCCCTGGACCTGCACATCTGCCCCCACCTGGGCACAGGGCTTCAGGCTGCCCCCAAGTGGACGGCCTACCTTTGCAGCCTGGATCTCCCCTGCCCAGAATGTCACCAGTCCCAGCTTTCAAACCTCTCCCCTCCCCCCTCCTACACAGTGCAATCGAGGCCATGTCATTGGTGACATGTTCAGCTGTCACTGCTATTTCCCATGAGACATTAACTGTCACTCAAATACCAAGCAGTGCTGCCAGTTTGCAGTGCTATTTGGCAATTTATTTATTGTTACTAATACTCTGTCAGAAAAATATGGATGTCCCTTTAAATATGTAATTCTAACAGGCTTTCTTTAGGTAGTTTCTTGTATTGGGGGGCACATTTTCTCCCTAAGGGACACAACCCTAATTTTATCTTGAAATTGAATAAGGAAATAAGATGCATGGAGTAGAAACTTGTTTCATAGGCAACATTCTAAGGTTACAGAGTATGCCTGCACATGCATGACAGGGATTGAGGGAGATGACATATATGTCAGTCACTCTGTGTGTTGGGGTGTCCCCTTCCCACCCTCCCAGTTTTACCTACTGAAAAACTCTTGATGGAGAAACATTTCTGCCTTTTGTTCCTTGGCTTACATCAGATGCCTTTATTTAATTGAGTATTTCTATAGCACTTACCATGTGCCAGTCGTTGTTCTAAATGCCTGCAAGGAATAACCTACTAAATCCTTGGGCAGCCTTCTAAGGTGAGTGCCCTTGTTCTCCCCATTTTACAGAGGGAAAAACCGAGGCAGAGAGAGAATGAAATTGATCAAGTAAGCGGCAGAGCAGGGATTGAAACTCAGGATGCCTGCTGCCAGAATTGGCGTGTCTGCCACTGCCCCGGCCTGCTTCCTTGCTGTGGACGCTCTACTCTTGGACTCAGGTCCTTGGGAGAGCCTTGCCTCCCTCTCACTCCACGGGCAATTGCACGTCGGGACTGGACACAAACCTCTTTGCTGCTGGACATGTGGGATTTTTTTCCTTCTGGCAACCATTTCCTTCACCTGGAAGGATGAATAGAAGAGCTGAGTCGACGCTGTGGAAATGTGGTGTCTGATTTATCCTCAGATGAACTTGTAACAAAAATCAGCATCGTGCCAGTGCACTTAGCTGCCGCACACTGTTCCCAGTTGTGGTCAAGGACCTTCATCGACCGCTCTATTCATCTTGTCCTCGATCCACCCCGTGGCTGTCCTGGGGTTCTGGGAATCCAGGCAGAGGCCTTGGCAGCCCATTTACTGCCTGCCCCTCTCCTCCAGGCACTGGGGATCACTGGTCCAGTGCCCACAGTCTGTGTTCTCATTCCTCAGTGTGGTGGTACCAGGGGGCATTGTGAGGTGAAAAGGGAGAGTGAGGTGGTGGAACAGGAGGCTGTGATGAGCACACCTTGCATCCTAACCAATGTCCTGGCTGCTTGCAACGGAGATGTGGAGGTTCCACCTCATGGTCAGGGAGGATGGCTGTTGGGGACTCAGGCTCCCCAGTACTTGCCAACTTGGCCCTAGAGCAGCAGCAGGGCGTGGAGAGCTGGGAATGAGAAAGCAGGATCTAATACCAGCCTCGGTTTCCTCACTCAGATAACAAAGGGCCTGGGATCTGGGGGCCAGACCTGGCAGGGAGTCAGCGGTGTGCTGGGAAGGCCAGAAAGGCACCCCATCCTAGAGTCACATTGCCTGCGGCTGAGCAGCTTGCTAAAGCCACACACTGTGCCCGGAGGCAAGGTGGGAGGTGCAGGAGGGCCATGGAAGGTAGAATTGGCATTGCAGGGGGCAGCTCTGGCATTCACCAGCCGGCTCCTGATTAATGACATCCATTCAAATGACAGGCCCATACTTCTCTCCTGCCGGGTCCCACTCTCTCTAATACCTGGATACCTGCTCCTCTGCTTTTAAGGTGCTTCTTAATCACTTCTCTTTTTTTTTTTTTACCACAAGTGGGGTTCAGTCCAGGCTCCAAGGATGGAGGGAAAGTCCTGATGGGTGATGGGGATGACAGGACCATCATCACCTTTGGGTGCCCCGTCTAGTGGCCAGCACACAGGCATGCAATTCAGAGTTCCTTGTGGAACCTTGGCTGGTGTGGCTCAGTTGGTTAGAGCGTCTCAACCCATGCAGCGAAAGGTCACGCTTCAATTCCTGGTCAGGGCACATGCCTGCGTTGCAGGCTCCATCCCCAGTAGGGGGCGTGCAGGCGGCAGCCGATCAATGTTTCTTTCTCTCCTTCTCCCTGCCTCTCTCTCTAAAATCAATAAAAACATATTTTACAAAAGGTACCTTGTTGAATGAGGAGCGATAGATGAATGTATCCCCGAGGTGGAGGGGGCCTCTGAGCTTTTTGCTTCGGAAGCCGAGTAACCACAGAGCTGAGCTGACGGGGGATTCAGACCCTTGGATGTGAACCTGAGAAATCTGGGCATGGACACGTGTCCTTCACTACATCTGTCCCTCCCCAAACCTCCTCTCCTGCACAGATACTCCAGCCCCCGCTGACTCTCCTCCCCTGACGGGGCCACTGGCAGGCTCTCTGCCCATGATGGATTTTCCAGGCTTCATTTAGTGACATAACCATCCCAGTAAAACATACAAATGGTCCAGCCATGGATCCTAATGCGCAGTAAACGGTTTTTCACCTCATATCATTTTTTATGGGAAGAAATTGGCTTTGTGCTTCCTCGGCAGCACCCCCGCCCCCGCCTGCAGGTGACTGTGCTGGGGAGGGACAGCCTCCACTCCTTCATCTGCCGGGCTGTCAGCTCCGCTCCCAGCACCGCTCACTCACTGGTGGGGGTGGCTCAGCTTTGATTAACTGTCCCGTGCGATATTAATTTCCGACAAGAGGCCCGCTCCGCTGTCTCCGCAGGAGAAGGAAGGTGGGGAGGCGGGAGTGGAGAGGAAGAAAGGGGGCCTGGCTCCCTCTCTCTCTCTCTGCCACCTGGCAAGCTTTGAGGGGGTCTCTGAGCTTCCCAGTTAAAATAACCTCGCAGGGGACTAGGGGACTCTCCAAACTCCAGGAGGGGGCGCTCAGAGATGCTACACTCAATTCCTTCCAAGTCCAAGCTCAACCTCTAGGCCCTGCAAGGTCAGCCGCCTCACACGTTCTCCTCCTGCCCCTTGGCCCAGCCCTGCCCGGCTCCTCCAGGGCTTCATTCCTCCCTCCGATCTGAACTGGGTATTTCCTAAGACTCCGCCTGGGCCCCCTGCTCTCTCCTATAAGCATGCGCAGTGGACACTTCCAGAGGCACATATAAGGCGCGAGGGATTTGGGGGAGGGTGGATTATTTGCAGCAAAGGAGTTGGGTGATGACTCAATGCCTCCTCCACAGCTGTGGACTCGCCCTGTTCTCTCAGGCTGCAAATGCCTACCTTCCCTGCCTCTTCTCCTGCCGCCTTCCTGCCAGCTGCTTTTGCAGGCCCGGGAAAGACATGGGCTGGGATGCTATGGCAGCTCGCTTCCTCTCCTGGCTGCTGCTGCTGGTTCTGCCTCCGCAGCCAAAGAGGCAGCTGGCCCTCGGTGCTGCACCGCGGGCAGAGCTGGGAGGCCGCATCTCTGCGTATGTGTCTTCCAGGCCAGGGAGGAAACCACCTCCATGTGTCCTAGATTTGCCGCGTGCCCCTTTGGTGGGGGCTGGCCGCCACCTCTCCACCTGGCAGCGCTGGGGCAAGGACTGCTGCGTGTCTAGCACAGGACGCATGAGCGTGTGTGTACCCAGGCATGCATCCATGCAGGCAGGCCACGATCTGCACTTTTGGCTCCAAGGCACCTGAGAGGTACTCTGATGTTGTGATGCTGTTTGGGGAAGACATTTGTACCTGAACAAAGAGAAAGTCCTTTGCAATGTTAAGAAGATCTATAGAAATGTCAGGGTGGATAATGATGACGATCGGTCTTCTGAAACTGTGTCACTCACAGTATCATCAGACCACAGCCCCACGGGGAGCCTGGGGACAGAGGAGAAAGGGGATGAAGCTCGGTTGGTGCTCCCAGGCAGCTTGGACCTGGAGGTGGGTCCACTCTGCAGTCCATGTCTCCAGACGAATACAGACAAACCAGGGAGTTCTGGGGAGAGTGGCCGGCGGGGGGTGGGGGGAGGGCTGGGCTCTGCAAGAATGTCTCAGGGGCTGTGAGGTTTGGCCTGCGGAAGGGATGGCTGTTGACCAAGATCTGAAGGATTTTCATGTGGAAAAGCAATTGGCCAGCTCCAAGTCGCTCTAGAGTGCGAAACTAGAACGGATAAAGCTCAGGATAGAAGGCAGGTTTCCTCCCAACAGTTGACTCTGCCACAGTCATCCAAGCTCTGCCCCGCTGAGACCAGCTGTCAGCGGTACTGAAGGATCCTTGCACTGAGAGGAAAGCTCAGTGAAGTGACACATGAGGTTCTTTCCTACTTTCAGGAGCCTTGGTTTCCAACCCATTATCCTCTGAAAAGGGAATTTGAACCCAGCACCACAGACATAAGGAGGCGTTCTGTTCACCTCTAGAAGTTGAGAGCCCTCAAGTTTGCTCTGCCTCAAGGCCCCATGACCTCGTAGACCCTGGAAAACCGAAGCCAAAACCACGGTGTGTCTCCCTGGAGGCTCAGCCACCGCTCACAGCCCTTCAGGTTGACAATCTAACTGGAGATTTGGGTTCCAAACACAGGAATGAAGAAACACTGGCTTTTTGAGGGGCGTTCTGGGGTCTAGAAAAGCTAAGGTGACTCCCTCCTGTCACCACGCCTCCTATAACATCCTGACTTTCATTGTCTCCACAACGGCCCCTCTGCGTGGCCTGGCCTCTCTCTCTACCCACCTCTCAGGGGACAGGATCCAAAAGTGGGTGAGGATAAAGGGGTGGGGAGTGACTCAACCCCTGCTTTAGAGACAAAAAGGGAGGCCTTGAAAACAAATCTATTCAGAAGCCTCCAGCAGATCGGAGACACCTTGATTAATCATAACTTGCTACACATTATTTCCCTATAAACAAACTACAATGTTACTCATATAAACAGCTTTATCTTGACAGCTGCAAAATGTCAGGATTTAATGTAGAATGAGCAGAGATACACCATATGTTCCCACTCCAGGCCTGGAACACCCTCATTCGCAGCGTACTGCTTCACCTCCAAGAGGTGATTACAAAAGAGGCTAGGCTTTGCCTTGCCACGACTGTACGCGCTGGCTCCAGCCCCCAGCCCTCTCCTTGGCGGAGCTGAAATGACTGGAAGGCCAGACAGAGGAAGGCTCTGAGGGCTGCCAGCGTGAGCAAGGAGACAGCCCAGAAAGCACAGATGTGGTTGCTGTTGTATTTTTAAAAATCGACTCAAATACATACAGGTGTACCACACTGAGAAACCCGTGGTTCCGGTTCAATAATAAGGGGGGGAAGTCAGCACACGGTTGGTACCCTGCTGAGGGGAATTGCTGTTACTTTTGCCAGAACGAAAAGCCTACAAAAGACACCAAACAAATAGAACCCCCCACGGAAACAAGCAACGAAGAAACAAGTTCAATGCAAGAGGAAACAGAACTTAATGGCCATGAGCATAAAGTCTGTAAAGGGACTCTTTACCCGGGGGTAGTTTTATCCCAGAAAGAAAGAGAGAGAGAAAACATTCCCAACAGGCTGCACTTAGCTAGAAAACCCATAGCATACTTTCTACAGAGGATGGCTTTCTGGTTTGTTATTTGCTTGCTTGCTCTCCCCTCCTGCACTTCTCTTCCACCCTCATATGGCTCTGAATCAGGGGTTAGCACGGTCAAGAGTGCCAAACCCGCCCTCGGCCCCTTTTTCTAAATACAGTCTCTGGAACGCAGCCACGCCCCTCTGTGTATGCCTTGTCTGGCTGCTCTTGTGCTCGACGGCTGACCTGGGTAGATGCAAACATACGGACCACAAGGCTGTTCGTATTTACTCTCTGGCCCTCACAGATAGTAAAAGTGTGATGACCCCGGTTCTGAACCGTAGATGTGTTTATGCCACTCCCCAGCCTAAACACTTGGGGCATGTTATCAATTAATTTTAATCGGTGGCCACCCAGGAGCCAATCCCCATCCTTTGGCTCCAGATCCCTGATTTCCTTTGGGGAAAATACCACCCACATCGCTTGGTCTTGGGGGGACTGCCAACCCAGGGGCGGGCACGTGGCCCCGGCTTGGTGTCAGACTTTCCCCCGGGGTATGACTTGCCAGTGGAGGGGTGCAGTTGCTTTGTCCGGGTGGTAGCTCCCGAAAGCTCTTCCCTAGACTCCTGGCTGTGCTTCAGGGAGAGTGGGCCACCTTCATCCTTCCACTGCAGGGGCTTTCTGCTTAAGTAAGTGAGAGCTGGTTCCTGTTGCTTACGGCCAAAGGACCTGGACTGATGCCAATATCCTCTCAGTGGCCCCACACCAGCTGTAGGTCAGGTCTGGAGTGAGACCTGCTGTACAGACACCCTGGTGTGGTCCCGGCTCACCCTGAGAGTCTCCCCCTCCCTACTTCTCTCCTAAGTTTCAGCTCGGAGGATGCACCACATCCAACTACTCTGTTAAAATGACTTGTGTGCAGGGCTGTCTTCCCCCACCCTGCTATGAGCGCCTTGGTGGGGGAGGGCACACAAAATGGGCTGATTTATCTGTATCCCCAGAGCACAGCAAGGGTGTTGGACAGCAGAATGATGCCCTACTGTCACCACTGGTGATATGTTTGGCTAAGTTATAATCTTGGTCCTATGTCAATAGTTCCCCAACCCAACCAAGAACCAAGTCGCCCTTTCTGCTCCCACAGTGACTTCATTCCCTGGCCCATTTCTCGCCTCTACTCCTGATCCGTTCACGCCCTGCGTTTGGACCCCGCTCCCAGGCTGGTGTTCAAGTCTTTTCCCCAGGCCCCTTCTTCTGTCCGCATCACGGAGGTCTTGCCTCGCTGTTCCCAGGGCTGCTGTGGCTGACCAGGTCCCTGTAGCCCTTGGCTGTAGTGCTGCTGCCTGACACCAGACAGGAGCACCCCATCCTCGGGGCCCTGGCGGCAGGCACAAACCTTCCAGATGCTTCCTGTCCTCCTGGGTTGCCATTGGCCTTCTAGGGTCTACACCTGGATCCTGCTACTCCAATCTGGCTCATCTGTTGCTGGCAGGAGGCATGTTTGCCTCAGTGGCACAAGCAGCCATGGCAGACGTGTGTGCTAAGCACCTTCATGGTTCCTTTGCTGGAAGGCGAGTCTCTATTTTTTCCCTTTGCAGAGAGGGCGGCGATGCTCTGGAGAGCACAGGTGACAAGGTCTGGCCCTGGTGCTCCTGGGGCAGCTCCGTTCCCCGGGCCAGGCGCCTGGGCCGCCCCGTAATCGGACTCTTTGTGCCCAGGCCCTCCTAGAGGAGATGAGCATTGGGAGCTTTGCAGGCTCCTGGGAGGGAGAGAAATCATGTCCCCCTTCTGTCTACTTTCACGGTGGGCCAGAGCTTGCTGAGTGCCAGATCCTGTCTGCATGTCAGAGTCTTAAACATTCGTACGAAGAATTCTCCTTGTCTGATGTTCTTATGCCAGAAGGATGTGCAAAACACCCCACATCCCGATCTCGTTGCCGGGGGTCAGTAAAGGTACTTGGTTTCCCTCCAGTTGGGGGACTCATCAAAAGAGGCAGCTTGTCCCACATCCAACGCTTCCAGTCCAAATCCAGTGTCCTCATTATGCCCCAAAAAGGCATAATCATCAGGAAGGCTCCTTCTTGGCTGCTGAGCTCGCTTCTGAAGGTAATTGGCAGGCACTGGTCCCGCTGCCAGGAACTCTTCCAAAACCCGTGAGGTCAAAAACAAATCTGGGGAGCGAGAGGGAGTTTGGTGCAGAGGATGAACAAACATCCTGAAGGGTCCAGGACAGGCTGTTCGATTATTTCCACAAGCCATTAGTCCCTCAAGTTCTGAAATTTCTGGCCCACACATGTATCTCCAAGACTGCCTTCTGCACTCAGAATGCACAACATCTCTGCTTGGCCACAGACATGTGACTTGGAGACTGGTCTCGGTGCCCTTGAAGGACAGCAAAGGGCAGCCTGCAGTCCTCGCCTCCCCTCTGGCCCAGGCTGCCCCGGACTGGGGCCAGCTCGCTTGCCTTGCCCTGCGAGGCTGCCAGGATGAGATTAGAAAAGATGGCCTATGCATTAGATGCTGAACCTGGTTCAGCTGCTGGTCCCCAGCTCTGAGCTCCTGGCAGAAACTGATGCACGGCTGTCTTTTCTGTCACTGGCTTTTTCCTCCAGTTTTATGGACTTGACTCTGGAGCTCAAAAGTCTCCAGAGACCTAACATGTGGAAAGGAGCAAAGAGCACCATCCAGTCATTACCAAGCAA
>NW_005871094.1:4960604-4974362 GCF_000147115.1 Myotis lucifugus | reverse complement strand
GGGCTAGGGCCCAGCGGTGCTCTAACGCAGTCTCAAATGAGATTAACCTGGGCTTAGTGTGTGTGTGTGTGTGTGTGTGTGTGTGTGTAGGGGGGATGGTGAGAGAGAACAAAATGAGTTTCAGAGCAAAATATGCCTGGGATCCGATTCCCTGTCTGCGAGTGCTAACTCTGACCTTCTCCCCCTCAGAGCACACATGCAAGTGATGTCAGTCTAAATTCAGTCCCATGGGGGCAAGCTGGGCTTTGGGTGATGGCTGGGAGTTTTGCATATGCTTTAAGGATTTTATGGATTCCACAGTCACCTCATGGTTAGCCGTGCTGACGGAGGTGAGCAATAGCATGGGCAATCCAAAACCAATGAATGACCCAAATCATTGCCACCTGTTTTTGACTCTGCCATTGGCTCATTCTCCAGGGCTGGTCTGCCTTCCTCATCGGGCTCTCCTTGGGCTAATGTTACAACGAACATTTCTGTTCAGTGAAAAGTAAAATCAGCTTTTAAAATATTGTTGAATCCACTGCATGTGATGCAGAGACCCTAAAAAATACAGGAGGGAAATAAAGACTAAAAGACAAAGAAGAGGTGAGGAGGAGCCTCATCTTTGCCTTGAACTGATTTTTCTTGTAAAAGTAGTAAAGGAATAAAAAGTGGAATTAAACCTCAGTACTAAACTGATGCATGTTTTCTTCTCAGAGGAAAACTCCTTTTCTACATACAGCTGTAGAGTCCCTGACTGCAGCTTGGTGGAGCTTCATTCATAAGGGTGATGGTGATGTGATGGTGATATGATGGTGATGTGAAGGTGATGGTGATGTGATGATGATGGTGATGTGATGTGATGATGATGGTGATGTGATGATGATGGTGGTGGTGATGGTGATGGTGGTGGTGATGGTGATGTGATGGTGATGGTGATGTGATGGTGATGGTGATGTGATGGTGATGGTGATGTGATGGTGATGGTGATGTGATGGTGATGGTGATGTGATGATGATGGTGGTGGTGATGGTGATGGTGGTGGTGATGGTGATGGTGGTGGTGATGGTGATGTGATGGTGATGGTGTTGTGATGGTGATAGCTTTCACTTTTCCTTCATGGAATCTGCTGACTCTTTTTAGCTCTGGTACTTGTTCCTAATCAGTATTTCTTGCCATCTCTTATTATTTGTGACTAGAGGCCCAGTGCACGAAATCGTGCACAGGTAGGGTCCCTAGGCCTAGCCTGCGATCAGGGCCATCTTCTGCCTGCTCATCAGTCCCCAGTCCCACCCCACTGCCACCCACCCCAGTTCCCTGTGGTTCCTCATTTGCCATCCTGTGATCAGAGCCTGCAGGCTGGGGGAAGGGACCAAGAGGTCAGCCATTCCACCCACTCACCAGTCCCCAGTCCCGCCCTGCCACCGCCCACCCTGTTTCCCTGTGGTTCCCCATTCACCATCCTGCAATCAGAGCCCATGGGCCAGGGGGGAGGGACCACATAGTGACTGGTCGAGTGGTTGTTCTGGTCGTTACACCGTTATGGTTGCTGGGCTTTTATTATATAGGATACTTAATTTGTTCAACTGGGTAACACTTGTACTAGCATGAAATTCAAAATGTGCAATCCAGTGGCAATTTGGTCTCTCACCATGTTTCCCTCCCTCCTCTCCAGACAAAGCCCCTGTCACCGTCGCAGAACCTTCTGGCTGACATTCAGGAGGCAGTCTCTTCTTGCTGCTCCTTGAGTCACCTGCTCACTTTGGTCTGAAGGAGCCCTTCTCACAGTCACTTGAGCACTGGCATTGTGGCTCATTCCCGTGGTGCCTGAACAACAGCTTCGATGCCTGAGAAAAGTCACCCTCTCTGTCTTCAAGCATCCCAGACACTGCTCCCCACTCCCAGCCAGCTGCCTCTCCATTCTTCCTCGCCTCTGTGTTCCCCAGTTCGTGTTCCAGGACTGCAGAGTCCTCTCGGGGTCTCTGCACCTCTGGTCTCACGGCCGTGTAGCATTTGACAATTTGGCCTCAGTCTCCCTGCAGAGCCCCGCTACTCCTGGACTCTGCTTCCTCTGTGCTAGCCATTCTCCTGCTCCCTCCCTGGGTGTTTCTCTCCTCTGTCTGTGGAGACGGCTTCCTGTCTCCGTCTGGGGTCCAAGCACTTCCCCTTCCCTCTCCATCCTTCCCTCTCAGCTTCATTATGCAGTCAGCTCTCAAGCCCATAACTCTGGACCCGGCCCTTTCACTGAACTCCAGACTTTGTTACCGGCTTGCCAGGCAATTCCCCCGCGATGTCCCCTGGTGAGCCGGGATCCACGCTTGTGACTTCCCCTGCAGTCTCCTCCCTTAACCTCCAGTCCTCAAAATAGTTCCATCAGTTTCCCAGTCACCCTCAACACCTCCAGACAGCTTCCTCATCCCTAAAACTTGTCAATTCTCCTTTCACATTTTCTGCCATAACCATCCTTTTATTTCAATTTATAGAGCTGCCATTTTGTGTCCAAACCTTTCAGCACCTGAATAATGTCAGTAAACTCTGATTCTCCTTCAGCTCTCGGTCTCTCTCCCCAATCTACCTGTCATATCATCTTCAGGATGGCATCCCCTAATATGATTTTATCATGTCATTCTTCTAAAGAGTCCCCTCCCCTTTGTGTGTGTGTGTGTGTGTGTGTGTGTGTGTGTGTTGCTTATATAAACTGTTACAAAGCAGAAAAGATTCCATAGCTCCATACCTATCTTTGTTTTTGCTTTCAACTACTGACAGGAAATCTAATATATTCTTTTATTGAAAACTCTATTGCTGAAAGAAAACAATTTTTTATCTTGACATCCAAGTCAACCTAAAATGGGTCCCAATTTACCTTTTCCAATGTATCTGCTATCTTCTTCTGGTTTTATTTTGGAGGCAGCTGAGTCAAACAGCTCTCGACTCATTCTGCCTAAGTTTGTGTCCTAGAATCTCCAAATACCTATTGTGTCACTTGTAGAGAAAAATTTAAAAAACTTTCCAAGCTCTAATTTGCACGCCTTTCATTAAACATGGGAATGATGCACCTAAATTATAAATGGTTCTGTGGATTAAATGAAACAATCTATGTGAAATGTCTCACAACTGCCTGGTACATAATACTGCCAAATAAACGTTTTTGTTATCTCCCCAAATACGAGCCTTCTATTAACAATAAACTGATCCACCCACTGTCTCTTGAGTAATGCCTTGTGCATTCCTTCTTCTGAAAATCCTATCCATATTCCACTACTTCCATGAAACCTTTCCCCGATTCCAGTGGAACTATTCTGTACATATCATCATGGTGGGTACATGTCATTGTATGTTTGTCCAAACCCAGAACTGTAGAACTATATACAACACCAAGAGTGAACCTTGATGTAAACTAAACTAAGGACTTTAGTTAATATTACTGTATCAATAATTGGCTTATGAAGTGTAAGAAATGTACACACTAATATAACAAGTTAATAATAGGGTGGGCAAGAGGGGGTGTATGGAAACTCTGTACCCTCAGTCACTTTTTGTGTAAACCTGAAAGTGCTCTAAAAAATAAACTCTATTAATTAAAAAAAAATCTGACCAGTCTGCATGTACACGAACTCCTTCAAGGTTCATTTCTTTATCTTTAGTCTAAGGTTTGTCTGGCTTGAAGAGACACAAAGGAGATCCTATCTTCCATTACATTGTGAAATTTTCTACTTTATTTTAATGACAGAATCAGTGAGGCTAAGAACAAAGAGCATGAAATCAGAGAAGTCTGGGTCTACATCCTGGTTCCTCTTGTTACCCAGTCATCTCAGACTACTTATGTACATTCTTCAAGCCTCTATATCCTCATCTGTGAAATGGGGATAATCATATCAATCTGTTAGGTTGTTGTGAGGATAAGAGTAAAAGATGATGCACTAAACCAGCAGCTGTCATTTCATTATTATATAGGTAAAAGCTTATTTATTCATTGCCAAGAGACCTGTTTGAGGCACATGTTCTTTTAAAAAAAATTAAATAAATTTTATTGATTTCAGAGAGGAAGGGAGAGGGAGAGATAGATAGAAGCATCAATGAGAGAGAATCATTGATCAGCTGCCTTCTGCGTGTCCCCTACTGAGGATCAAGTCAACAACCCGGGCATGTGCCCTGACCAGGAATTGAACTGTGACCTCCTGGTTCATAGGTCAATGCTCAACCACCGAGCCACACCAGCTGGGCAAAGCACACGTTCTTGATGAGGTTTTGTAAAAAGAAACAAAAGGTGATCGCTTTCTTACCAAAACCTGTGATCAGAATTGGAGAGATCAGATTACTTGGTGATGAGAATAGACACAAAGAATATTTCACTTTCGGCTATATTATTACTCACAACATGGAAGAAGCTCTGTACCTATTAGTTTAATCTGAAATACCCATAGCATGTTGTCTAACTCAGCAAGACTTTCACTTAGGTCTTCATCTTGCAGACACAACACCTGGGACACATGGCCTCTAGGGTCACTGTGGTAGAGGTCAGGCCCAGAAGGGGATTATACCACCTCCATTCACACCCCATTGGTCAGAACTCATTCACCTGACCTCAGCCTAATTGCAAGGGATCCTGGGAGGTGGAGCCTTCCTGCTGTTTGGACAGAGGAACAGCCTAGTCTCTGCAGAGCCATCTTAAAGGTTTGTGGGTTCAAAAATAATTCTTTCAATGCCATCCAGTTCTGTGCTGGTGAAAATGAAACTAAGTGCTTTTGTTTGAAAGTAAAACATTGGTTATTTTAAACAGAGGTTGATTGAAAGACTAAGAAGAGAAAGTATGATCTCCCAGTAATTGAGAGAGAGAAGACCAGTTTCTTTTGTAATAAACCATTTGAAGTAGGGCTTCAACATTTTAATAATGATGAGGAAAACCACCTCATTCACACCGGCCAATCTCAACAGAAAACTATGGATAAAAATGTCAGAAATGAAACCCATCTCCACCCTCAAGTTAAAAGTAGAGAATGGTGTAACTTCGCAAAAGAACCAAGGCCTGGTGTCACTTTGAAATGTGGAACCATAGAGTAACTTCTCTCATTTACATGCCTGTACAGCACATTATACATGTAGATTCCTGGGGAGAATTTCACTAACACAACAGGATTGACAGATGACCAGATCAATTTTCATCTCCAGCCCACATGGTCCAAAGCAAATACACAAATCAACAAGAACATCGTGAGGAACTAAGTGGGCTGGAATCCTTGGGTTTATTATCATTTTAATTACTGTTATTATGTGTTTGATTTAGCAAAGGTGGCCCAATTTAATTTGTAATATTTATGATAATACTGTTTTGGTGCTCGATAACCATCTTGTAGCTCATTAGGTAATTTCCATAACAAATATCTATTATCAAACAAGCTTAATCACAGCTGGCTCATGGAGGGACAGAGGTGACCAGAGGGAGCCTCACTGTCCCCCACCTTCTGCGCACACAGAGCCCACAGACATGGCTGGATGCCCTGAGCAGCCAAATGCAGTGCCATTCTCTCTCCTCGGGCATTGTATCTTTATTACCTCCTCCCCTTACTGATGCTAAAAGCAGAACATAGCTCCACCACTTACCATAAACCTTTGAGCATGGTGCCTGGCTTGTAAATGTTTTAATATGTTCCCTCCCTCCTTCCTTATTGTGTCTTAGGTGAAAGGGGCTCCCAGTGATCACCAAAGGGAGAAGAAAGGAAAGGTTGCCCTTGCTGAGCAACCTTGTTCCATGGGCCAAGGCTCACCTGCACATATTCCAGGATTTCCGTTACCCTCACAAGGAGCCTGAGAGAGGCTTTACAAATGAAGATACTGAGGCTGAAAGAGTTTGAGTTCCTTGCCTAAGGCCTCACAGCAGGTAAGAGGTAGAGCTGGGATTAGACCCCTGTCCACAGAGTTTCAAGTCCAGTGCTCCTTTTGCTACTGCATCCCCTGAGAGGGGGAGGGGAACTGGATGAAAGGGGTAAAGGGAACAGCCACACCCGCCCCTGTTGATACTGTGATTGCAGAGGGTGATGCATGCTGACACACAGCCTCCAGGAACCTGCTCATCTTTTGCACAAAACCTGGGCCTCTTGGGGGCCTCTGCCTCTCAGCTTGGAATCCCATCTTCTCCTGCCGGGGAGCTCTGCGGGGAAGTGCGCTGGTCTGCTGTGAGTGGATGGAGCCATGCAGTGGTTGCATTGGAAGGAAGGCAGGGTGAGGGACCCCTCCTCTGGCTGCATGGCACTCCACCTGCAATTCCTATGGGCTGTACCCTGGGGAAAATGTGGGGTTCCATCTTTCGGTGGGACAGGGAAGAGGGAGTGAAGGGCTCCGAAGGTGAGGGTTCTAGTGCGAGGAAGCCCTTCTTGTTCTCCATTATACTCCAGTCGTTGGCAGTGTTTGAGCTCCTGCTGGTGGAGCAGCCTTTTCTGAAGGACCTCTCACTCCAGACTTCTCGCTCGTTCTGTCCCTGCACCTGGTGCGCTTTCCTCTCTGTCCTTCCTCTGTTTGTTAGAAGAGTGGGGTATGTGGCATCGAGGTAGAGCAACCCAGGAGGCTGGGAGACAGGAGGGGTCTGGGCCTTTGCAGTCTTCTTTGTTTCCTTCTGAAGTCTGGCTGGATTCTGTTGTTGAGTAACCCAAGTTCTGGGGGCTGTTAGGTGGCCACTTAGCTTTCACTCAGGTCAGTGCCCGCAGACTGCACCCCTGAGCCCATCATCACCAGAGCTCAGTAGCGTGTGTGCCGCACCCCAGGGAGCCTTTCCTTATGCAGCAGTGTGGAGTGGGGTGAGCTGCTGAGGTAGGAGGCAGGAGACCAGGGCACTCACCCACGTGTTAGTCACTTGATATTCACTTGCCTTCTCAGCCAACAGTCTCTTCATCTGAAGGTGCAGGGGTTGGCTAGGCTAGGGGACTCCCGAAGACCCTCCCAACCCCAACATTCCTTGACTTTTGAACTTCTTCAAGACCTGCACCGTAACTTTTGCATTTATTGGATTTAGCCACATGACTCTCCAAGGCTATCGCCGTGTTTTGGAAATGCAGCCTGTAGCACTTCTAAACACACATGGGCAAATGGGGACCCTATAAATTGTGATGGACATTTAACTTGCATTGCCTTTGAATTGACATTGTTTCTTGAGTGAGGCCACTGCCCCCACTGTTGCCGCAGCCCTCGAACCTGTGTCTCTGTCCTTGTTGCCTGGTAAGAGGGCGGTCTCACCACTTCCAGAGACCGCTGCCATCACTGATGTATCCACATCACCACACAGCCAGCTGCTGTTCACCAGCTAATCCGATCCAGTGTGATTTAATAGCCATCAGGCTCCTGCATGCGGAATTCTCTGGATTGGTCCCCAGAGTTATCACAGACTTGTACGTGGTGCCTGCCTTCAGCTGCCCCCAGGACAGTGGCAACAGTGGTGTGTTGAAGGGACTGGGGCAAACTAACAGGTGACTCTAATTCCAGCTACTCAGGACTCTTTTCTACCATTCTAGGGGTCACGCTCCCACTGGCTATGCTGGCTGTGCAAATGGATTTGTCTGGGGACCGAGAGGACTACAGATGTGACACCAGGACTCAGGGGGAGTCCAGAGGCCATCAGACCCTTCGTTCTGCTGACCCATCACCTTCATTAAGTACTAACCCTCGGGCGTAGGTGTCCTCATCCGTGTTTGGAGTGGTCAGAGGAGCTCGTTTCTGCCTCTGCCGCTATGGTTCCCTCAACTTCATGCCAGGAGCTCTCATCTTCACACAGAAGAGAAGCCCGCCCGGCCTCCTGGGAACCCTTTGTCTGGGGTTCCTCCTGCTCCCGGGGCGGCCTCCTTCCCTCCTCTTGGCGCTTGGCACTCGCTCACCTTCCCTCACACTGCATCCCAAGAGCCCCTGTGTCCTCAGGGGATTGAAACCCATTTTCATAGTAAAGAAAGCATCCGCCACACAAGCCCATCACACCTGTAAAACCTAATTAACGTGATTTTGGAGAGGTTTTCACGACTGGATCCCCGTTTGCTTCATTAGAGTAATAGCGAGTTGACTTGCACAGGCACCGAGTCCCCCAATTAAATGCACCGCCAGGCCCCTTAGGAGCGTCCTCCCGAGAAGATGACTTTGATGTGGATGGACCAATAGACACGTTCAGTGTAACTCAGACATGGTTGCTCAGTGTAACTCAGACATGGTCGCACACTGAGAAATTACGTTATTTTGTAGCTTTTTATCGGGAAATTGTCTTGTTGTGAACTGTTTCAGGCAGGGAAGCATGACGGGAAAATGGTACCTGCCAGGACGGTGAAGAATGGTGAGTGTGTATGTATGTGTGCATGCGTGCGTGCATATGTGTGTATGTGTGGGGTAGATAGGAGGTGGTTATTAGGGGTTCAGATGCCTGGAAGAAGGGAGGTTTGACATCAGACCAGGCTTCTGGAAAGGCCCACGAGAAAATAGCCCCCCTAGCACCTTTTCTTTGGAGCTGGCCCCTCGGCAGCCCAGAGGGGTCCCGTGTTCTCAGCCATGGAGACTCAGCCTCCTGTGAGTGGCTCTCGAGAGTTCAGTGTCTCTGGAGACTTGATTGGCGCTGTGTCACTGAGCGCAGAAACCTGGGACATGACAGTCTTGCCCTTTAGGTTGGCAAGGAAGGCAAGGTGCTTTGAACTGCAGCTGCTGGGAGTGTCACCGCTGCCTCCAGGAATATTCAGGGAGCATGACAGTGGCAGCGAGACAAGCGGGCAGATGGAGCAGGTGACCAATCCAATTTCAACAGGCCCTTTTATGGTCAGGCCATGTGGATCCGGGGAAGGCAAGCCCACTGGGTCACCTGGGCCTGCACTCGCTGAGTGGATGCCCCAACCCTGGATGGGCACAGCAGGGGCCGAGCCTTGCTTAGGCCATTTCCCCAGGACTCTGCCCCTTGAGGCATGTGGCTGTGCCACCTGGTGATCCGAACATGGGTGATTCTGGGCTCTTGCTGGAGTGGGACCACCTGGACAGCGAGGTGACTGGCCCAAGGATGCGGGGTCAGGAAGTCAGGAGATGCCTCATAAGGAGAACTGACTGGGGGCTCACGATCGGGGACCTCTCTAGGCTCCCCCTGGACGTGATGCAGAGGTGGCCGGTAGAAAGGAGAGTCCTGGACTGGCCTGGGGAAGAGGAGAGTGTGAAGGGCAGAGGGAGCATAGGGAGTCCGCCTGAGCCGGGATGTGGGCGAGGAAAGGTGGTGTCAGGGGTAACGGTGAGTCAGTGCCCCAGAAACCTTCCCCTGCAGGGCTCCTCGCTCTGGAATGCCAGGACCGGCTCTTAGCTTGGGCATTGGCATTGGTCCCTTCATCCCCAGCTCAGATCCCATCTGAAACGTTTGAGCCACACAGTTGGTTTCTTAGCCTGACGCCTGGTAGTAAGTCCCCCGAGGGCAGCAGCCACGTGTGCCTGTTAAGCACCCAGAGCGCGGGGGCAGGTGCTGCTCATTCTGCTGGCGCCTTCCTTTTCCTTCCTGTTTAACATCCAGGCCCCTACTCTTTCCTGTCCCTGTTGAAAGGGGGCGGAGGGGCTAAGCTGGCGGGGAGGAGAAAGGGAGGAACCTCTGTCCTTGCCTGAGGTTATGTGCTCCAAGGACAGGGTCCTCTCTGGTGCAGCGCACAGCATCTTTGCATATTGTTTGAATGAAGCATCCAAGGAGAACAAGCCTCCAAATTGGGAATTTAGAGTCAGGAGGAGAGAGGAAAAGATGTTTCCCTGCTTCCCTCGGGCTGTCCCTTCCCTGCGGGCTCCGACCCTCACAGCCACGTCCCGGGACGCTGGGGTTTCAGTCTGGTTCATGCTTCCAGGACACGTGGTCCTCGACTCTAATCACACCAGCCCATGGCGCTCCTCAGCTCGTCCCTGATGACCAGCTGGCCTCCAGTGACCTCCATTAGCGTTCTTATTAGGCCCAAACCAGAAACCCAGCCCGGGGACTCTTCCCTTTAGCAATCTCTGCATCTGTGGCCGTAGCGAGGCAGGACCGGGGTCTTCATATTTATGAACAGGAGGCTAATTTCAATTTGCCATGTGAGGGAGGGGAGACCCACCCATACAGCTCTTCCTCTTCCTCTTCCTCCTCCCTTTCCTTGCCCATGTGGTTAACATTTCCTCTTCTCCAGGTCAGCTCTGCAGAATTCTGCTGTTAGTGTCCAGTCTTGCTCACCCCTGAGACACAGGTGTAGGAGCTTCAAAAAAATCCTCACATTACATCACCACCACCACCACTATCATCGTCATCATCATCATCATCACTTTATTCCCATTTGAATCGCCCCTGGTTCAGCACCCAGCACAGGGCACAGTGGCAGTAGGGATGACGGATGGAAACCCCGCTGTGCAGCGGAGCCATGTGACCATCCAAGGCTGAGAGCCCTCTGCGTCCCATGCAGGGCGTCCTGCCCCGACACTGCCATCTGGATGCCTGCTCTCCCCTCTTTAATGCTGTCATCGAGGCTGGCTGATGAGTTTCCTCCGCTCGGTTGCACCCCGACGATCTCTCGCTGCAAAAGCGCTCAGGACAGATTGCGCTGATGAGCGCGTTTCAGACTTGGGCCTGTTGACTTCCCTCCGCTGCCTATTTTGTGCTGGCGGGTGGTCTTACACCGCAGGCAGCGCAGACAGCCCCCTCCCGCCGCTGCTCCCTCCTGTAGAGAGCACGAGGAATGAGACATTTCATCCCGGCGCAGATTCCGCAGAGCCCTCTCGGTTTAGTTCAGCTTCCAGCACGGAGAGCCCGAGATGTGAGGCCCACAAGCCTTCGTGTCAGAGATGAGGCAAACGGGTACCCAGGCTGGACTTACCTGAGGCCAGGTACTTTGTACATCCCGATTCCCAACCTTGAGCACAGATGCAACCCTACAGTCCCTGGGCTGTTTGGAAGATCCAAATGCTAAGGAAGCCTCCTGAAACATTTCCTACAAATTAGCGAAGGGTGTTAGAAACCCCCTGCAAGGCCCATTCAACCCAGAGAGAGCCTGTGTTCACCGGCCTCTCCTGTTCAGGATTGTTCCCCTGAACTACATCAGTCTGCAGGCGGCATCCATCCAGCATGGGGACTGATGCCCCACAGAACCCTGGTCTTTAGCGGGGTGGGGGGAGGGCAAGCAAACTCCCCACTTTCTAATTCCACACAAGGAAACATGCCCAGTATTCCTTACGCTGAAGGGGGCTAGAGGTTAGTTTATTTTGCAGCTAAAATAGAATATATTGCATGATTCCATTTATGTGAAGTTCTAGAACAGACTAAGATAATTGATGGCAGAAAATAATCAGGATGATTGTTGCCTTGAGGGCTAGGAGTAATGGAATTGATGACAAAGGGGCATTAGAGAATTTTCTGGGATGAAGGGGAAGTTCTATATGTTGATATGGACTGGGTTACAACAGATTATATTCATTTGTCAAAACTTAATAAATGTATACTTAAGATTTGTGCATTTCATTGTATATAAAGTCTACCTCAAAATAAAAGAAATCTGTAACAAACTTTGAAATCTAATTAATGGCATCTATGCCGAAGTGTTTGGGGAGATTTGTGCTGAAGTCTGCAACGCATCAAACAAAGATAAATTAGAGAAGTTATTCTATGGTTCCATACGCAAAATAAGATTTATAGTATCAGGTCTTATGTTTAAGTCTTTAATTCACTTTGAGTTGATTTTTGTGAGTGGTGTAAAATAGGGTCCAATTCATTTTTCTGCAAGTGGTTATCCAGTTTCCCCACTGCCATTTGTTGAAGAGATGATCCTTTCTCCATTGAGTTTTCTTGCCTCCCTGTGCACTGTGGGTGGCTATGTAATTTGGTGCAACCACTATTAAAACAATATGGAAGTTCTTCAAAAATTAAAAATAGAACTATTATATGATTCAGCAATTCCACATTGAGGTATATATACAAGGAAATGAAAACAGGTTATTAAATAGATATCTCTCTTCCCATGTTCATTGCAGCATTATTTTCAATAGCCAAGATATGGGAACAGCTAAAGCATGCATCAACAGATGAATGGACAAGGAAGTTACACACACACACACACACACACACACACACACACACACACTGCAATGTTATCCAGCTGTGAGAAAGAAGGAAATCCTACCATTTGTGACAATAGGCGTGGACCTCGAGGGAACAGTGCTAAGTGAAATAAGTCAGACAGAGGAAGACAAATACCTAGGATCTCACTTATATGTGAAATCTAAAAAAGCCAAACTTGTAAAAACAGAACGGTGGTTACCAGGGACTGGGAGTTGGGGGAGTAGGGGGTATCTTATTTAAGGGTACAACTGGTAGATAAATAAGTCCCAGAGATCCAAGCACAGCATAGTGGTTATAGCAACAATACTGTTTGATAAGCTTTAAAGTTGCTAAGAGACTAGATCTTATTTGTTCTCACCACAAGAAAGAAATGACAATTATGTGACTTAATAGAGTGCTAATGCCACATTGGCTATCATATCGCAACATCTAAATGTATCAAATCAACATGTTGTGCACCTTAAACTTACACACTGTTATATGTCACTGATATCTCAATAAAAATAAAGATAAATGGTAAAATAAAAAAGATAAGATGGGTTGATGGATAGCTAGATGGACAGAAACACGATCATATAAGCCTCGTAGGACATTAATGGAAATTTAAGTAGTGGGTTGTATGTGTATTCACTGTAAAAATATGTCCCTTTTGCCTTATGTATAACTTTTTTTCTTAAAATAATGTTGGTACAAAATAGGATGGGCCAACTTGGGGGAAAAGAGAAGTCATTTTCTAATTTTTTCACTTTGTGTACCACGGCTGGAACGGTGTTTTAATCCATCATTATCCCAGCTTTACTGGATTCATGATGGTCAGATGCCACAATTTTATGTTAGCATTTTAATGGAAGTACCAACAGTAGATTCTGAAGACAAAACTGCTTCTTCATCTCATTAAGGATAAATGTATCTGCAGCCAAAATAAATCCCATGTGGCTCATTTGCTTCAACTTCCAAGTCAGAGAAATTAGGGAGATCTGACAAAGCCAGCACTGCAATTTGCTGTCCAAAACAGGATGTTCCAGGTGGTGTTATGGGAGATCACTGAATCAAGATGAAAGAAAGGGAGGAAGGAAGGAAGAGAGAAAGGAAGGAAGGGAGGAAGGGAGGAAGGGAGGAAGGGAGGAAGGGAGGAAGGAAGGGTCCCTCCTTACAAAGATGAGAAATTAATTTTTATCCCATCCTCCATAAATTGACTTTCCTAAGAAACTGGAAGCAGTGAGAGAATGTCAGTGCTCGACCAATTCAGATTCTTTCAAGGCCACTACTCTTCCCCTCTGGCTCAAAACTGACCAACCCCCCCCCCCCCATTTTCAGAGCAATTCCAGGAGCTGAGTAGCCAGGGAGAAGTTGTATTCTTTGCTCTTATTTTGAGTCTAGAATAATGTTTGGAATTTGAGGTGCAGTTGAATTTTACACTGTAGGTTCAAAATGAATCTTGATACATAAGCCGGATACATCTTGTGAACCCTCAAGCTCAGTTCTCATGCAGAATTGCACTGAAAGATGTTGAAATAGACATCACACAAATGGCAATTAAAAAGCTTGCATCTCCTGAAGTACATTACAGAGAATACAATCCCAGGCCCACAGCACCTCTTAAAGCTCTTCCTCTGCCCACTCTATCTCCTACCTCCCCAGATCCTCCAACGCTCTTCAGTTATATTCCTTTTGACTTTCTCCACTCTCTCTGGCTTTATCCCTTTTTTCCTAGTTTA
>NW_005871094.1:4880536-4960504 GCF_000147115.1 Myotis lucifugus | reverse complement strand
TATAGAGAGAGAGAGAGAGAGAGAGAGAGAGAGAGAGAGGTAACATGTGAATTGGTCCTAATGATGTCCAGTCACGACAGTTCAACAAGCTGCGCATGCACAGGAGCTGGTGGGCAGGGACAGGGGCGGGGATTTGTGCCACTGGGACATGAGGCTGCTGCTGAGGGCGCTGCCCCCCCCCCCACAATGCCCGGCCCAGAGGGGGGCATCAGGACAGGGGTGGGGCCTCGGCAGAGAGCTCTCAGAACTCCTGTGCCGGGATCTGAAGGGGCAGAGAGGAAGGGAGAGCAAATGGGCAGTTAGGGGGATCAGGCCAGGAGGGGAGAGCAGTTAGGGCCACCAGGCCAGCAGGGGAGCAGTTAGGGGCATCAGGGCCACCAGGCCAGCAGGGGAGCAGTTAGGGGCATCAGGCAGGCAGGCAGGTGAGCGCTTAGAAGCCAGTGGTTCTGGATTGCAGGCCTCTAGTATCCTATACAATAAAAGGCTAATACGCAAATTGACCAAACATTGGAACAACCGATCATTATGATGCACACTGACCACCAGGGAGCAGACGCTCAACACAAGAGCTGCCCCCTTCTGGTCAGTGTGCTCCCACCGGGGGAGCACTGCTCAGCCAGAAGCCCTGAGCTGGGCTCACAGCTGGTGAGTGCAGTGGCGATGGCAGGGGAACGGTGTTTTAATCCATCTCCCACCTCCATGGCGACGCTAAGGATTTCTGACTGCTGGCTTAGGCCCATTCCCCTCCCACGGGGAGCGGGCCTAAGCCATCAGTTGGACATCTCCTGAGGGCTCCCGGACTGTGAGAGGGTGCAGGCTGGGCTGAGGGACCCCCCTCCAGTGCACAAATTTTGTGCACCAGGCTTCTAGTATATATATAGTTGACTGTTACAGATGTCCCCCATTACCCTTTCCCCTTTTGCCCCCTCCACCCAGCCCCTACGCACTCCCAGGCCTTCACCACACAATTGTCTGTGTCCAGGGGCTGTGGATTTAAGCATATAGGTTCTTTGGTTTATCTCTTCCACCCCTCTTCCCCCAAGATAGGTCGGTCTGTTCCATGCCTCCACGCTTTTGGACTTATTTTGCTGGTCAATGTATTTTCTTCATTAGATTCCACAAAAAAAGTGAGATCCTGTGATATTTGTCTTTCTCTGACTGGCTTATTTCACTTAGTGTAATACTCTCCAGGTCCATCCTGGATGTCTCAAAGGATAAGAGATCCTTCTTTTTTAAATGTTCCACAGCGTTTTTACCCTTTCATCTACTACTGGGCACATGGGCTGTTTCCAAATTATGCACATGATCCTCGCCTGTGTGCCTGAGCCCTCCTTCTTGCCCCTGCCTACTGACTCTTTGTTGCTACCTGCCCATTCTCCTAATTCCATCAGAAGACCTGAGAATCTCGCTGGGAGCTTGGTCAGAGTTCGTGTGTGTACATGGGGTGGGGTAGGGAGATAAACAGAGGCAGGTCTGGATGACCAGAGGGCTGAGGGCAAGAGAGAGATAATCAATTGAGATATCAGTACATTTTCTACTCTACACAAACATTGCTTTTTCCAATACTTTGCATGTGCAAAACACTCATTTCTGTGCTAGTCCTTCTCCCCAGCTCCTCTCTCTGCCTTCACTTGTTTTAAGGTTCACGTATCCTAGAGTTTAACTGGTCAGTTTCCAGGGACCTCTTTGTTCAGTGGTTTCCCTGGGGCTGTGCCACCAGAACTCCCGAAGCCAAGGCAGAATGACCACCAGCTGTGGGGTCCTCTCCTCCTTTTTCTCAGAAACCCAAGTCAGGGGCACAGAAATGGCCGTGGGAGAAAAGCAACTCTCTCCAGCAGCTGTGAGTGGGTCAGAGTAAAAGTGAACGTTACTGCAAAAAGGGGAGAATTAATCTGCCTGCCTAGTAGTGAGCACGAGAAAAAGCCACTTATCTGAGGCTCAACATTCTTCTGATCGGGGCTAGCATTCCCTCCGGGACCCTGACTTCCAGGGTCAGCATTCGGCCCTTTATGGCTGAGGACGGGAAAGGGATAGGTGGTGGGCGATGGGCAAGGACTCCCCTTGTTTATCCTGGGAACCCAGCCATGAGTCTGAGCACCAGTTTTCAATCTTTCAGTGAGAAGACACAGCCCCTGCAGCCTGGAGAGGACAAGGCACGGAGTGGGCGCCATCAGAGTCCTGTGCATGTGGTACTGGATTCCTCGCTGGTGGTCCTCTTGGTGCCAGCCTCCAGTCACCCACGTGTGACGTAGGGCCATGTTTCTTTCCTCAGGGCGGAGGTGGCTTGTAATGTTTGGCTGCATCAGATAGCTTGGTGACAGAGAGGTCAAGGTCATGGCAGTGGCAAAAATCCCTCTGCCCCTGATCATGGCTAAATCAAGGTAACCTGAGTCTGTGTCGGGCAAAGCAACCTTATGTTTTGCATCAAGAAGATCATCCAAGCTGAGAAGATAGCACTGGTGGGTTGGCAACGCCAAACCAGATGGCAAGCACCTTAGAAACTACGAACGCTTCGGGACCCACAGATGAGGCCAACTCAGATCCAGTCCATTGGCACGGTCCAGGGGCGCCACCGTTTGGGACCAGATAGGTGAGAAAAGAGATGTGCTGGCTGGGTGGGGCAGACTTGGGGTCCAATCAGAAAGGATTTCTCTTCCTCCAGAAAAAGAAGAGTTTTGAGAGAGCTTCACTGAGCAGAGGGAAGCAGAAAAGGTAAATTAGGAAGGGAAAGCTGGGAATGGCAGTAAAATCCAATTTATATGGTAATCTATGCTCCGCTAATGTGGGCACGAGCTTGGGCCGGGCCCTTTGATTTATGGGAGTTCAGTGCGCGTCCTGACAGCTCCACACCTGCCCTCCAAGGAGGCGCTGCTGTCTAGCGGGCAGCCCGGCGGCTGGAGCATCGCAGGAGAGGGTCTGTGGCTTAGGGCTTCGGAGCAGAAAATCCCGGCTGCATGAGCAGAAGGACAAGAAGTCGTGTCAAGCTGGCGAGAGGCTTCTGGGGTGCTGGGGCCTGGTTTCCATGAGTCAGCCCGTCCCCATCTCATCTTTTTTGGGGGTGCGCATGACCACTAAGAGGCCCCCCCCCGCCTCAACTCCTGCCCGTCTTCTGGCCTCTCTGCTGGGTCTGTGAGTCCAGGGAGCTTGGCTGACAGTAGCTGGGTGCACCACCCCCCTAGGTCTGGGGTGCCCTCATTTAGGGCTTTAGGGCAGCAGAGCTCACCAGCATCACTCGAGTCTATCCCCGCAGCCCAGGACCTCACGTGCCCATGGGAGGACTGGGAGGGTGTGAGCAAGTTTTCTTTCTCCGTCTGTATCAGAGCCCTTTGATTCCAGTACCTTCTTTTCCAAACTGGGCTCCAGGGAAGCCCAGTGCCCGTTCAAGGTCCCTGCCTTGCCCTCTACCTCCCTGAGGTCAGGTGTAGGGCTGCAGCCTCCTGACCCTTCTCCTCCGGGCTCCCGGCTCCCCTGCCAGGCCCAGACTCTCCCAGCCCATTTGTGGCCCAGCTGTCAGGAGCCCCCACCTGCCCCCTCTCTCCCGCCCTTTCCCCATCAGGTCCTTCCGTGCACCTCCAGGGAGGGCTGCGCTGGGAGACTGAGGAGGGGTGGGAGCAGCCAGCAGACAATGGTCTCAGAGCTTGGCGGAGCTTGGCTCTTCAATATTTATGAGCGCCGGCTCTAATGGAGGGAGGGGAGAACATTAGCAGCAATTTTCTTCTGTATTTTTTTCCTGGAAGTGAGAGGGCACAAGAAGAAGAAAGGAGCAGCAATAACCGTTTATGCCACTTAGCGGAGGGCGAGTGAGAAGAAGGGGAGGGCTGGGGGGCATCAAACCACAAAGAGGGACTTGGAGGGGTGTCCTCAGACACTCGCACCGGCCTTTGTGATGCCCTCTCCTCCCGTCACCCCCTCCAGGATGGGGAGCTGACAGGGGCAGAATGGGAAAATGGGAGAGAGCAAGACTCCAGGCGGCGTAATGGGGGCCAATGCAGGGAACCGGATGTTCTACTCCCTGGCCTACCCCAGCTGCTGACTCAGGACAGCTCTCGATGTCTCCCAGATGTCAAGGGGACGTGGGTGGGCAGGGGATAGGTTCTCTGAGCTCTGGAGTGACTGCTGGTTTTCTCCGATGTGGCTCAATCACCTTCTTCTCTTCTATTTACAACTCATGCTCCCTCCACAGTACACCTCAGATCTCAGCTGCTGAGAAGCCTTTACTATCTGCTCCATCCTGGAGTTCCTGTGGCAATGACACGTTCGCTGCCCATTTAGCAATTAATCAAGAATGGTCCTGTAGCATCTCTTTCTGCCATCATCAGAGTGTGGTTGAGTCATCTCTTTAACCCTCAGCTCCTAATGGTCTAGCTGGTTATTCTGTGAGCTCTGAAGGCCAAGCCCAGGCCTCCGATGGTCTAGTGCAGTGGTCGGCAAACCGCAGCTCGCGAGCCACATGCGGCTTTTTGGCCCCTTGAGTGTGGCTCTTCCACAAAATACCGACTTCTGCACATGGGCCACGAAGTTTCAATCGCACTGTACGTGCGCCACCCCACATGGTATTTTGTGGAAGAGCCACACTCAAGGGGCCAAAGAGCCGCATGTGGCTCGCAAGCCGCGGTTTGCCGACCACAGGTCTAGGGCTGCACCTTGTGCAGGGACAGGGAAGATGGTGCATTTGGGGAGAAGGCACAGAAAATGCTGACCCTGTCTGTGGCTCAACTTCATCAAACTCTTCTCCCAGGGGGAGGTAGGGGGTCACAGGTAAACTTCCTCCACACTGAGTGGACCACCGGAAGTAGCACTGGGAGCAGGAATGCCTTCTGTGGCTGTCTCTACAGCACAGCCTTTGCTGGGAGAGTTTCCGGGGCTGCAGCAGGGGCAGGACTGGCCTGAATGAACCCATCTCCCCCGCACACCTCTCGCACCCTGTCCTTCACTCCCACACTCCACCGTGATAAGAGCCAGGAGGGCTGCCTCTCCCAGAGGCCTTGTCCCCAAATGTCCCTTTGCTTTCACACATCCAGGATTAGAAAGTTGGCTTCATTGTATAGCTCCCTTCCATCCTCCACTGCTCCTTCAGACTGTTATCTTGGTTCCAGAAGGCAGAGTTAGCCTCTCAGTGCAATTGTGTGGGAAGGGATTCTAGTCTGCGCGATAATTATACTTAAAAGTAGAGAAGAAACTTTCAGATGAATCCAAGATTGCACAGTGTGCACTGGTGAGCTCCCCAGTGCAGCGGTGAGAGGACCCCTAATGCAGGAGGAGGCCCAGGCCTGAGCTATGGGAGGACGGCTTCCATGCAGCCCCGGCCAAGGCCAGTGGGTCCCTGAGAACCAGCCGAGAGCTCACAGGTCTGGATCCCGGCCTTGGGAGAAGGCTGTCATGCAGAGCAGTCTCCTCCTCCTTCCACTCCCACTCTCTTTTCCTAAGACGCTGTCATTCTGTCCTGTGAGAAAACGCCCCCAAGAAGCCCCACCAGAACCCTGCTTCCAGGGCTTAGATACGTAGGGAGATAGGCTGCGGATGCTCACGCCATTGTTCCCGGAGTTCAAGCCTGTGTTTCCCACAAACATCAAGCCGAGTAACTGCATCGCAAAGTCTGCTGGGCTGCCCTGACAGGGAGAGAGGGACAGGGCCCTGCCCGCTGGGGAGGAGACTGGTGGCTGCGGACCATGAGCAGGATGGAGGCCCTTCTGTGCCTCTTGGGTGTTGTGCATAGGTCTTGCCTGTTAAGGACAACAAAGATTAATATCAGTTACATTACTCCAAAGTGTGGCACCGGTCAGGGACAGAGGGAGGTGCAGTCTCATCTCAGCTGGCCAGCTAGACATAGGGCTCGCCTCCTGCACACCCCCAGCCCCCCTCAGCCCTCCACTCCCTCATGGCCTGGGGTCAGCTCATCACACTGTGTCTCCCAGACTCACAGGCAGCAGAGTCATTCCTGCCTTAGGTGGATGTTCAGAGGTTGTATTTTCCTTTTGCTGAGAGAGCCTCTGCGTGCAAGCTGGCAACACCCTCTTGGTGAAAACATGAAAACCAACTGCAATAACATAACATCCCCAAATTATCTGAGCAAGCTCCTAGAAGAAAACAAAGACTATCTTCATGACCTTGGGGGCACGTAAGACATTTCTTACGCAGTGCACGGAAATATGAACCATGAAAGAGGAGAGCACTACACTAATCACGCTAAAGTAAGGCCTTTTTTCCATCGAAGTCATATTTAGAAAGTGAACAGGTAACCCCTGGACTGGAGGAAGATAGTCACACATCGGATGAAGAATCTGATGTTTAAAGGGCAAAAGAGTCAACAGGTACTTTACCAAAGAAGATACCCAGATGCCCAATGATCATATGAAAGGGTCCTCGACATCATGACTCATCAGAGGAACGCAAGCTAAAACCACTTTGAGACACCGCTGTGCACCCAGCAGAGCGGCTCACTGGAAAAGTAGGACAAACCACGTCTTGGGAAGGTGTGCAGTGACCTGAGTCCCCAGCGTTTCTGATGGAAGTGTGCAATTTTCTCAATCACTTTGGAGAACGATCTGCCGGTGTCTACTAAAAACCCACACAGATGCCCACTCTGTGATCCAGCAGTTAGCTTATTAGAGATTCACCTGAAAGAAATAAAACACGTGTGCACAAGAAGAGCTGCACAAGCATGCTCACAGCAGCAGTGGAATACAACACAGAGGTGAGAAAGGACCAGTGGTACCAGGCCAAGCACGGATGAACCACAGACTTTGCACGGAGTGAAATCAGTCAGAAACTTAGGAGTATACATTTGACTCCCTTTAAATGAAGTTTCATGTAAAACCAACCTATAGTGATAGAAGTCAGAATAGTAGTTACCGTGGGTGTGGGGGTGAGTATTTACTAGGAAGGAGTGTGAGGGAACTTTTTGGGGAGACAGATGTGTTTTCTAGCTTGATCTGGTTGGTAGACGACTGTAAACATTCTTGGAGATGAACTGTTAATATTAGTGCACTTTGCTATAAAAAAGCATGCCTCGATTTTTTTTTTAAAGGGAAAGGGGGTAGAAAAATGATAAATGTCCCCCTGGGTCATGCAAACAGTCATCTCTGCTCTAGAGAAGCGTGGAGAAAGGGGTGGAGTTATCTGGTGACTCGTAGGGCAGTGCAACTGTCAAACGCCCTCTGAGTGACCTTGTTTGTTGCCATCATATCCCAGGCTGGGGTCCAGGGTGGATGGAAAACCTCTCAGGGTTGGTGACCAAGTCCCAGATTCTTGCCTTTTGGGGAGCACTTCTGGGCATGGCAAGGACTCTGCAGCTGCCTCCCTCACACACATTTGCTCAGGTTCAAGGGTAGACATTTCCATAGGTTGTCAGTGTTCCCCAGGAAAGCCCCACCTCCCACCCCGAGGCACGCTTGGGTACAATCGAGTTGGACTGCGTCAGCAGGCTTGGTCAGAGATGCGTCTGGACTGGGACAGGTCCTGGGGGGTGTCCCCAACCATCTTCTTGAGGTTCCAGGCCAGCCCTGTCCAGGTGTGGTCCGTGGCTGCAGCCTGACTGCACGCGGTCTCTCTCACGATGCCACAGCATGGAAATCAATAGTATATGTCCAGGGACCTAATACTGTTAGGGGTGCTCATGCCTATTGGACGTGCCATTAGAAAGTTGGGGCTTGTATGCTATAATCTTTTTTTTCTTCCACTTTTCTAATATGTTTTCATTGCACTTTATAAAAACAATGGATGTGCGATGAATTAGAAACTTTTTCAAAGAGAAACTGGTCTTTCATCACAGAGAGCTTGAGGCGCATTTCCTTAAATGTCCTCCAAGGACATATGGAAGAGCTCGGGTGGGTCTCTGATAAGTCAGGGGCGGCTGCTGTCTGCACTTGGCAATTTTTCGAAACGCTGAGCAAAACAGCCTAATTGTAGTTTCCATAGTTACCAGCCACCACTGAGGAGAACAGGAGCAGATCTTAAAGGGAAAAGCCAAGCACAGGCAGAAGTCAGACAGGTGGGGAAGATGCTGGGTCCCAGAGGAGTCTGAGTCCCAGAGGGTGGCCGCTACTCTGCATCGCTGGAGCCAGGGACAGTACCCTGGGGACCCAGTAATGGAACCACTGTGGCGGCTTCCTAGGAAGGGCACCGAGGCAGACTGACCAGGGTCCACACCCCGGCTGGCAGGAAGAATCACCCTTCGGGTCCCACTCCCTGACCCGGCCCAGTGCCAGCTCCCGGAGAATCACCCTCTCTCTCCACCGTGCAACCCGCTGTCCACGGGCCTCCACCCAAAGCCACGCTGGACCTCAGGGAACGGGGGCAGGAAGGTTCTCGTACCAGCCCTGCTCCCTTCCTGCTCAGGCCCGGGGCTAGGACTGGAGGCAGGGCCGTCTCATCGCCATTGGCTGGGACCAGTGCTGCAGACCACCCAGCCGCCCCCATGTCCAAGCATGTGCCCGGTTCTTCCTCCGTCCCTCACTCAACAACACTTCCAGGGCTCTGCTTGGGGCCAGATGCTATGCCAGAGGCTGAGGGCACAGCAGAGCCCAGCCGAGACCTTGTCCCCACAAAGCTCAATGGGAGAGACAAACAATGAAAGCGTAAATATAAACGATAATGTCTGGTGATGGTACCCTCCATGGGCCTCCGGGGGGCATGCTGTTGGGCCAGGAGGGGCTGTGGTGACGGCGGGAACATTTACAGGCGGTCTTCAGCATTTGAAAAAAGGGCAAAAGCATGGCCACAGAGAGAGACTGGGTTTGGCAATGTGACTCACAGGATCTTTAGCGAGCACCATGTCAGCCAGGGCTCAGTAAATAACTTGTCCACCGGATCTGTGGAGCCAGGGAAGCCAACGCTTCGTACATCCCTCTTGACCCACATCTGTGCATCCCTGAACCCCCAGAGAGTCCCTTCATACCCACTTGGTTTCAGGCGTGACTTGGGTTTCCACACGCCATCTCAGGGCAGATGTGACCCTCCTTTTCCAAGGTGGAAAGGGGTGAAGTCTGTGGCACCCCCAGGAGCTTCCTGGGCCTCCAGCCGGCAGACGGCGCTGCTGCTCCTTAGCTCTGGGCGAGGCTGCTGGGAGCCAAGAGGACTGATGTTGCTTTAGGAAAATATTTGGATTTTGTGAAATAAGAAGCAGTCCCACCTCAGAATTATAGGCTCGTAAATCTCTCTGGGGGAAAAGGGCCAGGGGAATGGGGAGACTTGGGACATGAGTTTACGATCTCTCCAGAAGCCCTTGATGGAATTACAGCCTCATAACTCACCGGGCCTGCTCTTTCCTCCAGCTCTGCGTCGGGCCCCGGGGAGGGCCAATCAGGGTGCCAGAGACCAGAGACTTGCTTGGCAGAGGTCTTAAGTGGGGCCTTTAGGGGAATACCAGGGGGGAGGTGGCAGTCAGGCTAGTTTATGGGCTGGGTGCTGGCAGCTGGGCCTCAGCGTTAAGGATTCTGTGCCGTCTGTGTAAGTGAGCTCCAAGGAGCCGAGAGGGAGGCGGCCAGCCAAACTCCAGGAGGACCCCAAACCAGATGGAGGGGCTCTGTGGGGCTCCTTGGGGGCATGGGGCAGGCACGCTCTGCAAGGACACTGGTCTCTCTTTGGAGGAGGTGGTGTGGCACGAGGGTCCCTGCTGCTCCCTTGCCTGGGCCAGGTCTGCATGTGGCCCTTTTACAAAATGACCATCAGCCTCATTAGGTAACAAGCACACAGCTGGGCTGCAGAACTGGGGCTGAGAGCAGGCCATTTGCAGAGGGAGCTGGCACTGACCTTCCTCCAGCTGGGACGATGTGCCCGAGGGAGGAGGAGGGGATGGCTGCCAATGTGTGGCGGCCTCCGTTACATCCAGGGTAAAATCAATCAATCATCAATCAATCAAGCCTCAAGAAGCATGTTTTCAATGGCAAGTCAGTGGCTCATTGTTAAAAACAGCTACCTTTCTTGAGGTGTGCTTTCTATGTGTCAGACTGATTACACTTAATCCTCACAACTTTCTCAGGAATCATTTTGCAGATGAGAGGAGTGAGGCATAGAGATGTCAATTGACGTGTCTAAGGCTGCAGCCTACAGCTAAGGAGGATGTTGGAGATTTGAATCTGATTCCTCTGTGACTCCTTGTATCCCATCAGGAAGCCCGCTACTGTCTCTTCCCTGTGAATGACAGTCCCTAAATGTTTTGGATAAATTCCCATTCAAATTCTATTCTATTCCTGCTTGAGTTCACAAGTGCAACCCAGTGCCTAACTTTGCTCCTTTTCTCTGCAATGTCCTTTGCATTTCCGATGCTATGGTGATAATCAATCTATCAATGAGAGAGAGAGAGAGAGAGAGAGAGAGAGAGAGAGAGAGAGAGAGAAAGGAGAGAAGTTTAGCATATTACAAGTTCCTTGTAATATAGCACGATCAAGACATAAGCTTTAGAATCAGAGAAACCTATGTATAAGCTTTAGAATCAGAGAAACCTATGCCCACAGCTCTGTCACCTCTATCACTTACCATCTGTGGGACTGGAATTAATATTGCCTTGAGCCTCAGTGTCCTCATCCATAAAATGGGTGTAGTAAAGACAACTACTGGACAAAGCTGCTGGATCTTGGGAACTGAATGAGGTAATGTGTGTGATATAAATACATCAACTCACTTTATGAAATCCTCTCTCTGAGGAAGTCCTTTGTGGGCTGGGAGGTGACATCCCTCTGTGTCAGGGCACTGAATCTGGTTACGGTCCTGCCCAACACTTGTATTCTCTTCTTTATTTCCTCCAAGTATCTTATCAACACTATATTTTCTGAAGGGACCTAATGTTTCCCCCACCACTTTATTTTTATTGTTGACAGATTACAGATGTTCCCCATCTCCCCCTTTGCCCATCTCCACCCAGCCCCCCCCCCCAGCCCCCCCCCCCCCCCACTCTGGCCATCACCACACCATTGTCTGTGAAGGGACCTAACGGTTTTAATTGATAGGCTACGGAAGACTAAAATCATTGAGAAAAACTTGTCTTCAGGATACGTTTGGTTTCCTTACATGATCATGCTTGGCTACGTGATCTTGTGGTCCAGTGCTTTAAAGAAAATAATGAGCATATTTATCTTATTACTATGTATCCAGCATTGAGTTCAGAAAAAAAAGTAATGTAAGACCTAGTCTATTACTGAATGGAGGAGACAGGAAGTAAAAAAGCTGCAATTGTTAGGGAATACAATGACCACGTGCATATCGGCATTGCTTCTGTTCAGATACAGTGCTGAGCAGTGCATTACAGGCAATTAGAAGCTACAGCCGTGCAGGGGAAGGTGCACAGAAGAGAGAGGCAGGAGGTGCCGAAGGTTCAATAGCAACAGGTCCCTCTGAGGAGTCATCTGTGAATCTGATGAGTCACAGAGCTGCTGGGCGCCTCCAGTCTCACGAACCTGCCCGTCTAGGTGTTGCTGTGATGTTCTTTCCTCATCTCACATGTGTCACAACTTTCAAGGTGGAATAAAAACTTGCTTTTCGTTGTGAATAATGGAAAGAAGGAGAAAAGGCAGTCACTGTGGTTGGTGATGGAAATAATGGAGAAATGAAGAGGTGGAAGGAAATTGAGGGCTCTTACCTAGAAAACACTTTTTGAAATGACTTTAATCTTGCTCTCAGAGAATCACTCAGGGTTTCATTTTTTAATTTTTATTGAATTTATTGGCGTGACATTGGTTATTAAAATTATATAGGTTCCAGGTGTACAATTCTATAATACATCATCTATATGCTATATTGTGTGTTCACCACCCCAAGTCAAGTCTCCTTCCATCACCACTTATTCCCCTGTACCCTCTTCTACCTCCTCTCACCCCCTTTCCCTCTGGTAACTGCCATACTGTTATCTGTGTCTAGGAGTGTGTTTTCCTCTGCTTGATCTCTTCACTTTTTTTTTTTACCTAGCCCCTAATCATCCTCCCCTCTGACAGCTATCAGTCTGTTCTCTGTATCTACGAGTCTATTCTACTTTGTTTATTAGTTTATTTTGTTCATTAGATTCCACATATAAGTGAAATCATATGATATTTGTCTTTCTCTGACTGGCATATTTCACTTAGCATAATACCCTCTGTATTGCCATCCATGCTATGGCAAAAAGTAAGATTTCCTTATTTTTTAATGGCCAAGTAGTCTTCCATTGTGTAAATGTACCACATCTTTTGTTGTTGTTGTTGTTAATCCTCACTTGAGGATATTTTTCCATTGTCTTTTAGAAAGAGTAGAAGGGAGGGGGAGAGACAGAGTGAGAGAAACATTGATGTGAGAGAGACCTCAGTCCGCTAGGGGCTGACGCTCTATTCACTGAGCCAAACCAGCTAGGGCACCACAGCTTTTTTATCCACTCATTTACTGATGGGCACTTGGGCTGATTCCAAACCTTGGTGATTTTAAATAATGCTGCAACAAACATAGAGGTGCATACAGGGATGGGCAAAAGTAGGTTTACAGCTGTGTGGACACGAAAAACAGAGTTTATTCTTGCATTATTATTTATTAATATTGTATTATTTTCCTTGTGAACAACTGTAAAGCTACATTTCCCCTCCCCTGTATATTCTTTAAAATTAGTGTTTTGTGTTTCTTTAGATACATTATCAGAAGTGAAATTCATGGGTCATAAGGCAGTTCCATTTTTAATTTTTTGTACTGTTTTCCACAGTGGCTGCACCAGTCTACACTCCCACCAACAGCTCATGAGGGTTCCCTTTTCTCCACATCCTCATCAACACTTGTTGTTTGTTGATTTATTAATGGTAGCCATTCTTCCAGGTGTGAGGTGATACCTCATTGTGGTTTTAATTTGCACTTTTCTAATGATAAGTGACGTTGAGCATCTTTTCACATGTCTACTGGCCACCTGTATGTCCTTGTAGGAGAAGTGTCTATTCAGGTCCTTTGCCCCTTTTTAAATTGGATTTTTTTATGTTGAGGTGTATAAGCTATTTATAAGTTTTGGATATTAACCTCTCATAAGATGTATCATTGACAATTATGTTCTCCCACTCAGTGGGTTTTCTTTTCATATTGTTAATGGTTTCCTTTGCTGTGCAAAAACATTTTAGTTTGATGTACTCCTGTTTGTATATTTGTTCTTTTGTTTCCCTTTCCCAAGGAGATATCTTGGCAAAAATATTGCTACAAGAGATGTCTGAGGTTTTAGTGCCTATATTTTCTAGGATTGTTATGGTTTCAAGTCTAACATTTAAGTCTTTAATCCATTTTGAGTTTATTCATGTGCATGGTGTAACAAAATGATCTCATTTCATTATTTTACATGTATCCATCCAATTTCCCCAACCATTTATAGACTATCTTTATTCCACTGTATGTTTTTGCCTTCTTTGCCAAATATTAATTGATAATAAAGGCATTGATATTTCTGGGCTCTCTGTTCTGTACCATAGATCCATGTGTTTGTTTTTATGCTAGTACCATGCCATTTTTATTACTATGGCTTTGTAGTATAGTTTGATATCAGGTAGCATGATTCTTCCATCTTTGTTCTTCTTTCTCAAGATTACTGTGACTATTTGGGGCATTTTGTGGTTCCATACAAATTTTGGGGCTATTTGTTCTAGTTCTGTGAAATATACCATTGGTATCTTGATGGGAGTTGCACTGAATCTATAGATTGCTTTGGGTAGTATGAACATTTTAATGATGTTAATTCTTCCTATCCATGAACATGATATTATGCTTCCACTTATTTGTATCTTCTTCAATTTCTTTCTTCATTGTCTTATAATTTTCCAAGTATAGGTCTTTTAAACCTATTCCTAGGCATTTTATTATTTTTTGATGCAATTGTAAAATAATTGTGGTTTTTTTGGGTTTTTTTTAGTTTCCCTTTCTGATAGTTCATTAGTGGTATATAAAAATGGATATTTATTTTGTATCCTGTTACTTTTTTAAATTCAGTTATCAGTTTTAGTAATCTTTTGGTGACATCTTTAGGTTTCTCTAGAGTATTATGTTATCTGCAAATAATGAATTTGGATGCCTTTTATTTCTTCTTCTTGTCTGATTGCTTTGGCTAGGACTTCCAATACTATGTTGAATAAGAGTGGTGAGAGGGGACATCCCTGTCTTGATCTTGCTCTTAAGGAAAACACTTTTAGTTTTTGTCCATTGAGTTTGATGTTGCCTGCAGATTTGTCATATTTGGCCTTTATTACATTAGTTACATTCCCTCTATTCCCACTTTGCTGAGAGTTTTTATCATAAATGGGTGCTGGCTTTTATCAAATGCTTTTTCAACGTCTATTGCTGTGATCATGTGATTATCATTAATTTCATTTATTTGGTCTATCACATTTATTGATTTGTGGATATTGTACCAACCCTGTATCCTCAGAATAAATCCCACTAGTTCCTGATGTATGATCTTGTCAATGAATTGCTAGATTCAGTTTGCTAATATTCTGCTGAGATTTTAGCATCTATGTTCATCAGGAATATTGGCCTATTCTTTCTTTGCTGTGTCTTTATCTGGTTTTGGAATTAGGAAAGTCTAGGTTATGTTGCAGTAACAAAGAGCCCTCAGACCTCAGTGACTTAAAATGGCAAAAATTTCTTTTTTACTCATGTTACGTAACCATCAGGGTCGTCTGACACCTCTGTCTATGTCATCATTGTCCTCACTCTGTGGCCCCGGGAGATGGAGCATTGCAGGTGACTTACATCACTAGTTCTTATATTTCATTGGCCCAAAGAAGGTGGCTTGGGTGCCTTCATTGAGGTGGGAAGCTGTAGTGCTCATACAGGGAGTGGAAACAGGTACTGTTGAATGATGATGCAGTCCCTGTGCACAGGCCCAACCTCACACAGCTGCTTTCAGCTTAGCAGATACTCCCAGCAGCCCTGCAGGTTCCGGCCAGTGTTCAAGGTGGGAGTTTTGTTAAAACAAAAGCAGGACAGGTTTAGAGGAGGTGACCTCCCTGCCTCCATTTTCCCTGCTGCCTCAGGAGCAACTCTACCAAACCAGGGAGAGGCTTTGGCCTCAGTGCCTGCTCTCTTCACCTGCAAAAGAGAGCCACTAGCTGCCACTCAAGGAATTGGTTTCTAAAGATAAAATATGCATGGAGGGGTGTGGCCTAATATGGAAAATAATGGGGGGGGTGCATGTTAGTCACAGTGGAAAAATTAACCCCATAACCAACTTCATAGCTGATTGCTTCCTCCTAGTCCTGCTCCCTTGGCCCTCCCTCCACCTGCTTATGATTGACAGAGCACTCGCTCCGTGCTGGACACGTATGAAGCTGGACACAAATTCAACTGATATGGTCTCTGCCCTCAATAGTCTCACAGTCGAACAATAGCAAATACATATTTCAAAAGGTGTTAGGTATCTACTTTTGGCAATGAATAAATGAAGCATCTATTATAGACTTACCTGTGTCCCTCCCATAGTCAGCACTAACTCCCAATGTAACTGAATTTGGAAATAGGGTCTTCAGGGAGTAATTAAGGTTAAGTGAGGTCAGAAGTGTAGGGTCCTCATCTGCCAGGACTGGTGTCCTAATGAGAAGAGACAGCTGAGATCTCACACAAGCACAGAGGAGGGACCATGTGAGGGCCGGAGGCTGCTGTGCAGCCAGGGAGACAGGTCTCACCAGAGACTATCCTGGCATCTCAACCTTGGACTCCCAGCCTTCAGAACTGTGGGAGAATACATGTGTGTAGTTTAAGCCACTCAGCTGGTATTCTGCTGTGGCAGCCCAGGTGGCTAATATAGCCCACACTCTAAGTGTGTTATGGAGGGCCCAGGTTCGATCTGCCATTTTGTTTGTACAATATCACCTTTATGACTAATAATGATACCCCATGTAGGTGTGACCCTGCATAGTGCACTGTAGGTTTTTTTTTCCACTTTAGTTATCTTAAGCTACCCTCCCCATAATCCCTTGGTTTCACCGGACAGCTAGAACTGTCTTCAGTTTACGAATAAGGAAAGACGATCACTGGGAAGTGAAGGGGTAGGTCATGGTGGCTGTGGTGATACAGCCTGAGATCACAGGTAAGGGAGCCTGAGGGTGTGGCAGGGCCATAGCCACCTGCGGAATCCCAGTCTGAACTTTCACAGTGAGGTCATTGTCACCCGCAGCTGCCTCACTACGCAGGAGAAGGGGACCCATCTCCTGTTCATGAACCACACGTGCCTTGTGAGTCTGAACTACGGAAAGAAAACACAAGAAAGGACTTTGTTGGTCTCCATCCATTCTGTGTGCTGGGTCAGGACCCCTAATTCCCGCTTCCCCTCGCAGGTGTCGTCTGTCCCCAGGTTTTCCCAAGGATGAAGGTGGTCTCTCATCACCGGCTGTGCTGGCGCGTCTTCCAGAGGCCCCGGCGTCCCTGTGCCTGTGCTGAGTGTGGCTCCTTCCTGGGTGAGTCACCCCTCCTATCGCAGAAGGGAGCTCCTGTGGAAGATGGGGCATGCTGCGCGCAAGGCTAGGATTCAACTCCTGTGGACACTCACCAACCACCTCCTGACCTTGCTCTCTGTGGCCCCAGAGGTCCCATCGGAGTGAACACGCTCCACTTCCCTCAGGCAAGGGTAGTGGTTGGGAGCCAGCAGGGAGACAGGGGAGGGTAGGACGTGCTGGAGGTTTTATCAGCAGTGGGTGTTCCCATGGTCTGCCTTCCATCTCCCCACACTCCTTTCCTACCTCTCTTCTTCCTGTTTTCACTTTTCTACTTTTCTATCTCTCCTTCCTTGACCTGCTTTCTCCCTGATCCTTTTCCCTCCTGGCTTTCACTTTGCATAACGAGGACACTGGAATTTCATGGAGACATCTGGCTCAGCCTTCTCCATCCACTCGCCTGAGGCTCAGAGAGGCAAGTATCTGCCCAAGAGCAGCCGGTTGAGTGACAGCAGAGGCCACAGCTCTCCTGGGCACAGGCCTGGGCTGATGCTTCCCTGTCTGCATTTGCTTCTCTTTTCCCCGCCCGCACCATAGATGGAAGAGCCATAGATGGAAGCGTGGGCAGGTAGAAGTGCTGTCCCCTGCCTTCCTCCACCACCTCCCATTCCATTCACTTTTTTCTCCCTCTCCTATTTCTACCCCAGAGACATAATTGGGTTCAAGATCTCCACACTCTATCAAAATAGAGAAGGGGGACTGATGAAGTCATTTTCATCAGGTGTCGCTTGCCAAGAAGACTTAAAGCAGGGGTGGCAACCTGTGTCTCCCCAGAGCCAGCTCTCAGGAGGGCTGAATCTATCCTCTAAGACAGTGATTCTCAACCTTCTGGCCCTTTAAATACAGTTCCTCATGTGACCCAACCATAAAATTATTTTCGTTGCTACTTCATAACTGTAATGTTGCTACTGTTATGAATCGTAAATATCTGATATGCAGGATGGTCTTAGGCGAAGTGAAGTCTGCTGGCTGGGAACAACACCCTGGCTCTCCCTGTCCTGAGGCACCATTGCTTCCGGACGCGTCTGCTGCATAAGTGAGGACAGAGGCTTCAGTAAGAGGCTGCGCCTCCGATGGAGTTTAGACAGCACGTAACTGGGGAGAGAAGGAGCCATATCTTTACCACCACCACCTTCTCCCCACCCCCTTCCAGCCAGTCACAAAAACAAATACCCCAAATTCCAAACTGCATTTTTATTATTTTTTAATAAACTTTATTCTATATTACAAATAAGTTTTTTTTTGTTCTGAACTGCAAAATAGGAATGCCTTATATTTACATACACAGGTATACAATTAATTATAACAAAGGTACAGGAGCTTGCCTTTACCAAGTTACAACTGGGCTCCAATTGAAATAGCATAGGTTTCCTTTTTAAAAACTTTTTTTAAAATCTTTTTTTTTTAAATCTTACTAGGATACTCTTCTTTAAAAATCAAAACCAGAAGACCCTCATCCTCTAATAGATTCCACCCACCTATCTTTGAGGCTCATGATAACACTGTTGTCTAGAGATATGTTTCGCTTTGTTCTCAGGCTCAGTGTTCAAGGTGGGAGCTTTATGGAACCAGAAGTGGGGTGGGGTTGGAACGGGGTGCCTGGGGCAGGAGCGACCTGCCCTACCTCCTTCAGTGGCCTCTCTCTGAGACTCAAAGGTTCCTGCCTGTTCCTTAAACCACCCATTCATCCTTTCCTGGTCCTCCTCTTCCCTCTAGTGCTGGAGACTTAACTCTGGGTCATCTGACCAGGCAGACTCCTCTCCCCCCTGCCTGGCTCACTGAGCCATTGTCTGTTGTCGTACCCTGGAGTTCCTGGTCACTATGGCAACCTGGCAGGACCCTGCTGGAAGAGAGAGGCTGGTCCCTATCAGTAAGGTGGGGAGGAGGGCAGCTGCATCCAATCCTTTCTCCCCATCTCGGGGCCTGGGTTCTTGTTATTGGTCAGTGCAGCCGACACATGACTCAGCCAGGACCTCCGGCCTCAAGGCCACCGTGCCCAGACAGGGAGTTTTTGGAGGGGAGGGTTGTCCACTCTAAAACGCAAAGTCATTGGTTTCCAAATGGAAACAAGATTCTTTGAGGTAAACTAGCTTTTCTTTTTAAAGAACGGAAGGTTTGACGAGCCAACAAGCTGACGGGAACATTGGGGAAGGGAAGGAGAACACGGGGGACACGTACCGTCTTGGTCACGGGTCTGAATTGGGACCACCAGTCCTGCTTTGTAAAGCGGTCTCGGTTTCTTAGTGCCCTTTGCATTGATCTTAATATACCCTCTGTTCCGAATTCTACAAAATGTGCTTGAGTCGGAAGATCAAAGATACTAACAAAAGGAGTTCTAATGCCAGGGAAAGAGCCCCGTGGAAGATGAGCTGCGGAGACCTGCATACTCGCCAAGAGCATGTGCCTTCTGGAGGAGGGGCCGGGCTCTCCATGACCAACCCCTCACAGGGTCTCCCTGAAGTTAGGGGAGCGGAGAAAAGGGCAGGATTCAGCGTCAGGGGCAGCGGAGCCAAAGCCGGACAGAATGCAGAGGTGGAGGGGTGGGAATGTGGGGTCACGGGCCCAGGTCACCTGACCCGGGCCCAGGCCCAGCTCCCTCTCTCTGCCAGTACAGATCGAAAGCTCTTTTTTTTCATCAGGGTTTCATTTTGTTTAGGTTTGCTTTGGAGTAGTCACTAGTCTACTCCAGGAATTTAACTGGACTCTAATTTACTTTTATAACCCAAAAGTCCTATATATTTTATGAAGTTGGATACTCTCCCTAATAAAAAATAATTTTATTGGGAAGCAAAGACTTTTAGTAAAAAAAGAAAAAGGTCTCCCGTGAAGGTCTGAGCCTTTTCCTGCAGACATTCCTTTCCGCAGAGGGCCAGGCGCCTAGCTTCCTGGGGGAGGCTTTGCCCACCTGCGAGCACCAGGAGGCGAGGTTCCCAGTGGGGTCACCTCTTCACCGTCCCCCGTGGCTCTCCTTTGCTGCACCCGTGGCGGTGATGCGGCAGGAGGCAGGGGGAAAGGGTGGCATTGCGGGCTCAGCCATCAGAGGGGCAGGGAAGCACCGAGCATCTGAGCAGCGCGGGCACGCTGGCCCTGGCATGGCCACAGCCCGGAGATATCCTGGCACAGTTCTGTAACCACACGGGGCACCTATCCCTCGCCCTGAGCTCTCCTCATCCTCTTCGAACTGGCAGGTACAGTTTCGCTTCTCCCTCCCTGTTAGTAATTTGGACTTTATATCTATACCTGTGCTCCCTCCTTAATCTCCGACACTTAAAATATAGAGAGAAAAAATAAACAGCTACAAAGCCTCCAATAAGCAGGTCACATCCAGTTTAAAGGAAATGGAGGAGCTGGGGCTCAGGGTCCTCTGTCACCTGTCCTGAGGGCTGAGAGGAGGGAGGAGGTCCTGGAGGTGGACTCGGACTCTGGAGGGAAGGCCAGGAGGGAGCCAGGGTCTGCCTGGGTGTGTGTGTGGGGGGGGGGAGGGGTCTTCTCTGGGGACACAGTGGGGACTCTGGTACCTGGAGGCTATTTATTCACAGAAATGCTTCTCAGAGAGCGAGCTGGGACTCCCATGGCGGGCCATGCCTGGAAGGGCCAGGAGAAAATGCCATGGACCTCTGTGCCTCCCCTCCTCCATCCTGGGCTCTCCGGGAGGCGGGAATGTTTGTTCTTGATGAATAATGATTGACTTTAACCTTCCGAGCTGAGTTTAAGTACAGTGGGGCCTTGACTTACGAGTTTAATTCGTTCTGAGACCGAGCTCGTTAAGGAGCTCCTTAAGGAGCTCGTTAACTCAAATTACTCTATCAACTCAATGCAAAAAATCAGCGGAGAGACAGCTGGTATCTCAAAAACCTCGTTAGTCAGGACACTCGTAAGTCAAGGCCCTACTGTACTTGACTTTGCATCCTGTGAAGCCGAGAATGTGCGCCCCCCCCCCCAAGTCCCTAGAAAGGAGACAGATGGGAAAAGGGCTTTCCTTTTAGGTCAAAGCAGCATCAGCAGGACCTGCCTCGGACCCAGAGTGGAGGTCATTCGGGTCTTGGTTGCTGGGGCTCTGAGGGGGTCTGGCTGGATGAGGGTGCCAACCCCTCACACCACTCGGGAGGCAGCGTGGGGAGGAAGATGGGCCTGAGGCAGTCAGAGGGCTGGGCTGTGAGGGCGGAGTCGCCCATGAGGGGCTCAGTGGCTCTGGTACTTTAGTGGACACTGGCCTTGGGGCAGAGGCTACACGTGCAGGAGGGGCAGGAGGGACAAAGGGAGGCTCACTCAGAAGCCAGACATGCAGGGGAACATGAGCACGAGGACCTTGGCTTGGGAACGTGACTGGGGGAGGGGGCGGGTTCTGGGACAGAACATGGACATTAACCCCCGGCTGGGAGGTGAGAGCTGGGCCTGAGGGGACAAGGTCAGAGACCTCACCGCTGGGCACAGTCCCGGACAGTCTGCCTCAAACTTTGGGATTGATTTAAAATGACTCTCTCTCTCAAACATCTCAGGCCTCACTCACCGGCCCGCATGCTGGGGGGGGGGGGGGGGCTGCCTACGGGTGTGCATGTCATTCTGGGGGCATGGATGCACCTTTGCCTGTGGGACACTTGTGTGGTCTCCAAATGTAAAACCACGTTGAAAGAAGAAGGCAAGAAGGCAAGCCTAGCCGGCTTGGCTCAGTGGATAGAGCATCGGCCTGCGGACTGAAGGGTCCCAGGTTCGATTCCAGCAAAGGGCACATGCCTGGGTTGCGGGCTTGATCCCCAGTGGGGGGCGTGCAGGAGGCAGCCAATCAATGATTCTCATCATTGATGTTTCTATCTCTCTCTCCCTCTCCCTTCCTCTCTGAAATCAATAAAGAAATATATTTTTTAAAAAAGAAGGCAAGAAAAAACATTTTCCTGAGGAAGTCACTGACACCATAGCCAACTTCACTCAATGGCACCATTTGTAGTTACCAACAAATGCAGGGTCTCTCTTGACAAGGAGTGGCAAACCCTCTACCTGGGTGGACTTGTGCCTCCCACCCCCTAGAAATGATCCATCTGCAGCTTCTATGTACCCATTCTCTTATGTTCAGGACCCTGCAAAGCTCCCCCACTTCCCACCCTACCAGCCCTCAGCTCATCTGTCCTCGGTTTACAGCCCTCACTTAAGCCAGGCCAGTTATTTTGACTGTGTCCTCTCCTGGTACAGTTTTGACCTTGGTGGTTTCCAGGGGAGGGAGAGGGGGAGGGTTGCCAGGGGAGGGGAGGGGGGACTTTTCTCCCCTGCTCTTTGCCCAGGACTCAAGGAATCATATAAAGGTCCCACCTTAAACAGAACCGTGACCCTGCTAGCGAACTATGCCAGAGAGGAAAGGCGTGAGGGGACCTCCTTTCCCCAGGCCTGCGTGGGTGCGTGCGGCCCCCACGCCGCCTAGGCAGCTCTCTGGCCTCCCGAGAGATGAGGATCCCAAGGGCAGTTCTGGAAAGATTTGGGGAAAGGACAGCTTTGCCTTTGCTTTGAAGCCTATCACACGTGCACCAAGAATCGAAAGGAAAGAAATGGAAAACAGACAAACAGCCAAAGGAAAGAATTTCGCTGGGCCAGGCCAGGCCAGATGGGTTGTGGCTCTGTGTGACGCTGTCCTGTCTCTCCATCCCTAAGGCCCCACGCAGGCTGCCAGGACTGCGGGCAGACAAAGCACCGGCAACAACCCTTCCACCAAGTCAAGTAAAACCTGCCTGGCCTCCTCCCTCGGAGAAACGAGGAGAGCGAGCAAGTCTGTCCCTTCTTCTCTCCCCTTCTTCCTGACATTTATGTTTCTCTGAGGTGTTCAAAGTTCTTAAAACAAAAACATGGAAAGAAAAGTCTGTACCGACAAAGGAACAATACCAATAATAATAACCCAGTAAAAAATAGAGGCTTCAGCAGAACCATGGTAACAGTCTTTGTTTTCTGCTTGTTCATTTTTTTCTCTATCTGTGCAAAACTTAAAAAACAAGTAAAAACACACTCATATGCACACACACACGCACACACTCACAATTTCCATTCAGCAAATCTGTGTTAAATATGTTTGTGTCTCTCTCCTCCCCAATCCTTGACATGTGCAAAAATATTTTAGCGGCCGAGCTGCCTCCTCAGCCCGCCTCCCACATGCTTCCCTCCTGGCCTGCCAGGGCGCCTGGCTTCTTGGGAGAAAAATCAAATGATTAGGGTAGAAATTCCATAATCCCATGCTTCTTCACCTGGCACTTCATTTGCCAAAACCTTTGGTTATTTCCCCCCCTTGACATGCATCTTTCCCCATTCTCCTCTTCCCGTCTGTTAGGTTTCTTGTGTTTTGTCCACCATGTGTCCTCCCTGATGCCACGTGATGCCCTGCTCTGGGTCACCACTGCCTGACCCCAGTCACGTCCAGGCCTCTCTCAGCCTGTGACCACCCTGATTTCCTATGGACAGGTGACCTCTCCTTGCACTCACCAGCACTCAGCATAGAAAGCAAGTGTTGAAATGTCCTGGAGCTGCAGGATGAACTGATGAGCAAGGGTAGAGAAGAAACATTTCAAGATCCCCCTACACAGGACAAGAAATCCTGAGCTCTCTGCCTGCTGGGGTGCACACACGTACACACACATAGGCGTGCACACGCGTGAGCTCACACACATGCACACATATTCATATCCAAAGGGGTGAGCCTTCTTAAAAGCACAAGATGCTCCATAGACGCTGTTGGAAATGATGTGGTTCCTTCCCCTTTCCACGTGGGGCTCCTTTGGGTGGATGACAAGGAATGATGTCTGACGCTGCAGATGTGAGGGAAGACTCGCACCACTGGACACCAGGGCTGCCAGGAGAGATTCTCGCTGGTGGTGGGAGACTGGACCAGGTGGCCTCCAAGGTCCCTTCACGACTCCAGGTTTCCATGACTCTCATCAGAGCATCTCTCACCGTAGTCCATGCTCACCTAGAATGCATATCTACCTGGCTGGCTAAAATGATGTATCCATAGATGGAGCGACAGATGGAGAGACAGATGTCAGGGCTGAGGTCAGTTGTATGTTCCTCCTCCCATTTCTGGCCATGACCTTCAGCTTGACTTTTTGGTCCTCCCAGACCTGGCAAGCCAGGGGCTGAGCTTGGCTGGCATTTTGATTGGTCTCCATGAGGCTGTGCGTGGGTGCATTTCCTTCAGTGATGGCTGCTAAGAGATGAGGGAGGCAAGTGACTGAAGAGACAACTGAGATGCTGATGAAATAATACCCCAGGAGGTCTGGACAGTCCAGTGACAAAATTACCCATAAAGCAATGGCAGCGGATTCTGCAGGGTGACAGAGGCTAGGCTGTCTGCCCCAGCCTTCTAGAGAGTTGTCAGGAAGCGTGGTGGAGATGGAGCCATGGAGACGGCTGGAGGTAGAATCTCCTGGATGCACTCTGCATTCTATGTTGACCCTCAATGAGTGATGACCAAGGGGGATGGAGGTGCCTTCTCTAGACGAGGACCTGGCAATGGTACACCGGTGACTATGGTTGGGATTCACGTGCACTTGGGGGTGAATGGAAAACAAATTCTGCTTCCAGGGCAGGTGAACTCTCCTCTTCTCGCCCTCCATGTTACATTTCTGCCACTATAAGCCATAGTAGAAGGTTAGGAGTATCCCCATGGTGTAATGTAACTGCTATTCTTTCTCTTGTCTGGCTTTCCACAGGCAGAGGAGGAGGCTTGGCCGGCAGGTCCCTATGGGCATTTGGAAGAACTCCAAGAAGACTAGAAGGGACAAGGAGACCTCTGGATGCCAACCCAACAAGTGAGGGACAGCTCACAGAGCACCCCCCAACTCCTCAGCCCCTGCCCTCAACTCTGGTCATATGCAGGAGGTATGGCCTTTCTTCTCACAGTTGCAAAGGGATCATACCACTGACTGACCCCTTGGGGATGGAAATGTGGGAAAGTAGAGCCAGTTGATGTCTTCCCAGCGAAGATAATACTGAGCTCACTGTCTCTTCTCTAGGCCAAGGTTCGGACTGATGTGGGGCTCTCAGGAAGTGGAAGGTGAAGTAGCAGCATAGAAACGTCCTCTATCCATGGCTCCTCATCCATCTGTGGGCCCTGTTGCTGATGCGTGGGGTCAGCCGGGAAAGAGAGCCCCCTCTGGAATCTTCGGGTCCAGACCCTCTCTTCAGGACTGGCCATCCTGGACTAGCTGAGGGTTGGTGGCTTGATTCAAGTGTATTAGCCAAGCAACTGAAAGAGAAGGGATCCAGGAAGGAGGGAGAGACAGAAAGAGGCATAGAGAGAAAGAGAGAGAGAGACAGTGCTGCACAGGGGATGCTGCTGACGCCAGTCGGAACTTGCACTTGGTAAAGATGATAATCTAGACTGAGGCACGGCTTGGTGTGTCCCTCCCTCCAGGGGGGCCCTGGAAGGACGGTTCTCAGCTGTCTAAGCTCATGAGGGTTATGACTTGTTCTAGTTTGTAGGCCAGTTTCTGCTTCCCACATTGGTCATCGTGGTCCAGAGGTCCGAGGATCTGTGGAAGGGGCGAGAACGGGGAGGTTACCATTTGTATGTATGTGTTCTGTGTTCTTAGGGTGCACACAGACGGGGGGCATAGTCAGAGATGTGGGAAAACGTGTGCATGTGAAGCTGCACACATGAAGCTGCTGGGTAGACAGACAGCCTAAGTAACAGGGATGGGGAGTGTGGAGGGCACTCGGATACACGGACAATGTCTGGGCACCTGTTTGCCAATGAATACAGGATGTCAGCACACAGATCTGCACGTCTGAATAAACGGGTATTTACTGCCCACGTAGGACAGCTGGCAGTGGGCAGAAGACACCTGCGCAAGGATGCTCCAGATACCTGCATGTTACCCCTCAGACAGCTCCAGACCCCAGCATCTCGGGGAATGTGATTTTGCAGATATTAAGAAATTCCCTGCCCAATAAAGGAAAACCTGAACTCACTGGCTTCACTTGGTCTATTAAGAAACAAATACCACTAGGAACTTAATATATCTTAAGCTTTATTGGTCATTAACACCTGATGGATAATATCTGCCAAAACCTTTTCTGAGATCAGATGGTTGGTGGAGGACAATGGCCGCGAGCGTTTGCGGCACGGGAAGAGAAGTGTTCGAATTTGACTCAGACTCAGGAGATGTGGGTTTGAATAAGGGGTCTGCCAGTTTCTAGCTGGGTCATCTGGGATGAAACAAACCTGTAACCTCTCTGAACCCCATCTTTGTTACTCATTTCCTCATCTGTGCAATGTGGGAACTACTAGCCCTCTCTGGGCTGCTCCAGGGGAGAGGATGAAGTCAGGCAACATACATGAGCACTCATTGCAGGATGTCTGCTCCAGGAGGGGTGCACAGCACACAGGGGTGGAATCCACTGGGGCTAGGGGCTAGGGGGTAAGGGAGCAGCTCAGGGGAGGGGAGGAGAGACGGGGAAGGCTCCCTGAGCTTTGGATTTCATGTATTTTTAATTGGGGAGAAAGCAATAGAGTTGCCAACTTCTTACATAGCAAAGAATCACCAATTACTGGCACCAACGTTTCGTAAGGGTGGGTGTCTTAACCCCGACAGCAGACAAGTGCATTGTAGACTAAAGAACTGCTCCTTCCGAGATGAGTCCGTTGCACTCACACAGCGCACACTCTATATCATCCTTACTTCTGTCCTGGGTCCCTCCCTCCAGCTGCCCGCCTCGGGCTGCCCCTGCACTTGAAGTTCATAGCCTGGTTATGGAGGACCCCAGGCCCTGCACCCTGCTGGGGCTCCTGCCTCCACCTGGGATTCCTAGACCCTCTCTGGGTGACGAGGCTGGGAGGAGGGGGAGAAGCCAGGGCATAGAGAGGGTGGCCATCCTGCTGCTCAGACACAGGGAGCCTGGACCTGAACCCTTGGTCTCAGTTGGCATGACCAAGAAAATTCCCATAAACACCTGTACAAGCAGAAAGAAGGTGGTGTCTGCAGTGGCAGTGACCTCGGTAAGGTTTTCCAAGCAGGGAGCATAGCAAGTAAAAACAGATTCCATTCGACTCTGTTCTGCATCTATCCTGTTCTCTACTGTGTCACAGCATAGCATAGCATAGCATAGCATAGCATAGCATAGCATAGCATACTGTACCGCACCATACCATGCCAGACCATGCCATACCATATGGCCTGCCCATGGGGAAGGGGAATAGCTTGTTTAAAGAAAATTAGATCAAATAGAGAAATGGAAAAAAAATAAAGGGAGGGAATGGCAGGGAGGAAATGGGAACCAAGGAGAGAAACGGAAAGAAACAGCAACTTGATCTGTATGTCTGAGAAGCACCCGGATTCATGCAGGAAGGACAGAGTGGAACGTTTCTGGTGTTTGCAGGGAGCCCAAGTCCTGGGGCAGGGTTTTCCCAGCAGAGGCAGGAGGTGTTGGGGTGGGGCTCTTGGCCCAGCAGCAGGGTGGGGCTCACCTCCTCGCTGTACTTGCTCACGTAGGAGAAGATCTCCGAGAGCGCACTCATGGTGTTGAACTCATTCATGTGCATCCGGGACTGCTCGGCCAGGTATGCATTCATGTCCTGGTCGCTGATGGCCGGCATCTTCCCGATGTCCGAATAATACCTGCCGGGATGGGTGGGGAGGAAAGGGGTTGGAGCGGTGCACGTGGAGCGGAGGAGACAGGGACACCGCCAGCACCGTCTGGGCCAGCAATGCTTGTGTGTGACCCCAGGGGACCACGGTGGGCGCTCTCCCATCTGGGCTGCTGGGTCTGCCCAGGAGAGCCCTCTGCAGCTTTGGATGCAAGAGGCACAGAGGCAGGGATGTGAGGAGTGGACAGACATCGTCAGAGGGTGCACAGCGGTAGGACCAGGACAAAGGAGGGGCTGTTTTCTGCACTGGTTTTGCTCCCACCGAGGTCCAGTAAGTCTCTCATGTCCCCCTGGCACCGCCTCCATACACGTAAGAGGTCCCTCCACGGGCCCCACAGGCTCTTCCAAGCAGTTGCTCTGCCTTGATGTCCTTCCCTCCTGGGGTTAAGCGGGAGGAGCTGGGGCTGCTTGGGGACTGAGGCTGGCAGAAGGCAATCAGTCACTGTCACTTGCAGCTGTGCACTGCTGTCAACTGGTTAATTAGATGCCAGCATTTACATTTTTAATTTCTGCAATTTGACATTTTATGCAGCAAACCCCAACTCTCCGCCAGAGGGGAGCTGTGCAGTTTCCTAATGAGCAACCGAAGGGCCCACTGCCCCAAAGACAGCCCCGCCCACCCTCTCCCGGGCACCTTCTGCATGTGATGAGCCACATAACAGGGACCAGGTAGCTGCACAAGCAGGGGGATGAGGAGACAGTCCCGCACACCCAGAGGCCTGCAGGACCTTCGGTGCTGGGAGAACAAGCCCAAGCACCTACAATAGAGGGGGGTGGGGACAGTCGCCAGGGAAGGGACTAGGGGAGACAAGTGAGACATCTGGGGACACAGTGTCAGGAGAGGCACCCACTCTCACCTGTGTAAGTGTGGGTGACAATGACAGGCCCTGGGACTTCCCAGGACCCATGGCTTGATCAGATAAGAGTAGGGACATCTTCAGAGGCTCTGGAACAGTCTCACCTGGGACCCCAGCCCTGTATCTCTCCCATACCCCTCACTGCATGGACCATGCACCCATCAGTCCTGGTCCCCAACCTCCACTGCTCCCCAGCGGTGTCCAGGATTGGGGTGATAGGCTGGCATCGTGTTCAAGGGCCTGCCACAGAATGACAGTTCCATTGGCCGCCAGGGCATCCCTGGGCTGGTGGGGCAGGATGGCCGCTGCTCTGAGCCACGGTCACACTGTGATTGAGGACCTGTCGTTTTGTCTGGAAAATGAGGAAGGCAGTGGGAGGGAGATGAAATCTGTGCCCTCTGGCAAGGGACAGGCTGGTGGGAGAGTAACTCCATCCCTCTGGGACCCGCCACACAGACACAATCGCCAACTGCATGGTTGAACTGATTGCATTTTGGCGGGAGGTCTCGGCCCATGACGTGCTGTCGAGATAGGCACCAGGACAAGCGCTTAATGAAATGGCCTTTTCCAGAGAAGCCCGGGGCTCAGGAGAGGCCGTCCTGCCCCATCTCATTGGACTTCCATCCGCCACAGGCTTCTTTCAGGGCGGGATCCTCTGCTCCCTGGTCCCTCCTCATCTTCGCGAGTCTGGGCCTCAGCTCTGGGTCCTGTCTCATTCTGGCTCCTGTGCTTCGGTTCGCACCAGGGAGCCCGCTCCAGGCCTGCAACCCACCCAGGACATCCTCAGATATTAAGGTTCTGGGCCACTTAATGCAGGTATAAAAGTTCCAGCCTTTCATTGCCACTACTGCTGGGACACAATAAATGCCAATGTTCTAATTCATAGCGCAGACCCAGGGGACTCGGTGGCTCCCACCCCTGCCACTCCAAGGAGATTTGTGTCCTTGTCCCCTCACAATTCCATGCTCACTGAGCAAAGTATGTTTGTCAGGTTGTGTTCTCAGGTCCTAATGGTAAGAAATGAACAAATGACCCGAGCTCCAGGCTAACACGGCCAGGTTCAGAGGTCCCTCCAGGCAGTAACACTCTGTCACCCCTGGGCAGTCAGAGGGACTGACCAGGATGGAAACTCAGGTCCCCCCGACAGGACAGGACTGTCAGCACAAGCAAAGACTCCTGCTGTGTCCGTTACCTGCCTGTGAACCTTCCACAGGTGGATGGATGGTTCTGTCAGGCTTTTTGCAAACTGCTGCCTTTCTCGTCCCTGGGGTAGATGACCACGTCTCCATGGAGAGAGCAGATGTCCACACTCTGTCCCTTTGCAACGGCTTGTAGCACACTGAAAGCCCAGTCCATGTCTCCCAAGGGAATATTTAGAAAGTGTGACTGTGTGAGAAGGGGGGTGGGCAGGATTGAGAGTAGAGTGGGCAGAGGGCAGGGGCTCTGATCTTCTGATCTTCTCATCTGAAGTCGTGGGCCATGGCCCCACCTAGCTCCACCTGGCTCCACCTGGCCCGCTCCACCTCACATATTCTCCCAAGTCCGCACTGAGCAGCCCCCATGTCTCCTCTGTTGCTTGTGTGGAGGGCTCTGGATCGGACCAGTGCCTGTCTGGGGCCATATACTAGCCCACCAGCGGGTTGACTACATGTCCTATTTCAGCAAGGTCTCAATCATAGCAACAAACAGCACAATGCCCTGGATGAAGGTGGGGCTTGCAGAACTGTTGTCCCATTCTCATCCCCGGCCCTGCCTGGTGCTGAGTGGGCCCATCCTGCCTGCAGGGTTTGGCACCTCTGCCTTGCCGTCTCCCTACTGTCCGGCCCCACCTTCTTGACAGCACCCCTTGAACCTGATAATGACCCTGCCCTGGCATCTCTCTGCTGTGTGCACAATTGCCTCTTCCTCAGTCCTTGCTGTGCCAGTCCTTGTGCTGGGCTCTGCTGCTGAGCAGCCTTATTGATTGTGAAGAATGCAATTATGCTCCAGTAATGAACTTCACAGAGTGTTCTTATCAGCTGGCTGTGCAGTGAGGAAGGGCAAGGTCAGCCTGGGTCCCTGTACATGAACTTGCTCCTATGGGATTTCTGCCTGCAGCTGAGTCCTTCTTCAGAAGGGATGGGTGTTTGAAAGTCCCCAGGATGGTCCTTGAGCTGGCCAGGCCCTGGCAGGTTGGCCAAAACCCACTGAGGAGGTCCAGGCCCCATCATTGGCCTTTGCCAGCTTTCTTCTCTGCATTTGCTCATACCAGGTGGATGTCTGCACCCTGTGGTCCCGAAATCAGTCCTTGGGAGTTGTTCTAAAGGGAAGGGCCCCAGAGAGCTGGATCCTCCACTGTTGGCCAGTCTGCAGGGTTTCACATTTATGGGATTCTACCGGATTGGCCTGGTGTGTCAGGGTGGGTGTCTCAGCTCTACTTTTGGGATCAAGAAGGTGATCTCCAAGCCCTGAACTCTAAGAGAAGAACTAAGTGTTGTCATCCCTTTAAACACCTCGAGGATAAAGATCAGATGTGAAAAACACTGAGGCCTGACGCTCTGATGTCCCTGGATACTTGCCTTTTAAGGTGGCTGCACACACGTCTCTCCCTGTGAATCATTCACTGACCTCACTCCCCGAGAGCCCCTACGATGGCTTGTGGGGCTTGCCCAGTGCCTGTCCGTGTGCCCTTCACCATGAGAGCCACAGGGAAGGATCAAGTCTAATCTCTCCTGAGTGCCCAATGCAGCCATGATGGATACCATAAATGTTTGACCCGGGGATTAATGAACAAGTTAATGAAATGCCTATACTTTACCTCCAGTATTGCTCCCAGGGTGAACTGTCACAGCTTTGCATTGTGAATGGATGGTTTCCTTAGGAGGCATATTTAAATATTTAAAATTCGTAACCTTTTCCATGCGGTGACACCTGTGATCGATGGCATTCCTGTGTGTGACACGCCCCTCGTCCACCCCCCAGTGGGCCAGCTGTGGGCCACTGAACTCATTCCCACAGGAAAGCCTGTGGTTGCAAGGGAGCGAGGCTGATGTGGCCGAGAGGACAACCTTGAAGCTCTTCCAATTTAACACGAGAGGAAATTACTACCGAACAGGAATGTTTTCTGCTACTGGTGATGAAATGACAACTGATGGTGACACACCAGGCATGGTTGAGTTCTCTGTAAGATGAGTGTAGCAGCTGACTGCTGCTAGGAGTCAGGAGAGTCTTCTTTCTCTAGATGTGGCCACGGCAAAAGCCCCGATGCCTGGATGGAGGCAGCGGAGACTGGGAGTCTGCAGTGGGCCCCCAACCATCAGCACTGCAAGGCACTTGGAGGCAGAAATGGGGTGGAAGAATGCGACAGAGAATAGGTGGATGAACTTCCAGGAGATGCAAACCAGCAGAAATGTGATAGAACCATCCAGGCTGTTCAACAACAGACTGAAGAGGCCTCCTGAATCCATACGCTTTCTACCCCTTATGTACAGAGGGTGGCAAGGGAACCCCTGGTTCTTCATGGGACGGGACAGAGGCCTGTCCAACGTGTGGAGGGTGCGGTGAGTTACGGAGCCTGAGTCCCATGCAGGCTGTCTGTGTGCTCACAGCAGCTGGGCAGGTGATTCAGAGATGGGAGGACCTCGGGAGGGCGTTCTACCACTGTTCTTCTGAACTGGGGGCTGCCAGTGCCCGTGGAAGGGTGAGTGGGAGACCAGGATTGCTGGGTCCTGAGTCCTGAGTGGGTCCCTTTCAGGGAGCCAGAGGCAGTCTCCCGGGAGTGAGAGTAGGACTGATCCGTTCATCACCAAGTTCAAGAAGCTTGGTCTCCAGACCTGTCATATGGTTTCCTCACCCCTCCATCTTTGTACCCTCATCCCAGAATGAGAGGAGAAGTGATTTGGGACCTCAAGCAAGAGAAGAATGACTTTCCTGAGAGTGACACTGGTTGCTAAGAAACTGGTGGGATAAGGAGTGGAAACCATCAAACCACTCCTAAAAATAACCAAATGAACTGGGGTTACTCATGACCCATAGCAGCTGCGTGGCACAAATCTCATTTAGCATCAAGTGAAAGGGAGCCATTAGCCTGGTGCATGCATTATTCTGATCTCCATCCAACAGGCCATGCTCCGGAGTGTCCTCTATGCAGATGTTTCAGAAATGCTCCCAGCCCTTCACATCCCCGCTCCCTTCCTCCTTGCCAGTGGTCCCATCACAGAGACCTTGCAACGGTGCAGGGATAACCAAGAACCCAGCTGCTGCCTCTTTCTCTCTTTGCCAAAGAGCCGGCTGACACAAAGGAGGGCCTGCGCCTGGCAGGTCTACTGTCAAAGAATGAGCCACTGTCTATACGTAGAGGGAGGTAAGAGCCTCTCCTGGTGACTCAGACACAATCAGATACAAGAACAAAAGAGTTAGCTCTCTCGCTGCCAGCCAGGGCTGCATGCCCACCACATGCATGAACAGGAAGGGGTAGGGGGGAGATCAAAGATCAGAGAAGAGAGGGAAAAGGAGTCAACCCTTTTAGGAGAGCTGCTACTGAGGTGGCCAGGACCTACCCCCCTTGTCATTTCCTCTGCACAAGGGAAGGCCATGCACAAGTATGATGTCTCAACGCCATGGTGAAGTGATACATTTTGTCTTTGGTCACCAAGTCAGGAACAATTTCTGGTCTCTTTTACTCTTTGAAAAGGCACCAAACCTGAGCTTTTTGCTCCTCTGAGAAAAGGAGAGAGGGACTCTAAATCAGGCCTGTCATGTAGATTGTGCAGGTTGTTCCCTGCGCAAACCACGCACCCTGGCCGGGGCCACATGCCCCAGTAGGAAGGGCACCTCCCTTAATCCACACAGCACACCCTGTGGGTTGGCAGAGGCCCTGTCTAAAAGTATCTACACTAATAAAAGAGAAACATGGTAATTAGCGTACGACCGCTACCCTTCCCATTGGCTAATCAGCATATCCTTATGCAAATTAACTGTCAGCCAAGATGGCGGCCAGCAGCCATGCACTGAAGCGAACAGGGAGGCTTGCGCCCCAACCCCCTGATCAGCCCTGCTCTGTGCCTGATAGGGGGGAGCTCCCCAATCCCCTGATCGCCCTGTGTCTCTGTGTGTGACAGGGGGCGGGGCCACAACCTCCCTATCTGCCCTGCTCTGTTCGTGACAGGGGAAGGTGCCCCAACCCCCTGATCAGCCCTGCTCTGTGTGTGACAGGGTAGAGCCATAACCTCCCCATTGGCCCTGCCCTGAGTGTGACAGGGTGCAGCGCCCCAACCCCCTGATCCGCCCTGCTCTGTGTGTGACAGGGGGTGGTGCCCCAACTCCCTTATCGGCCCTACTCTGTGAGTGACAGGGGGGAGCTCCCCAACCCCCTGATCGACCCTGCTCTGTGTGTGACAGGGTACGGAGCCCCAACCCCCCTGATGGGCCCTGCTCTGTGAGTGACAGGGGGCAGCGCCCCAACCCCCTGATCGGCCCTGCTCTGAGCCTGACCAGGAGCTGCACCTAGGGATTGGGCGTGCCCTCTGCCACCCGGGAGCAGGCCTAAGCCAGCAGGTCGTTATCTCCCGAGGGGTCCCAGACTGCCAGAGGGCACAGGCCGGGCTGGGGGACCCCCCTACCCCCCGAGTGCACAAATTTTTGTGCACCAGGCCTCTAGTCATAAATAATAGGAAAGAGATTTGGGAGTCAGCCGCGTTTGGGGATCATCTTGGGCTGATTGCTTAGCCATTCTGTATGTACATTTCTTCACCTTCATGGACACAAAATGAGGTTGTAAATCCTGACCCCATATTCCAGGGCTAGTGTCATGATTAAGTAAGTAAAGCGTCATCTGGTTGCTTAGCTCAGGTGCTTGGCACAGGGAGCTATTGCAGCCCAGATGAACTATAAGTGTTCTTTACCGGGAGTGAGCTTTGCACCCAGACAACCCTGCTCCACAGCTTGCAGGTGGCCCTCAGTGGCAGGTGCACTGGCTGAGGCTGTGAGCAGATCAGGGCTGTGATGGCCAAGAATGTACAGCAAGGCCCAGGGCAGAAGGGCTCACGGTGAGAGAGTCCAGGGACTGGGACAGTGAGAAACTGTTTGGAGTGACAATGACATCCCATAGGATGCTGGCAGGACTGCCAGATGCACAGGGGCAGATGGCGAGAGGCCTCCAGCCTTTTTGTGGCAAGAAGCTATTCAGTCTTCAAAGTATTTATTTTTATTATTTATTTATTTATCTTTGGCAGGGTGGGATTAGAGCAAGGGATTATATTTCCTTCCTGGGCCTAGAAAATATTTCAGCCACTAAGATCTGGGTTTTCCAGGCAGGGAAGCAGAGCCCCATGAAAATTCCTAGCCAAGTTCCTCAGTTCTTGTTCAGCCAACAATACAGGGTGCGTGAGGGTGTGGGTGCTGCAACTGTGGGGTTCGGCTTTGTGAACGACCTGCTTGCAAGCCCTGCCCACTGTGGAGCGGGAGGAGGACCCCTAGACAGGGGAAGTTGCCAGCCGCGGCGCCCAGCCCAGCACTCACCTCTCCACCCAGTTCTTGTAGCTGGGGATGTCCTTGGCGTAGAGCAGCTTGTTGGAGGGGGAGTCCTTGCCCAGCCGGTGCTCCGACGTGGAGCAGGAGTCCATGAAGGTCTGGGCCACCACGGAGAGGCAGGCGTCCGTGATGCTGTTCTTGTGGATGTCAAACACAAACTGGGGGTTCTTGATCATGTTGACCCAAAAGCGCAGTGGCAGACTGTGTGGAGGGAAGAGGCAGACAGTCAGGGGAGAGGGGGTGTGGGCCCATAGCGTGGCCGGAGAGCTCTCTGGAAAAAGAGAAGAGGCTGGGAACTGACATTCTTAAGGGCCGTCTCTATGCCACCAATCTACCTGCAGGGAAACTGAGGATCAGCAAGGCTAACCATCCAGAGAGACAGTGTGGACGGGCACTGGGGAGGGAGTGATGCCAGGTGGGGCTGCAGGCTCAGCGTCCCTCTCAGCACAGGCTTGGGGTCCGAGGAGCCGCGATGGGCGCTGTGCAGTGGGCTTTCTGACGCTCCATTCCAGTCTGTCCCCTATGCCGCATACAGGCGAACCTTAAGAACAGCCTGGAATCTAGGCTTTGTATCTTACTCTCTGCCATCCTCTGCAGGGTGTGGAAGAAGTCACACCCCTCTTCCCTGCCCGGAACATCAGCTTATTGCGACTTAGTGGAGATGCCAGGGGGAGCAGTTTAGGAGGAGCTAACAGGCTTCTCATCTCCAAGCTGGCCACTTAGAAAACAACACCTTCGCGGCCCCTCATCCGCCCCACCTGTCCCCTCCTTCTCCTCTCTCTTTCTCCCAGTTGGCACCTACTGCACCCCAGGAACTGTGCTGGCAACGGGGGATGCAGTGTGAACAAGACACATCCTCTGCCCTCAAGAACCTGCATTCCGGTGGGTTCCTGGGGAAGTCAGACACGCCAGCAAGCACGTGCTCTGAGAAGAGTCCACGCTAGAACGGAAGGATGGGCGGGCCCACCGTGGGACTCAGGGAGGCGTGATCAGGGCCACCCAGAGGGACGTGTCTGGAAGTCTTCACGGAGGGGATGGCCCTTGATGGTTTGAGCTGTGAAGGTGCACAGGTGTTCCTTCGCCGGATGCGGCCTGGGAGAAGGTGTGGGGAAGTGCTGCCGGGAGGGGCCTCAGCTAACCAAAGGCAAAGGGGAGAAAAACCGTGCCTGGTGGTCTGGTCACTGTCAGCCACTCTCTGTTGCTAGAAGGGTCCCAGGGTCTCAGGAGAACCCTGCCCACCTGCCCCCTGGGCTGTCCTCTGCTGGCTCTCGGATTCTGTGCCGCCATCGGCCACTGAGACAGGTCAGGGAGCAGGGGGCACCAAGCGAGGGATTGTGACTTCCCTCCCTCTACCCCATCTCCTCACTTCCTGCCACTTCTCTGATGTTTTATGGTTGTTTTGGTTGCTCTTCTCATCATTGGTAATGGTTAGAATGTTTCTATGTGTTTGGCTTGCCTCTTAGAACTTAAACTCTTTGAATAACATTATTTCAATGTAGCGGGTACAACATTTCTATAGATGTTGTATCTCCCAGCAGGCAGTACATACATACAACAAATGCTACGGACACAGCCAGACCTCACATTTGAAACTGCCAGTCCATCAACAAGAATGTAAATTCCTACAAAGTACATCGCAGGGCGCAGGCAGGCAGCATTGAGTCTGACAGTGTTAAGTGGCACCTATTTCATCCTGGGAAATTCAGGTAGGACATAAAGGGACAGCACGGAGAGGCATGACAGGGGTGGAAGTCGGGGGTCACAGGGGAGACCATGACAGCTGGGCTCAGAGCCCGGGTGAAGGCCTCCCGGCTGCCCAGCCAACACAGTCTCCTGTCCACATCTTCCTGTTTCCCGAAGTGCCACCGGAGGAGGACTCTGGGAGTCCATGTGTGCTGCTTGGCTGTTTCTCCCCAACACTCCCTCTCCTAAGCCAGCTGTGCTGACAGGCAAGTCAGACCAGGAAGCCAGGGCCCCACACGGAGTCTCCTGCCTAATGAAATATTAGCATATTATTAACATTAGCCGTGGCACTCATCTCTGGTTGATTGCAGTCACTCAGGCTAAATGAGCAGGAGGTTTATCTAAAAGAGAGAAGGTAGGGAATGTGGAGGGAGGCGGTGGGGAGAGTTGCCACTTTGTCCAGGAATAAAGAATCAATCTCTTTTCAATCAGGGACAATTAACTCTAAGTCAATACGCAGAGCTCATAATTCCCAGGCTAACTGCTGCTTGCCTGGGTAGCAATGAGGAGGGTCAGGGCGTGGCCTTTGGTGAAGGACCCGGAGCCTGGGACCACACTCACTGCCCAGCTTTCCTCTGTGGGGACTGAGTTCTCTGGGAACCCAGCACCCATGTCCTCGGAAGAGCTGGCTGGAAGGGGGGAACTGCCCCACCCAGGACATTGTGACATCCTGTGGTGGCTCACCCAGCAGGAGGTATGGGCTGAAACACAGTTCAGGTCTATTTCAGGAGACCGACTATAATGTGCTGCAAGGGCATGTAGGGATGTTTTGAAGACACCAGCTCTCCCAGCCGGACCACGATGCTGGACAGAGCATTTCCTGGGTTCTGAAGACGGCTGGCATTCACACAGTGACACGTGGGGACACTGGCCGAGAGGAGCAAATCTGGTGGGTGGGGACGGGCCCCTCGGAACCACTCTGCCTACGATGGGTAAACACCTCCTCACCTAGAGGCAGGCAGGTTGGTTCGTGGTCAGGCTCTGGCTGGTTGTCAGGGTCCCTGGCTGAGCCCTGTGCCGCCGGAGACCAGACCAGGCGGGACTTTCAGCCTCCGCCTTATGTTGCTGCACTGAATGGGGAATCCACTCTCAGAGTCTCATTTCAGAAAGGCTGGGTGAAGCCTGTGATGGACAATCTCTCACTGGAAATCTGTGTGGCCCAACCCTGCCTGATTCCTGTTCCCGTGGAGACCACACTATTCCTCAGGTATGGAAGTCAGGAGGCTAAATAACCAGTTAGTACCACGGGCTGACTTCTGCCCTCCTCTGTGTTTTGGTTTGGGGCTCCGGGCAGGATGTCAGGGTGCCCAGCTGTGCCCTAGCGCCACGCCAGCCCTAGCAGGTGGCGGGTGCTGGCCAGCAGGCTCGTGCTGCTTCGGGAGAATGTTGTTCTGGGGAAGAACAACCTGGGACAGGAACCATTTAAAAGCTACAGGGAGGCACTTCTGAACCGACGAGCCCGCTTTGTTTGCCTGTGGTGCGTAGAACTCTCAAATAGAGATCATCATGGCCCTGCACCTTCATTAATATTTATCGAGTCCGTGCTCTGTGCAAGGTCCCAGACCCGGCGCTGAGTCCTGATGTCTGACCTTGCAGTCTCAACCTGGAACACGAACCGCTCACAGACCGAGGGGAAGGATGTGCACGTTGAAGGAGAGAGAGACCAGAGTGGAGACACCCGGAGTGGCAATTAGAGTCCTGATGTCTCAGGGCAGACAGAGTGGTGATGGGAAGGTCTCTGCCCCACGGGGAGTTTGGAAAAGGAGTTTGTGGGCAGGGCAGCCCACCGCTTCCTGAAGAGAACAGAAATACCCTTCAGAGCCTGCCGAAGAGTCACTGCTGGGTGCCGCCCTCTGCAACCCAGGTCCAAACAGCTGCCTACCTGTCTCTTACCTGCGTCTCAGCCCCCGGAGGGCAGGGGCCCTGGCTGATGGTCCCTGTACCCTCGGTGCCCAGCATAAGGCCAGGCACACAGGAGGTGCCCGGTTGTGAGAGCCACCTGGCTGCGATATTTGGCAGGTTACATTTTGCTCACTTAGTTGGTTAAATACATGTTTTTAATTGACTGACTGCTAGGAAAGAAGGATGATTTCACTAGTCAGAAGTGAGCACAAAAATAGTAGGAGGGGTGGGGAGGCCCAGAGAGAGCCTGCACCGAGTCCCTGCTGGTGAAGGTGGCCCGCGACCACCATGGCCTGTGGCCGCCACCCTAGGCTCGGCTGGCCTCCCCGGACTTGTCCTCTGCTCTCCCTTCACTCACCAGTTGCTTTTCCAGGTGTGGCGGACATGCGGGTCGTGAATGCCATGCTTATCAGCCTGCTCATCCAGGAAGTCGAACATGTACTTGATGGCCAAGGGCAGGGCAGAGCCGCGGTGCGCGGTGCTGAAGATGGTCTCAAAGAGGTCGTCCACGAACTTCTGCAGCGTGCCCTGGGGGGGCGGCACGGGTTCACACACGGCTCCCCCAGGGAGCTCTCAGGGTGGCTTCCTGGCCTGCCTCTCGTGGGGCGGGGGGGACAGGGCAGAGCCGGGCCCGCTTGGGTGGAACGGGGAAGTACATGCATTAAAGCTCCCCCACCCCCTTCCTCTGTCTCTAACGGCTTTCCATTTCCGCTGCACGTGGGGAATACACACACCACTGATGACTGGACCTAACGAAGCCTTCCTCTGCCAAAACTCGGTTTGGTTGAACACCATTTGGCGTTGCTATTTGAGCACTTTTTGCAAATGCTAATGAGCAACTCACGGGTCAGAGCAGACAAACACAATCTGCTGGTTTGGTTTGGGCATTATTCACTCCGGCTAACGATCAGTTACCCATTCGGCTCTGCATGGAGCAGGGCCCAGGCCAGCCTCTGGGCGAAAGACTAACGGCCGGCACAGAATGTCCCCAGAACCAGGCTCAGAACTGGTGCCCGGAAAGTCACCAATGGGCCCCATGTTCCATCACTACAGACGGTAGGACACCCACAGAGGAGTCATTCTTTCAGGAGGGTGGCGGAAGAATGTGAATAGATGCGGCCTCTGTGCATGAGAACTGCACAGAGAAGGAAACGAAACTTCGGACGGCACGCCAACACTGATGTGTGGGTGGGGTTTGCCCGGAGCCCCGGGTGAGAAGGATTCTGAGGTTCTGTGCTGGGAAGGCGTGCTGTGCTGCTGGTGCCTGCCATGAGTAGAGGGGTCCTGGTGCAAATGCTGGGTCTTTCACAGCTCGGGCAGCTCGGGGTGGGGGGGAGGGAAGGAGGTGAAGTCCCTTACTGTACTCACACATGCCTCCCACCCCCCTGAAGTCTGATACCTTAGTGGCCAGTAGTCGGGTGAGATAGATCTCGGACACCATCTTGCTCCCCCGGTCCCCCTCCTTCTGGTCCCCGTGCTCGTGGTTCTTCACCAGGTGCCACATCTTGACTCCACTCTCCAGGTCGGGGGTGATCATGGGCGTGCGCGAGCGGAGGCTGTCGGGACTGCCCGTGTACCGGATCATGTTCTCTGCCAACGCGATGGGCCATGCCTGTGAGGCCACTCAGCCTTCCTCACTCACAGCGCACCCCCCACAGCCGAGGCCAACTACTGCCCCATCCTCCCTGCGGGTTTCTGCCTGTCCCCCTGCCTCGGCTTGGCCCATTCCCCCGGCACCCCCGGGAAACCTGTGGCTACTTCACCCACTCCGCTCCCTTCCTCCTGCACTTGCATCTCGCCAGCCCGGAATTGTTCAACTTGTAAAAATATAAGCTTGTCCTCTTTTCCACTTCCCTGGTAAGAGTTCTCAAGTCACGTCTCAGGGTGCGTTCAGAGTGGCCAATTAAGTACCAGAGTAAGAGCAGGTAGCCTGTCTCCCTTAATGACTGGACCAGCCGCGGAGCTGTCTCGCCAGCTGCTCACCTGCATGCTCCCCTCTGGCCTGGGCCACTTCTTCCCCCTTATTTTCTGAAATGCGAGTGTTGCGCAGTGCGGCACTGTTCTATGTTCTATTGATTTTCCAGAATGATCCTGCCATTTTGGTAGTTTTTTCAAACCCTGTTTTGCTGGTAAGAAAACCAGGTCTTGTGGCGGTCAGGCAGCTGGCCCCCAGGCACTCAGAAGGTGGCGGGACAGGGTGGCACCTGGGCTTCCAGGCCACATCCAGTGCTCCCCCACCCCCACCTCAGAACCAGAAACCTGGGCCTGTACCTTCCCTTAAATGCTTCATAACAGCGTGACCTTTACACAGTGTGCCGCCGTGCCTCTGAGTTATAATTTGCTAATCTGCATAATAGGGGGAAATAATAATTATTTAATCCACTGGATTGTTATGAACTTGACGCACGATAATGAGTATCACACAGTGAAAGCGTCTTTCTGACTTAGATGCTGGCAAAGGTGAGAGTTCCTTCCTGCTCTAGGGGGTGAGTTCTGCTCCTGCACCCGAACCAGGGGCTCCTTCCCAGCCCGCTCGCCTCTCCTGTGGCAGCCTGCCTGACTTACCCAGCTCCTTGCCCCCCCCAATCTGACTCCGCCCAGATCCTTGCCCTGGGGGTCCGAGCCTTCCAGCAGCACTGCCAACGTGACAACAGCTGCTCAGGGCACCCTCTCTCCCCAGGACGGTGCCAGGGACTCACCGTATTGCTCGCGGAGGTCCTGGAGACAGTGGAGTTGTTCACTGCGTTGTAGGCTGTCACCTGCTTGGACACTAGCGCCACCACAGAACCATCGGGCACCTGCGGGGAAGAGGCTCCTGAGGGCTGGGCACAGCTCTGCCTCCCCGGGAGATGGGGACACACCAGATGAACTCGGGCTGCGCCAGAGAACTAGGGGGCTTGGGAGGCTGTTGGCTTCCTTTGCACAAAACAGTGTTCTGTGTGGTGACTCACTCTTGGGGGGACTCTGGCAAGAGCTTCTCACTAGCACCCCCTCTCCCCTACAACACCCAGGCTTGCGGAGGGGTCCCACGTGGGGACTAGGAGATGTTTCTCTCAGGACCGCCCAGCCCATCAGTGCCTGTCCCCAAGGAGGTCAGGGTTTCCTGCTGGGGACCTCAGTTCTCCGGGGTCACTGGAAAACATGAGGTGCTGGGAGGAGGAATTGGGACTGGGTGTCTAGCCTTGGGGACCGGCTATCCGAGGACTGAGAGGGCAGGGAACTGGGCCCTGCTGGCCAGCCCCTCCTCCCTTCCACAGCCCCCACACCTGGTAATGGGCCAGCGTGTTCAGTCTCTTCCAGTCATTCTCGATTTTGGTGGTGATGTCTTCGTCCTGCAGGATCATCCGCACCCCACTTCCTTGTCGCCACTCTGCGGAGGGAGCAGCGGCAGCTCAGAGAGGCCCTCGGGCCCCTCCCATGGGGATCCGGAGGACCCTGTGCGGGCACCCACACAGCCCTATGGAGGGGCACCCTGAACAACAAATGCTGGCAGACACTCCCTGAGCAAGGGGTGCAGACGCTTTCGGTGCAGAGGGGCCCTGAGTCCCAGTTCTGGTTTTCATCCCTAAAACTACGTGACAGGACCAGGAATGCCGTCACCTGTCCTCCCTGCCCACCTGTCTCTGGGAGTGGCCACATCTGCAGGGAACAGATGCTTAGTAAACCTTGGCTGAGTGAACGAGGCAGGTGGAAGCAGGTAAGAAAGCATGAAGCCAATGCAATGGCACTGTCATGCCACACGCTCCTTGGCTTGGAGCTACAGAGACCTGGGTTGCAGGTGTGGCACTGTTCACCCTGTTCCTATGCCAGGGGTGTGTCCTGCCCTTGAAAGCCAGAAGGCGGGTCACCGTGGGGGGGAGACTGGGTGAATCGGAGCGGAAAGGCCAGCGGAACCTGTTCTCATGCCAGAAACAGCCCCATCCCCAGAGCTGATGTGGATAACAGCATCTCGGGGATCTACCCAACACCTAATTAGTTGCTGTTATAGGCACAGACTTACACCCCCACATTCTCCTCATGGGCCCCGACACCTACAACACGTGGGCTGGCTGATGGATCCCACATGGGCAACCAGGAGGCTGTTTCTCATCAACCACATCCCATCGCACACGTGGCACCCATCTCCTGGGGATGGAGACCGGGGACATGCCAGACACACCAGCTCTGGCGCATGTGCACGCACACACCCACCCGCCCATGCATACACGCTCACACGCACACACCAGAAAGGAAAACAGCCTTTTAAAATCAGTGCAACATGTGTTCCAGCCAGGAAGCCAGGAGTCTGGTTTCCAGGCAGCCACACTGCCCTCCACGCCTCCCAGATGCTGATACTTGGGAGCCGTGAGTCTGGGATTCACAGAGGGCAGTTAGGGCTGGAACGAGTTACCCAGTCCTCGCCTGACCCCGCCATGGATTTTCCTCTGGCCCACAGAGACACATTTCGGATCCCCTCCCTCCATTCCGCTCCGGTCAAGGCTGAGCTGTGGGCCCATGACCAGCCACATTGGTGGCACGGAGAGCACCAATTCCTTCCTGCCTTGTTCACCTGGTGTGGCCAGCACTACAGATGGAAAAACAGGCCCAGAGAGGGGCGGCCTGCCCTTAGACGTAGCAGAGATGCTCCTGACATCAAAGCCCCGGCCTCCCACTCCTGGGCTCACCCGCTGCCTGGTGTAGCGCCTCAGGTGGTGTCCAACTGTCCCAGGAATGCGACCATAAGGATGCCACCTGTGTTCACCCGAGCAGGGCCCTGCTGGGCCTCTGGGGACCGCCCATCACTTAGTGCTGCTGCTGATCAGCTGGAACTGACCTGGTGATTAGGGCCTCGGGGCAGGTAGGGGGGTGAGCAACAGGGGAAACGCCCCAGGGAGGCACCTGGTCACCAGTGTTTTGCTTGCTGCTGTGCTGTTTTATTTGTGTGGGTTTAAATTGCACGTGGCTCTGTGTGGATGTGTGCATGCACGTATTTTTGAGTGGCTAGGACAAAAGAAGAGGAATATCTCCCAGCTGGCTGGGCCGCTGACAGGCGGTTCACTCAGATGCTGGCGAAGCCCAGGACGATGGCAGTGGTGTGCTTTGTCCCAGTCACACAGTGGGGCCTGACAGACAAAGCCTCTGGGTGTCCCTGCTGCCTGGGGACTGGTGCCAGGGCCATTAAGTCAGGGCTGCACGGGGTGGGGGACAGCACGGCAGATTGGGGCACAGAAGTCAGTGTTCTGCGTTTCCTGCATGGGGTCTGGAGGCAAAGCCGGGGATGAGGCTGAATGCTGAGCCCACTGGCTGGGCCCAAAGGAGAAGGGGTCTCCTCCCCTGAAGTGCTGTGGGCCTTGCCGAGACCAGACGGGGCGGGACCAGCCGGGGCCAGCGTCTGGTTTAGCAGCTGCACTGGCACCCCTTCCGATGGAGCCCGGTACCTCAGTGCAATGTGGACACGCCGCACAGCCTGAGGGACTAGCAGGGACAGCGGATTCTGGAGCCCCGGGCAGACTTCCCTGTTGCATAACCGCCCTGAGCTGAGCAGCGCGCAGTGTCGGAGTGAACCGCCTGTGTGGCTGTACCCAGCCGCCCTGGCTCTGGGTTGTGTCCACTATTATGTAAGCAAACGAAAGTCAGGCTGCCTCTCTGCCCCCAACTGAAAAGTAGGGCAAGTGTGGCCATGTGCACCCCGAGCAGTTAAGGAGCGATGGCCTGTCCTTGGAACACAGAAACGATGCTGCTAGAGGCCACCCAGCAGGGCTGGCCCAGCACCTGGGGCAGAGCAAGTCCTGGATGCGTGTTTCTTAAAGGAATAGTGACTGCGTGGGTGAGCGGATGGAGGGGAAGAGTGTGTGAGTGAGTGATGGGGCCCTTTCCCAGGTAGGAAAAGAGGTCCATGGCAGGCAGACAGTGAGCTAAGTCAGAGGTGAACCGAGAGCTACTCTGTTAGCAACCGGGGCCCCAGGATGGTCTGAAGTCCTCAGAATCACAAGAAGGCATGCCCATTCCAGAAATAAACGCTCTCTAAATTATCGTCACTCATTCTTCTAATTGTGTGACTGGAGGTTAAAGAAACAGTTTGGGAAGAGAGACCCCGTGTCATCATCCCCAGCCGCTGCTCACGCTGCCACGCAGTTCCATACTCAGAGCTCTAGGAACCCAGGGGCACCACTGGCAGTGTAGCTTGGACATAGAACTTCCTTTTCAGCAAAGCCAAGTTGCACTGGTGGGTGGACACAAGCTTTGCCCACTGGCTGAGGTTTGTGGGCAATGTTGTGTGGAGAACAATGAATCAAGACTCAGGTGATTGGAGGAAGAGCAGGGTCTGCAGGATCATGGGTGGGGAGGTGGCCAGAGCTGAGTGCTGAAGGCTCAATAGCCTTTGCCTCACTTGGCATGGGGACAGTGGTTCAGATCCAAAGGTGCCATTTATGGGACACGTCTAGGGATCCATGCATGTGGAGGCAGTGGAAGGAAGAGGCTGGCGAGGCACACACAAGAGAGGAAATGAGTTAGGAACGATCTGGCACACCATGCTAGGGTGTCTGGGATTGAACTGAGGGCCACAGAGACAGGGTGAAGGAGAAGAGGTGGGGAGCCCCACCTAAGACAGCTGCCTTAGGGCCTGGGCTAAGGCAGTGGGGCGGGGAAGGAGTTGTAGGGGATGTCCAGGAGACAGACCAGAGAGACTGCTTGGAGATTCGACAGGGGAGAGGAGCTGGGGCTCCATGGTGTGCCCCGGGTTTGTGAGAGGTGTCTAGGGAAAGAGAGGGGGTTGGTTCATCTGCAAGCCAACCCTGGAAGGAGACACTGAAACTGAGCACATCACTGGCCCAGCTCCTGGAGGGTCCCCCACCCACCAGCAGATCTATCCCTAGAAGCAAACCCTCCCGGAGGTGGACACATTAACTCACTAGCTCCGACCCTCATGCCCTGTGCTTGCTGGCAGGAGCATGGTGGGTGGGTGTGTGCATGCGCGCGCACGCACGCACGCACACACACACACACACACACACACACACAGATATAGGCACACACTCTTGGACACACAAGCACATACTTTCGTGCATGCACCTCATTTTACCCAGGCTGGGGACCCAGAAAGCTTTGCAGCAACCCTTGCTCCCCGCCCCCCACCCCACCCCACCCCCCCTCCCCACCCCCGTCCCAGCCAGCCCTGGTCCAGTCTTCCTACCACCATCCATCCTCAGACCCATCACAGGGAGCTTTAGGAGGGCTGGCCTAGGAGGGCAAGGCAGAGAGGAGATGCCCACAGGCTGGTTAGAATTGGCGGAGTCAACCCTCATGATCCAGAAGGATGAACTCCAGAGCCAGATGCCTGTGTTCCACCCAGGCCACCCTCCTCACCTGGGGGCCACAAGAGCAGGTTCTCACCAGGAACACCTGCCACCCTGCACAGAGCCCGCTCTCCCTCAAAAAGCAGGGTCCTGAGCAGAAATCTGGAGGAGACACGATCTCCTGCTGCACACCTGCTAGCAGGTGAGTCCAGGGAGCACGGCCAGAGCCTGAGACCTCAACGCCTGGCCTCACGGAAGCACAGGGGCATGCATCACGGGAGAGCTGAGAGGGCCGTGACCTCAAACAAGGTATGCAAACCTGCCCTGGGAGCGGAGGCTGTCCCATCTAAATAGGCTTTTTAAAAAAAAGTTTATTGTCTGAGCCAGTTCTGAAACATAAAATAACTGAACGATGACACGGGGTGCTTAAAAGAAGAAATTCCTAAATAGAACTGTGCCGTCAGCAGTTTGGGCTCCAGGTCTTTGCAAACTGAAAAGCGCCCGCACTGGCTAGGGTTGTTACGTGGGTAAGTCCGGAGCTCAAGGAAGAAGGTTGTGCTACGCCACTGGATTTAAGAGAGATGAGCTAGAGCTTAATGGATATTCTTGAATATAGAACACAGAGGCCCTGGTGTCACTTGGGCAGTGTGCTGGGTAAAAGAAGAATTTAAAAGGCAGGTGGTGGGCAGAGGAAGGAGGGAAGGTGACCCTGGTATTCATGTGCATGGCACCAGGAGAAAATTGCTAGCCCCGACCTCCCTGGCAACTCCTGCCCTGCAGCCCGGTGCCCTGCTCCAGGCTCCAAGCACAAAGGACAGACACTCACAATCCAATTTGTTACACTTCCACCTTGCAGGGAGAGAGGGAGGTGAACTAAAAAAGAAAAAAAAATCCCATTATCTTTATCTGTGCTTCCCATCAGGTGCAGCGGAAAATGCAAACTGGGGAGACAGCTGCTGTGAACTCTTTATATTTCACTCAGAAGATAGTGTATCTTTTTATTGCATACAGGAATTACTTATTTGAAAAAATATATCCTTTCAGCAGGACTTGAATGGCAAGACAGAGGGGGTGGCGGAGTCCCGGGGGCTATTGATAGAGCATTTGCATTAAACCTGAGGAATCTCTGGAGGTTAAGGCCCACGGAGGAGAAGGCGTGGGCTGGCATGGGTGTTCCCTCCACCTCCCAGTCGTGTGACCAGGGCCCAGGCGCTGTGCCTCTCTGGGCTGCAGATTCTCCTCCTTCGAAATGGAAGCGAATGGTACCAAGTATTTCCTCCAGGGAGGAGACAAAAGATTCCCAAGGCTCATAAAGAGGGCTGTCCTGCCTTCTGCTACATTGGTGTACCCCCATGCCGGGCACAGAGGGTGCCCCAGGTAACCTCTTATGATGCTATATGCTGGTTGAAGAGTTTAGCAGTGCAAGGGGGTACCTGTACCCCATCCATGTGGGTGGGAAGGGACATACACCTCAGGGATAGCAGAGGTGGCGCCCGCGGCACTGTGCTTTGAGAGCTCCCAAAGACCCATCTGTCCGGCACAGTCCCCATGCCCTGCCCTGTGATATCTTTCCTCCCCCCAATTCCAGCAGACTGAAGTGAAGGTGGGCCCCGTGTCCTTCACTCTGGCTCCCGTGATGGTTAATTTTATGTGTCAGCTCGGCAGGGCCGTGGCACCCAGCTATGCGGTTAAACATTATTCTGGATTTCCTGTGAGGAAAATCATCATTTTTTAGATGGGATTAACATTTGGATTGGTGGACTCTGAGTAAAGTAATTGTCCTCCATAATGTGAATAGACTCATTCAATTAGGCGAGGGCCGCAGGAGAACAAGAGATTGGCCTCCCCCCGAGCAAGAGGGAGCTCGGCCTTGAACTGCAACGCTGGCTCCTCCCGGGGTCTCCAGCCAGCTGGCCCACCTCGCAGATTCTGGACTTGCCAGCCTCCCTGCTGTAGATGGGTGTCTGTGTCCCCAGAGTCTCATGTTGACATCCTAACCCCCAATGTGGCGATAGAGGGAGAGGGGCCTGTGGGAGGTGATTAGGTCATGCGGGTAACGCTCTCATGAGAGGGACCTCAGAGGATCCCTTGGCCTTTCAGCCTTGTGAGGACACAGGGGGAAGGTGCCAACTTCCTCACCAGGCACCAAATCTGCCAGCTGCTGCTTATAAGCCACCCAGTCTGTGGGATGTCATAGCAGCCCGAACGGACTCAGACTCCATAACCATGTGAGCCAATTCCTTAAAATCTATCTATCTATCTATCTATCTATCTATCTATCTATCTATCTATCTCTTTATCTATCTATACATTCCTATGCACGTCCTATCTATACACCTCTGTTTCTCTGGAGAATCCTAAGATCGTTCCCCATCTGGGAAAGTTTGCTGAATGGGTGGGGGGAGGAGTGGGAGACCTCCAGTCTAAGGATCAAAGAATAAAAGCGTCCGGACTGAGGGGCTAGGCCAGGCCGGGAGCCACAGAGATGGCGGAAGGCAGGGGGAGGGTGTTAGGACTGGACTTACTTGGGGCAATTATCTGAGTAATTTAAAATGCCCTTGCTTCCTTCTGAGCTGGCCTGGGACAGGTGCCCTTGCCTTGCAGGGGGCTGATCTCAGGAGGGGAAGGCAGTTTTGCCCAATGCCCTCAGCCATGGGAGGAGGAGGTCTGGGGAGAATGAAGATGGGGGACGCTTGGCTGCCTTGCCTCTGCCCAGCCCATGTGGCTGAGCCAGCCCCTCCCTGTCTGCCTGCTATGCATTCCTTTGGCGTAGATTACTTTTTTACAACAATCACACCTTACATTTGTAAATTGCTTTTAGCTTTCAAAGCACTTTCACCTACAGAATGGAAACCACTCTCCTTGCCTCGCTCTCCCCCTGGGGGTCTGGAGGCTGAGTCTTTGTGCGGAAGAAGGATCTGGGTCTCTGAGGGGCCCAGCTTTTCTTATTACGTGATCTGGCTGTGGCAGAAAGAGGGCCAGAGAGAGGGGGCAGCTCCAAATGCAGGATTTAACAGAAGAAAGGACTTTTTCTCAGAGGAGCACCCATCATGCAGCCGTGGCTAGGATTCAGCATGACCATGACCCCCTTTCCGGGGGGGCTCTTCTTTGGCCTCCTCCCTTCATCTGTCCATGCTGTGGAGGCTTGTCCCCCAGGCTGGCCCTGGGTCCTCCCCCAGCACCTGCGATAGGAGGTGGCACTTTGTTCTCTTGGTGCCTGAGGTGTGAGCACTGTCGTGAGCACTGGGACCCAGGAGGCCTGGCCCCTTATGAAGCAGGCAGCTTCCCCCTGCCTGAGCAGCCTCTAGCTGCAGAGGTGCAACCCTCAGGCAGGTCCTGGCTGCACGCAGGCTCGGACTGCCCACACCCAAGGTGGCCGGCAGGAGGGCCCTGGCTGAGCTGGAGCGGCCACCTCCACTGCAGGTTTTTACCACTGTGGCTGTGGGGAGCCGAGATCTTCCCATTAACCGTCTGCTTTGTGGGGCCCGCACCCCCAGGCCTCTGAAGGAAGAAATTTTCTAAAGCTAACAGGGTGGGGAGGCCTGGTCCTGAGCAGCATCTACCAGCCATGAAGGGTTCTCTCCCCAGGAAACCAACTGGCGCAGAGGTGGTGGCCCCTGGATCTGCTTTCAGAGGGGCCCTGAGCTTGGGCTTGAGCTGATGCCGAAGGACGCCGGCTCCATCCCTCCTGAGATCCAGCAGGTGTTTGAGCCACGACAGGATGGGATGCCTGTGTTCTTCCCCACCCACCTGCCCTGCGCTGGGAAGGGAGAAGGCGTTCCTGTGCGGAAGCTGTCTCGATGCGGCAGGTGGAGGCTGACACACACACCTGGCGCCCACCTGCGTGGGGAGGTCCCCATCCCCAAGCACCAGAGCACAGGGTTCTGTCAGCACCGCACGCAGGAGGGCCTCTGGGGTCCAGCACCACCTCACTGCTCCAAACTCACCCCCCAGCACAAAGTTCCCAGCAGCTCTGCGCTGGCCTCACTATGTCAGGATTACCCTCCCACCCAGGTTGCAGAGAGGGGCACTGAGGAGCCAAGGGTGGCCCCTGCCATGGCTCCCACAGAAAAGCTAACGGAATGCTGGGTGCTACCTGGGAAACCCATCATGGAGCAGCCACTGAATGAATTGCCTGGGGATAGGGAACACAGGGTCCTCCTTGTCAGTGACCATTTTCTCTCCCACGGCTTCTGTTACAGGCCCCTTCACGTCATCCATCCATGGGATCTTCATGCCAACAGAGTCACCCGCATGTGGACTCAAATATCCAATCTGAGTCTAGGGACCAGTGCCCCAGGATACATATGGACCCACTCACCCACCCCACCCCCAACTCTTACATATCCTCCCTCCCTCCCCCCCTTCCTCCCTCCCTCCCTTCCGTCCTTCCTTCCTTCCTTCCTTCCTTCCTTCCTTCCTTCCCCCCTTCCTTCCTTCCCTCCAGAAACAACATTCTCAGAGACACCTCCCAAGTGAAGGAGAGCACACACTTGCCCAGTCTCTCTCCCCGGGCATCAGGGCTCTAGGCACAGGACCCCACACACCCTGCCAGGAGCCCAGCGAGAGGAGAGGGGTTCAGTGAAGCAGTAAGAATTGAGGCGAGTTAGCAGAACTTCCTGGTCCTGCGTCTTTAGGCACCAGCATTTGGGTGGGGCACTGCAGTGGGAAAGGGTGAGGATTCGCTGTGGGTTTTAGAAAATAGCGCAAATGCCCATGTGTCTCGGATGGCTAAGCTGACGCCAGCTTAGAGGCCAGACGGACGGATTAGCGGCCTCTGGAGGTCCTCCCACCCCTATGTTGCCACGGTTCCCCAGACACAGCACAGACACACATAAGCCTTCCTGTCCGGGGCCAGGATCAACAAACAGACACGGCCCGTTGCCTCACTAGTATTATCCTCACGAGCAGCCCTAGCAGCAGCCAACAGTGACTGGGGCCGGCACTGCACTCAGAGGCTTTTCACGCATCCCGAGGCAGGTACTATTATCTCCACTTTATAGACAAGAAGACGGAGGCACAGAGAGGTTAAGTAACTTGACCAAGGTCACACAGCTGGGACTCCGCAGCTCCAGGACTCCACGTCAGGTGTGTCTGATGCTGACCCAAGAGCCACACCGCCTCTCTTCAGCAGGTCTCTTTGGAGCCTGGGGCTCCCTGCTAGGATTTCCCAGGAAGAAAGCGTACTAAACAGGCAGGCAGTTCATAACTGGGTCTAAGTACAGCTGGCCCTTCGTGGCGTGCCCTTGTTTATATAGGCTATGCGATCTATTCGTGGAACATTCAAATAAAATGTCACCCTGCTCCCCGGTAGGTGCCAGAGCTCATTTTTCTCTATTCTTTCCTCCTCCCTCCATCACTGACCCAGATCCCTCATGCCTCGGGTAGTCAGCAAAAAGCACAGGCACGGAACAGAGGGAAGGGCAGAGCCTGGGGGCACAACAAAGGCAGTGGCAAGACCTTGAACCACACAGACTCCGACTAAAACCTCCCCACTGCAGATAGGATACCTCCACGCCCACCCTCAGCTACTCAAAAGACCCCCCAGGCTGTCAGACGGCAGCAGACTGCAGCCCTTCTCTGCTTATTGCTCACTATGTGGCCATGAAGGCGATCCCCTGAACCCTGGCTCCACCATCGAGTAAGAGGTGCTTCCAACCACTCACAGGACAGCCCTGGGTGGGCTGCCACTCACCCAGGTCCATATCTGCAGCCTTGGGTCGGTGGGAGCAGGGCACGTTCTTGAAGATGGCGTCCAGAATCTTCTCCTTGACCTGAGTGATGGTGTCACAGTTGAGGATCTTCACTGGGACCTCAGGGCTGTTGGCGTTGTCTGGGTTGACACAGCTCAGGACCTGGGGGAGGGGGAGAGAAACACGTGGGGTGGGCAGCAGGAAGAGCTTGGAGGGTCCCTGCAGCATCCTGGGCCCCTGTCCTGACCAGCTCCCCCTCTGCAGGCTGGACCAGAGGGGGCTGGGGAGAGCCTGGCCCAACTGTGTTCCCACCAAGCCCTCTGCCCTTCTGGTCCTATGAGCAGCAGGAAGGCGCTGTGACTTCAGGGTCATTGTAGGAGTAGGGCTGCACACTGAACAATCCTGATTTTTTTCCAGAGAGAACCATGTCCAAGTAGGAGGAGGCAGTGAGGGGGAATCTGCATGAGAATGGACACTAATGCATCCATGCGTGCACTCTACACACACACACACACACACACACACACACACGCAGAGGTACCTTCTCAAGTGCACACCCAGACTCTCACCCACCGCTGACCCCGCCCCCCATCTGTGTGTGTCAGTCTGTCTTCCTTGTCCTCCCTCTCACACACTCACACTAATGTGGGTCTGGTGCCTTTCTCTCAAGTTTTCATAAGCGTCGGGTTTATGAGGGTTTGGGGCTCATAAAACATTTCAGGTTCAGGCCACCTGAGACCCCTGAAACCTTGTGTGAGGGGAAGAGGCTACCCTGGCTCAGGACCTCAACCTCTCCTTTTGGAACTAGTCAGAAAAGCGAAGACTCTGCTTAAAGCACCAAACTGTATCTTTTCCTTTAAAAACTTCTGGGATGTTTCCAGAGGCCTTTCTTCCCTTGCTGTTTCCAGAGGCTCGCTCTGCATGGCGGAGGCTGTGGGGGATCCTGGGGGACCACAGTGGAGCGGGCGCATGCTGTGGGGCACAGGGGCTGTCCAGTGGCCATGCCACTCTGGGCACCTGTACCCTCCCTCCAACCCTGCTGCCCGAGCCCCTGTGCTTCTCCTCTGAACTCTCACCGCACCCCCCACCCCAACCATTTCCCAATTGCACGTCTGGTTTGCAGGCTCAGACAACGGCCTTCCCCCCCTCACCTCCTCACGCCCTCACCCTCACTCCATGTGTTGGCAATCAGAACCCTGGCCCCTGGATGCCTGCCTTTCATTAGCAACCAGACTGCTATGAGCTCAAATAGGAACATGCTTATTCCATTAAGAAGAAGAAAAAAACCCTCCTAAATCTATAAAACCAAAACTCTCATTCTCAAAATGTCCTAAACGGAGAACAATGGTGGAAGGAACTCTGAACCATGTGCTGCTCTGAGTGCCCTCGCCAGCCGCTCTGTCCTTTAAAAGCCTCTGGACCCTCCCTGCCCCCTCAGTGGCCAAGCACAGCCTGCTGCTCCGTGCCCTGGCCTCCCTGCTGTCCTGTGTTCCGGGCCTGCCCCGGGCAGCGATGCAGCCTGTTCTGGGCCTCCTCCGCCAAGAGACCGAGAGGAGAGGCTGTCGCCTGGGCATGATCTCCTGACGTTTCCACTTGCCCAGGGTTCAGGGGGGCCCTGGGAGAACTCCATGGAGCTCAGGGCAGGCAGAGAAGCAGCAGTGGCCCCACTGAGGGACAGAATTCCCAGCCACCGGCCAAACCACAGCTCCAGCCAGAAGTTTCCTTCCCACCGCCACTCCCATGACCCTTGGCTAGTTTCTGAGCAAACTTGCTAGTGTTTTTTTCCTGCTGGGTGAGGGTTTTTGTTAAAATGCACACTCTGATTCAGGAGGTCTAGGATGGGGCTTGCAATTCTGCATTGTAGCAGGCTCTTGGGGTGAGCATCTAGCAGGCTCCCAGGTGAGCATCTAGCAGGCGCCCAGGTGATGCAGATGGGCACTCCCAGCAGCAGGGCCCTATTCTAAGTTCTAGTATCAATACAATTAATCACTCAGCACTGAAGAGGGGCAGCTGCTATAAAGTGATATGTCCCCAAGCCAGTCAGCAGCTGTCTCAACAAGGTCACCATCAGTTGGCCCAAAGCACCCTGGGCTCCCCTAGCCACTGCCGAATCCCATGACCTCCTGTCTTTTTGAATCCCACAACCTCCTGTCTTTTTGTGACCCCTTGCTGCTGTCTAACACTTTCTTCCTTTCCAGTCCTCACCAGCCTCGGGGCTACTCCCACTTCTGTGCGTGGGAGTTTCCGTTCACAGGCCTAAAGGTGGCTGTTAAGTCTCCCTGCAGCCAAATTTCTTCTCCGGGCAAAACAATTGTAATTTCTTCCCCCAATCCTCACAGAGCCTCTTCCCAGCGTTTCCACCTTCCTGGATGCTCTGCCCTGACCCCCTCCGACTTCCCCACGTGCTGTGTAAGCGAGCCTGAGCCAGCTGTGCTAACGATACCTTAGCCTATGGAATAGAAGACCCTGTGGTTTGGGCACAGAGCATTCCTACAGCTCATTGTGTTGGATGCAATATTGGGGAGCCACTGATGAGATGGGAAAGGAAGGGAGTGAAGGGGGAGAGATCCAGCAGAGATGTTTCAACAGTAGTTCTGGCTCATTAAGAAGTCTCTTCAAGTCTCTGTTTTTGGAAGGATTTTTCCCCTTTCCCATTTTAATAGGAGCCTCTAATGCTCTCCTCCAGAGCAGACCATGCCTGCAGGAGGCAGGGGCCCTGGCCCCACACTACCTCTTTAAAGCTTAGCAACTGAGCCAATCCTGGCGAGTCTGTAGGATGCTGTTGGGCTTCCCAGGGCCTCTGAAGATGGAGTAACAGGTGCATCATGGCCACATCACTCTCAGACAGCAGGAACGGCTTCGTTCAGAGCAGCAGGGACAGTCCCCCCAGCTGGCCTCTGTGTCTGGGACTCTCCCTGGCTCACCGACCCTCACGTCTGGCTCTGCCATGCCCAGCCTGGCCTGCCAGGTGCCCCATCCCCCCACAGTGCATGTTAAATCTTCTGTTCTCTGTCTTTCCTTCTTGGTCACCCCGTGAGCATCACCCCCCAGCACTCCACATTTTTCTTATTTTCTCAGTCCCTTTCCACTTCCTGCCCCCTTCCCTACAGAAGGCCTGGTGAGAGATCACAACTCTTTCCTAAAATGCCTGAGAGAGGGCTCCCTGGCCTGGAGGGAGCGGGCAGACAGCAGTCAGGTTTGGTGGCAGTGAGGCAAGGCGGCAGGGAGCGCTTGCCCCTGGCTCAGCGCCTTCCCCTCCTCTCCCATTCTATCCTCTGCACAATTTCGGGGCTGCATACTATTGTCATCTCTGCTTTAGCAGGGTCTAGTATTATCCCCATTTTTTTTCAGATAAAGAAACCCAGACTTGGAGAGATTGAGACTAAGATGAACCCAAACCACCCTGCTAGTCAGAAGCGGAGTCAGGGCTCCAAGCCGGGTCTGCCTGCTTCCAAGCCCCGGGCTCCTACAAGCTGAGCTTTGCTGTCTCCGAGGTCTCTGTCAGGAGGTGGGGTCTAACCTCCACGGAGGGCATCCCCACCTTCCCTGGACAACGCCTCCACCACTAGGCTCCCCTGGCCTCACGCTCCACAGCTCGGGGCACGTCGGATTTGACTTGAACCAGTGGGCACACGTGGGCCTCAGAACCACGAGGAACTCTTCCCGGGTTCTGCTCCTTCGTACCCCCACCTGCTCTCTGCGTGGAGGTGTCCACTCTCCTCGCCGGGAGAATGGGTGAGAAAGAAGGCGTTCCTTCAGGGGGGTCAGTCAGACAGCAGCTGGCAGGGGCTCAGGACCCCACGGTTCAGGGCACTGGCCCGGGAGCCCACTAGACTTTTGCTGAAGTGTTGTTTAGGTGTGTCTGAGCTACTGGTCCCCGATCCAGGTGCCCCGGAGTGGTGGCACAGAGGACATCTGGGGTGACCGGCACAGGGGGAGCAGCTGGCTGGCCCCTTGCAGTGAGAAAACCTGGAGAGGTGGCTTTTCAGCATTTCCACTGTCCCCTCTGCTGGGCAGGGGCTGGGCAGACCAAAGCCCGCTGCCCCGGGCCCGGGGAAAGGCTGCGGGGCTGGCTTACCAGGGTTTTGTAGTCGATCTGCTGGCGGATGAGCTTGTCCTCACTCAGGGAGTAGCGGGCCTCACCCGTGATGGCATCGATGGGCCCCTTCTCCATCTGCTGTTTGATGGCGCAGAAAAGCGAGAAGAGGGGCTCCCCGGCACACTCCTGGGAGGAGAACAACCATGCTGGGCGGCCGCTGGACCACAGGTGAGCGGGGCCAGGCTCCCACGGCCCCTGCCTCTCCAGAGGGCTGCTCTCTGCTCCTCTGGTTCGCTTCTCTCCTCCTGCTCCCACCTGCTTTACTCTTGGGTTTTCAATTCCCGCCTTCAGAGGTCCGTCTCCCTGGGCTCCTTGGCCCACACTGTCCTCTCCCATCTGCCTTGTCCCGCCACCGCCCTGCAGCTCTTCTTCTCTTCCTGCCTCTCACCCCCTCTCTGGTCCTTTGCCCCATCCCACTCCACCCACTTTCTCTGCAGCCCCATCTTGAGACCGAGGTCAGTCCTCAGTGCTGTGACCTCCTTAGCAAACAAGTCAGTAATTGGATGTCGGGCAGCTCTTCCAAATCGCAGGCACGTCGTCACTTATCTGCTGTACCTGCCTGGGACCCTTCTCGGCCTCAGCCAGTCTGGGGCTGGGAGAGGCAGGAGGGAGAGGAAGAGGGAAAGCAGGGAAGTGGGGGTGAATTGTTTTTAGCTGAATGGCTCCTGCAGGGACCTCTCAGAGGCTCATCTCTGCTTGCTCCAGAGAAGCAGTCTGCGGGACCTGTCCCTCGAGCTGGGACTGACTGCGAGGCTGTCTCCGACATGTCAGGAGCCCGTTCCCTCAGTGACGGAAACTGTGTTTCTTTGGGGTACTAACAGCCAGGCCCCTGGGGGTATAGACTTGGGGGCCGTGAGGGAAATGGGGCAGGCTGGGGAGGAGGCAGGTTGGTGCCCAGGCTGGTGGGGAAACAGGGGCAAGGCCAGAGATACCCCCACAGCCAAGCGTACCTTGAGGAACTTGTAGAGCAGGAAGGTGAACCAATTGGTCAACATCTTCTCGGCCACTGACTCAGTCCTGTCACCCGCCACCGAGGGGGCCAGCAGAGGAAGACAAAGACAGAAGCAGCCGGTCAGACCCCAAGACTGGGAAGGCAGGGGAAGAAGTCTGCATGGGTCTTGCTGCTTAAGGTTTTTGGATCAAATCCCGAGATCCTAAAGAATACAGAGTCCACGGACTCCTAGACACCCCGTAGCGATAAGACAAGCTCTGCCTGCGAGGCTGGGAGATGCTGCTCTGGGCCTGGGCTCCTGGTGGGTTTTGGTGGGAACAGGTTAGCAGTGCTGGGCACTGTCTGGGATGATAAAAACGCTCTCTCTGCTGTCTAATAGCCACCAGGCATATGTGCCTACAGGGCAGTTGAAATGCGGCCAGAGTATCATAGGGGCTGAATTTGCATTTTATTTACCTTTAATTAATTTAGATTTTATAAGTCACATGCGGCTCGTAGCGATCACATTGGGCCTTAGAGAACTTTATAGTTCATTTGGGTGAGAAAAGAAAAACAAAAAACCTGGGAGTTTCTAATTTGGCAGACGATAGGAAGGAAGTTGGCAGGAGCAGGGGGTGCTGGCAAAAAGGCCAGATTGGACTGACCCTTCCCCTAAGCTGGACGCAGAGCTGTCAGCAGCTTGTGCCTCGCTCATCCCAAGAGGTGCCAGAATGGTCCCCTTTCAAAGGCTTCCATGCTCTTTGGAACTCCCTCTGGGAACCCTTCTGGTGTTTCATGTACAATGACAGAAAGTTCCTTCTTGAGTCTAACTTGCATCTTTCATGCTGCTACCCAAGTCCATTTATTCTTTTACTTTGGAAGTGAAGACACAGCAGCAGTGTTACTGGCCAAAGGCCACTTTTGGTTGCATCCACTTAGAGAAAACAAACTATACTCAACCTTGCACTAAGCGTGTGTGGCCAGCTCCAAAGAGAAACCAGCCCATCCAGGCATGTCTACATAGATTTGAAAGTCGCAGGCACCTGAAGATACTAATAACTAAAATCCCAAGGCAGCTGGGCAGTTGTCAGCACACAATGAAGGTGAGAGAAGGACAGAAGTAAGACTGTTGAAAGGAGTGTGGCAACCACGGGCAAGAAGAAAGGTGGCGAAGGCAGGCAGAGGGGAGAGAGGGCATCTGAGAGAGAGTGAGCAGAAAATAAGAGCAGGAGGCACACGCACAGAGCTAGACCACACCCGGAAATGTCCCCGGGAGCTCTGGCAGGCCTGGCCACCCCAGCATTATGCCGGTGGGGAGCTGCGTGGTGGAAGCAAAACAAAAATCCAAGTGATCCACCGTGCTTTTCCCAAAGCTGTGTGGCTGCTCCTGCGTGTAGCAACCTTTGCAGCTGCACAGGCCAAGGCCCATTGCATCCGAGAAAGCCTGGGGTCAGCGCTCTGAAAGCCACATCTATGCACGGGACCAAGCAGGAGGTCCTGTCCCAGGCCAAGAACAAGGACGGGAGGCAGCCGGTAAATGGTGGTCCAGGCAGAGGACCGGACACGGGGGTTTTCCATCTTCATCTACTCCGTAGATTCTACGGGAAGGCGAAAGACACTGGAATAACAGCCTAAAGGAGAAAAGGCCTTCGAGTGCATGGTAAGTGCCAATGGCAGCGTGGATAGAGTCAGAGGGTCTAACTCAGCCGTGGGCAAACTACGGCCCGCAGGCCGGATCCGGCCCGTTTGAAATGAATAAAACTAAAAAAAAAAAAAAGACCGTGCCCTTTTGGTAATGATGTTTACTTTGAATGTATATTAGTTCACACAAACACTCCATCCATGCTTTTGTTCCTGCCCTCCGGTCCAGTTTAAGAACCCATTGTGGCCCTCGAGTCAAAAAGTTTGCCCACCCCTGGTCTAACTCCTGTAAGGTGGAAGCTACGGGACCTGGCTATCAATTCACATGTAACCACTGGGTTTCAAGGGTCCAGGATGAGGCACCAGTCGCGCGAGCGGAGGACCCCGGACTGTGCAGAGCCTAGAACAGGTGCCAGGAAATCCTTGCTGCGACGCATCAGGCAAGTTGCCGTTGAAGGGTTTTAAATCACACACGGGCTGGGCCACACTTCTCAAACGTTACTACGCATTCAGATCACCTCGGTGTCTCGTCGGAATGCAGACGCTGCTCCACCGAGTGTGGGAAGGGACCCGGGATGCTGGCTGCATCTCCGATAGCTCTCGGGTGATATTTAATTTTATTTACTTTTAATTAATTTGGATTTAAATAGTCACGTGTGGCTCATAGTGATCACAAGCAGATAGATAGCAGTGCAAGTGGCTCGGGGCTCAAACTTCCCATCATGAGATGGTGGGGTGGGTTCCCAGAGCGGCCTTGGGGTATCACTCCTAATTCAAGTTCTGATTTGGTCAAAGCCAGGGGATGGAAAATGACCTCTAAAGATCCCACAAGAAAAGAATTCCAGTAAAAAGGGGCAAAATCAGGGGAGCAAAAAGGCAGAGAGAGAATGATGGAGAGCAGATATACGGGCATATAAAACACAACAGGGTGAGCATTTGGGCCGTGGCCCTTTACATGATGGACAGGTTCTTTAAGGAAGGTGTGGGATGCACCCAGCCTTTGAGCAAGTCGGTCCCTGACCTTGGAGAACTTGGCTACTCCTTCTGGGAGCTCTGCCCTGGTCTCCTTGGCAGGCAAAGGCCAGGCCTGGCGGGTGGGGGTAGGGGCCCTCTGACCTGCACCGCCCCGGCCACCGCGGCCGCCTCTCACCTCCGAAGCAGCAGTTTGGGGTGGTTCTTGCTCTCCAGGTTCTTGTCGATGAGGTCGGCCAGCAGCTGCTTCAGCACGTCGGTGGCGTACTCCAGCTTGCTCTGCAGCACCGTCATGATGAGCGAGGCCACGTTGCCCCGGTCACGCATGGAGAAGCTGCGCTGAGACTCGAGCGTGCGGATGAAGGACAGCAGGAACACCTTGTTGTTGATGAGCTGGGCAAAGAGCTTCAGGCCTTTCTCCACGCGCTCCTGCCGGTAGCCCGGTACCTGCAGAGGAGACCGGGTTCTGTCTGCCACCTGTGAGGGCGAGGCTGGCGGGCCTGTCATGCCCCCACAGAATGGGCTGTGCACACTGCTGACCATCCCACCCCGCCACTTACCCTCTGCAGCCTGGCTAATGCTGTCACATCCCTATCTAGTGCCAGGCACTGTGCCAGGTAGCTAGTTAGCCTCTGTCACAGCCCATGTGTGGGTCACTGTTTCTAGAGATGAACCAAGCGAGGCACAGAGAGAACATCACTGTGAGTAATGGTGACACTGGGGTTGGAACCCGCATCTGCCTGTTCAGCGGCCTCAGCTCTTCCCTGACGGTGCTGTGGAGTTGAGGAGGCACCCCACACCACAGCCGCCCACCATCGCAGCCCTGGTGGGAACTCCGGGACATGGGCTGTTGTGGGTTGCACCCTGGCTGATGGTTCACAGGCCTGAGCCTTTTCTGACCTAATGCTGGCCCATCTCCAGACCCGCGGGTCCAACTGGCAGGCCAGTGGCCTCACAACCAGGACTTCGGGTTCCACATGGGCTCTGACACCCCCCCTGGGCAAGCTTAGGCAAGTCCTTTACTTCTGGGGGGGCAGAGAGGAGTTCATGCACCTGTAAGAATGGGAAGATTCAGCCCAACAGTCTCTCAGGCATTCCCTAACTCTAGCATCAATACCTAGCATCCCGAGACCCTGCTCCATCCTGGGGAAGGGGGGGGCGGGGATAAGGATTTATCTTCCTGTCTGCATCTTCTGTTCATTGGGAGAACCATGCAAAGGTTGAAGGGTGTACCATCCACTCAGCAAACATGAGCCCTCAGCTGAACCAGCCAGGGAAGACACCGCTGTGAGACGCACAAGGGTGGGCACAGCCAGATGCCCAGCAGCAATAGCACAGCTCGAGGAGCTGCAGTACATTCACCCGGTGGAGTCCCACACAGCCGGGGGAGTGAACTGCCACTCCCAGGAATAGGGATGCACCTTGCAGACACTGAATGAAAAAAGTCAGACCCCAAAGAGGGCAGACTGTATCATACCATTTAGATAAAGATTTTTAAAAAATAAATAAAATTAATCCATGGTGGCAAGAAAATGCTTTTTTTCTGGGGGTGGCTGTGACGGAAGAGGCAAGAGGGACTCTGGGGGTGGGGGGTGGCATTCTGGCTGTGATCTACATGGTGGCTGGACGGCTGTGCTCACTCAGGGGAACAGAGCCCTGTTCGGACCACGAGTGCGTAGCTCTGTGTAAATACTCCCATTAGAACAGCGGTTCTCAACCTGTGGGTCGTGACCCCTTTGGCGGTTGAACGACCCTTTCACAGGAGTCGCCTAAGTCCATCCTGCATATCAGATATTTACATTACGATTCATAACAGTAGCAACATTACAGTTATGAAGTAGCAACGAAAATAATTTTATGGTTGGGTCACAACATGAGGAACTGTATTTAAAGGGCCAGAAGGTTGAGAACCACTGCATTAGAACAAGATGTTTACTTAAACATAAAGCACAGCCTCTGCCCTGGAGGGGAAGCCGCCCCAGAGCACAGGGCAGGCATCTCTCGAGGGCTGGGGTGCAGGAGGTGGGAGCTGGAGGCACCATCCAGGCCACATCTTGAGGGCCATGTCTCGCCCATGGCTCAGATGCCTCAGGTCTTTGGGAAGGGTCGTCATGTATGTAATATGCCAGTGAGTGTGGCACAGTTTCAGAGTCGGTCAAGCTGGGGTCTGCTCTGTTGCAGGCCCTGAGTAGAGCCAGTTTCTTCAACAACAAAGCGAAGGTGTCGCAGCTAATGTGTCTATGGCTCTCACTCTATGCTGAGCATGGCATACTGATCCATTGGTCCCACACCACACCCTATGAGGGCAGGACCGTATTGCCCTGGGCCCCATGAGGCTAAGGGGCTTCCCTGAGATCCCCAGACAGAGAGGAGTGTCAGAGCCAGGCTGTGAACCGGGATGTGCATCGGCGCCACGTCCTGCCACCTCCCGGGAGCAGGGAAAGACCCGAGGTGTGGAAAGCCTGCAGTGTCCACCTGACACACAGTTGAGTGGCGGAGTGGCAGCAGTTTTATCCTGCTTTACCCTAGAGGTTTCAAACTGGGGCAGAGAGACAGGCAGAGAAAGCCCTGGCTGCCCAAGGACCGAAAAGGTGGCAGAAGCAGAGCTGGAACATTCACACGGCTCATTGAGGGAGCCTCCTGGGTCTGGGCTCAGGGCAAGGTGCTGGCTGGAGGCGGAGACTAGTCACAGCCAGGCCCTGCCTTTGGTCAGCCAGAAGCTTCCTTCCGTGGCGGAGCCCTGGGGGCCCACCCCTGATCCTGTGAGAAACACTCTCCTTGAGGCCCAGGAGGCCGGCCAGCATTCGCCGCTCCCACAGGCCAGACAGCTGGGAGCTCACATGTGTCGTCAAGTCCATTGTCATGGCCCTTGCTGCGGTGCTAGTATGTGGAAGACCCTGTGGGAAGGAAGCTCTCAGGAGAGATGGGAACTTGCCAGAGCCATGGCCCTCTGCAGTTCATCCTCGCCAACCCCTCATTCCCCAAGGCCTCACCTGGCCTCCTGCCAGGCTCCCCCACCCCCCACTCATGGGTACTGACAAGGGAAGGACAGGGAGACATGGCCGTCTCACCTTGTCATCAGCCTGGGCCTATATGCACAGGGGGCAGGTATCTGTCTCCCATGGTCTCCCCCCGCTCTGTGACCGTCCCCTAGGACACTTCTGCACATGCTTTATTCCTTTTGTCCATCAAACCCCTCAGAACAGCATCTCCACAACGTGTCTTAATAATAATGGGGAATGCCATTCCTGGGTGCCCACCATGTGCCACGAGCAGTGTTGGCACCCGGAACAGCATGCACTTCTAATGATCTTGCAAGGCTGAGTGTGCCCCTACCAGCTTCTGCTAACGGCTTCTCAGAGAAGCTAGTGCGGTTGTGCCAAGGCCAGTGGCTGCAGGTTATGCTGGGTTTCCAGCTATAAGTTTGTCAGTCTCCCAAGCCGCTTCCATCCTCCCCATCTGGGGCCAGGTCTACCCTACGCTGGCTCATGACTGGACGCCAGCTCCGAGTCCTCTCTGCGGCCTCCCAGGCAGGGCCTCCCAGTGGCTCAGGCTGGCCAGGGAAGGCAGGGGGCCAAGGGCAGGTCGGCACTGTGGCACCTGGAGAGGAAGAAGGGCACACAGGGCTGAGCAGATGGCACCTCCGGCATGAGGACGTGCCCTGGACTTCCCACTGTGGCTGTACTCGCCTCTGGATGGCATGGCTGGGCCCTGGGACCCATGGAGAGCCAGTGTCTCAGTCAGCAGCCTGGAGTTTGGACTCACAGAGACTGACTGGCTCACGTGCAGGAAACCTCCATTCCCTCTGGGCTCTATTCCCTCAGCTATAAAATGAGAATATGAGCGCACGTGTCATAATGTTTTATGGACATTAAGTAAGATAATGTATGTAAAGTGCCTGGCGCACGCGGGGCGCACTTAAATTTTATTACCTGCCCCTCCTACCTCCCTGGCTGCTCTCCCCTGATCCCTCTCCCTGGCTCCCCGGCTATCTAGAGCACTGGCACCGAGTCCCCATTTTATGACAGGGGAGATGGGAGTGAAGTGTCTCGGTGAGGAGTATTCAGACAATTCCCCTTTGTAACGTGCCACCCTGCCCCCTACCCAAATGCCACTCCGCAACAAGGCTTTCTTTATTCACCAGATGGTTCGATAATTTAGTTGAAGTCTATGAGTATAAAACTGGATAGTAAATTTTAATTGTAACCCAATAAGGTAGAGTTAGGAGGCAATGATAGGTTGAAAATGGTTACTGTTTGCTTTCTGTTTCTAAAGGATTGGTGTGTGACCAGTGCCTGGGCAGCCGCTTCCCCAAATGCCCAAATTTTACCCAGATGGTCCCAAAGGGACAGCCTGAAGCCAAAAGACACCTTCTTGTCCACATGCATCCACCACTCATGCCCAAACAGCAGGGCAGGTATGTCGGCGGCTAAAAAGGCTAGAAAACACTGCTTTACATTAGTCAGCGGCTTCCCTGGGAATGTTCCTATTCTCAGGAAGCCAAACAGGGAGAAACTATGCTGGTGGCAAAGAGGGGTTGGGAAGAAATAAGAAAATGACGATCCACACAAGATCTCTGGGTCTAGTGTAGGGAGCTGGGTCTCACATACCCCAGGCTAATGTGGAACAGTGGAAGTTAATTTCTGCCTGCAAGCAATTAATTCGTGAGTTTAGTGGAAATGGAAAAGTCATATATGCTGGATATATACCCAAAGATTGAAAGCAGGGTCTCAGAAAGATATCTGTGCACCGTGTTCCTAGCAGCATTATTTGTAACAAAAGGTGGAAGCAGACCGAGGGCCCATTGACAGAAGAATGGATAAACAAAATGTGGTCTATTCAATGGACTATCATTCCACCTTAAAAAGGAAAGAAATTTTGCCTCACGCTACAACACAGGTGAACCCTGACAACATTTTGCTAAGTGAATAAACCAGTCACTAAAGGACAATTACTGTCTGATTCCACTTGTATGAGGTGCCCAGAGTAGTGACATTCATAGACAGAGGTCGACCATGGAGTGAAATGGGGAGTGGTTGTCCAATGGGCACAGGGTTTCCTGGGGAAGATGCAAAGGTTCTGGAGCTGACGGTGGTGATGGTTGCACAGCAGTGTGAATGTGCTTAGTGGCGCCACACTGGACACCTAAAAATGGTCGAAATTTTATGTTATGGTTATTTTACTACAATGAAAAAACAAAGCTGTGTAACCTGCTAGATTCGGAGCCCATGCCTAGCAATTAGCTATTTCGTGGGCTCCCACTCAGGGACATTGGTAAAGCTGGCTGCTCACTCCTTTGTGAGCTGAGGCTGGGATCAGAGAGTCTCCCTCGTGAGAAAGGCAAGGGAACTCGAGAATATTTAGGCTTAAGGGGAAATGTTAAGAATCCAGATGAGGAGTAAGGCCATGAAAGGGCATGTGTGATTTATAACGGGCCCAGCCTCTCCATCCCTTTGCAGAATCCTGTAGACATTCCCTCTGGTCAGTACCTGGGAAAGTGCTCAGCTCCCGAGTGATGGGCCTGTTTTATTTTATGGACAATATAAATCTCGGAACTAGTCTTATTTTCTGTTGCTGCTTCGGCCACAACCTCCCATCCATCCTAATAAGTATCCAGAGCCGTGAGGCATGACACTGATGGAGCACCTCGGGAGGCAGGTGTGCGGGCTTGCTGTCGGAGGCCGGCTCAGACGTCTCACCGCCTGGACTCAAACCCCGGCCCGCTCCCTCCCAAAGTGCCCCGTGCCCTCAGTTTTGTCGCCTGTATTAGGAGCATGCCTACTCAGAGGGCTCTTGGGTGGCTAAACGAATGCATGCAGGTAAAGTATTTAAAACTGGACCCGTCAGCAGTCAACTAGTAGTGATTATTCCTTATGGTTATTTTTCCCTGGTTTCATTTATATTTTTCACTTTTCTCCAGTACTTATATTTATAATTTATTCTAAATACCTTTCAGAACAAAGGGTAATATGAATATATGTATAAGCCAGATCCTATGCTAGACAGGAAGAGGGATAAAATGTTCAAACGATGGGTTCCCTGCCGGTACAAAAGAGAGTTAGGGTTTTATCGTTCACTTTCCACTTCCCTTCCCAGTGCGTCACTTATCTTTCCACACAGATTTATTGAGCAGCAACTAAGTGGTGAAATCATCATATCATATCGCAGTTTCTTAAATAAGGGTCCATGAACTCCCAACATTTGTTTGCCAGATTTCTTACTTCTGTGAATATGTACAGTTTTTCTGAGGAGAGGGACTTGCATTCAATTCTAAAGGAATGCATGACCCCTAAGTCCCAAAGCCCTACTCCCATCTCTGCTCTGCGGTTTCCTGGCTCAACCCTACTGCCTCCAGAGGGACCGGCGGGCGCCGACAACTGGGGGTCCTGGGCAACTTGCACCCCCTCCCTGACCTCAGCTTTCTCACTTCTGGATAGGCAGCTAGGCTTGAAGGTCGCCAACACCTTTCTCTGTGCTGACACCATGATGGGGAAGGTCTTGGGCATGGGTACAGCTTCTCACCTCGAGGTCCCGGAGGACAGGATGGTCTTCAATTCCCGGGAACAGCACCCGCATGGTGTAGGTTCTATAGTCCAGGAAGGGAATCCCGGCTCCATCCAGGTCACTGGTCAACTCATGGATGTCTGTCTGCAGCTCAGCAAAGGCTGCCACAAGGAGAAGCCCGTGAGATTTCTGGGTGGGGCAGGCCCAAGAGTTACTCCCAACTCAGGACACTCAGAACCCTCACTCAGGCCCCAGGGGACATGCGCAATGGGCCTCAGATGTGCAGGAATAAGAAAAGGGGACATTTTCATTTAAGTAGCTGAGGTGAGCTACACAGGCATGGGAGAAATGTGCAGCCCAAGGAAGCTTGTCTTGGGCCAAATTCCTTCCAAAGCATGGATGAGGGGCAGGCCATCCACAGATCTATGCTGCTGCTGGGCCAGGAGCACCTCCCCATCTGAAGAAGAGGGCTTTGGTTTGCAAAATGTGCATGGGGCCCTAGCCAGTTTGGCTCAGTGGATAGAGTGTTGGCCTGTGGACCAAAGGGTCTCGGGTTCGATTCTGGTCAAGGGCATGTACCTCAGTTGCAGGCTCCTCCCTGGCCCGGGCCTTGGTTGGGGCTTGTGCAGGAGGCAACCAATCGATGTCTTTCTTTCACATCGATATTTCTCTCTGTCTTTCCCTCTCTCTTTCACTCTCCCTAAAAATCAATGGAAAAAGATCCTCATGTGATGATTAAAAAAATGTGCATGGGGCCAGGGCCGTAGAAGCATGGTGGGTTGGGGAGAGGCGAGGAGGAGTTTCTATTTCTGATTCTGTGTTTGATAGTCCTCTTAAGAGTTAAGGACAATTTCTTCTGAGTCCCAGTTCTGGGCCATGCAGGTCACTGGAGCCATCAAACCACCAAATGAGGCCGGATGGGGCTCTGCCATCCTAAGATATTCCTTCCATATAAATGCTCAGAGTGGGTCTCTGTCCTTCCTTCCACAAGTTGATGCTACTCATTGGTGAAGTATGAGCTGTGTGGGCACTGCTGTCTGTGGAGGCAACTCAGGTCTCCAGATAGTCACGGAGCTGCAAGAGCCCTCTAGCCCAGGGCAAGGCCAGCACACAGGCTGAGCTTGTTACACAGCCTCAAAGCTGTGACCGCACCCTGTCCTGGTCAGAGCCCATCTCCTGGGCCGCCCTCTGCCACCTGAGGAAGTCAGAGGTAATGTACCCAGCCCTTCCCTGCTTTGCCTTTCTTCTCGGCACATGCATGCACACACATACATGCACACACAAATACACATGTAATTATGCATGCACACGTGTGTGCACACTCCAGAATGGATTAACACATGCTAACAAAGAAGAACGGCCAGTGGATGTTAACTAAACAATATTTCTTTCTGTTTATACAAACACAAGAATAGGCGAAACTACTCGATGGACTTGGAAGAGATTCACAAGCCCTGCCCTGGAAAAGCAAGCCCTGTGTCCAGTGGGCTCTGGTGACCCCGGGAACACAACCCGCTGCCCCAGGCCCTGGAACCCACCGCCTCCTGCCGAGCTGACTGCAGGCCTGTGGAGCTTGAGGTTTGGGGCGTGAGGACACCAATGCTTCCTGTCTGACAGACAACGGGGATGCCACTGGGACCATGGAGAGGCTCCTGTGCTGCTCTCTTCCTGCACCTCTGCTCTGGTCACACGGACACAGAGGGTCCTTGTCCAGCGAAGTGACTCTGAAGCAGAGCAACCCTAATGCATCCAAGCAAAACTGACAGCAATGTGTTTGCACATGTGGCTGTGAAGGGGAGTCAGTGAGCCTTTTTGGCAAGTATTGTCACCAAGTCCCGATGAACACTCATGTATGTCCTGAGTGAAGAAATGCATGTGCACTTGTGGGAGTACATGCAAATGCACACATGAGCATGAGTGAGTGTGTGTGCTTGAGTGTATGGGTAAGAGTGCATGAGTGGTCACCTGAGTGCGTATGTCAGTGTGTGTGTGTGTGTGTGTGTGTGTGTGTGTGTGTGTGTTATATCAGAAGGTAAGGCCTGTGACGGGCCCAGGCCAAGCCTCTTCTGAGTGTGTGTGTAGGTGCTGTGCTGGCTCACTGTCAGAAGTGTGTGTGCAGGTGATGTCCTAGCTCATTGTCAAGTCTTCAGGAAGTCACCTTCCTGGACCCAACCTGCCCTGCAAACATTCCAGAATCAGCCCTGGGCACCCCTGGAAAGTACTTCAGGAGAACCCTCCATGCTGCTCTAGTCCTCTCTCCCTGCCCACATGGGATGGCTCTCCCCTGAGCAGAGGCTAGGGCTCTCCTGGCACCCCCGCTGATGCTCAGCTGACCTCCCTGTCTGATGCTAATTCCTCCTCCTCTGGAACATTCTCAGAGAGGAACCTGGCTTCACCCTGCCCTCGTAGCCCCTCCCAGTTGGGGTGCTCATCTGGTGAGGAGGAGAGGGAGGGAGCTGGCTTTTTATCAGTCTGCAGCTTCTCTTCAAGTCACCAAGTGCCTCCAACACTCAAAGCCTCACGCCTGCCACACATAAAAGAGATTCTAATCACTACTCCTAATTAGAGGGAAGAGTACATTGCGGAGAAAAAAATTAAGCAGCGTAAATATAATAAAAGGCAGTAATTAACAGTCCCACAAGGCGGATGTGCGTTGACAGCAAAAGGATGTAGAGAGGGGATGGAGTGGACCCTCCTCCCATCAGAGAGCCCCAGGCAGAGGCCGCATTTACTCCGTGTATAAACCTACAGCAAGGAGTCACTCCCCCCTCCCGGGTGACTCACAGGATGACATCCTAGGGGTGACAAGAGTCTGACTCCTTAATTTCCTTCTGAGATTTAGTGCAGCTGGATTCAGTTCATGGCGCGTTGGTAACTTTTTAAAATACAAGCTGTGAAACACTCTTCCTTCTAAGTCTCAGATCAGCCCCGCTGCCTGACCCTCCTTCAGGAAGACAGCTGGAGATTGCTGGAATGTGTTCCATCAAGGCCCCCTGAGCGGGGAGCACAAAACCTACGGGCCAGGATTCTGGGCTGGAAACTTCTCCAGTGGGATTTGAAATGATCCCAGTTTGACTTGGGGGAAAAGGCAGGGGACATCTTGAGGAAGAGGGGCAGGTGGCTTTAGCTTAGCTGGCCTTGCCCTGGGGGGACTGGCTAGGATATGGGATCGGTCCGGGCACAGGCTCATCGATCAGAATTTAAGTTCTGCAGGCGGACGCCCAGTCCCCAGCACTGCCCACTGCTGCCCAGCCCACCGCTTATGTGTGAGCCACCCATGTACACACTCACACACATGCATGCACATGCCCACCCAGCCTCCAGCGTGGAGCCGCAGCCACCTGGCCACTCAGTACCTTCTTTGCACTCCAGGGCCACGCGGGACTCCAGGTTGTCCATTTGCATCTGCAGCCGCTTCAGTGTGAGGTCGCTTTCGCGGGACTTGCGTTTGTAGGCGATGAGCACGGCCACGATGAAGATGATGAGGAGGCCACCCGCCACGGCGATGCTGACGATGGCGGGCAAGCTGAGCGGGCTGTCTGGGGCGATGTACACCATCCCCGGGGAGTACTCCATGCCGCCGACGCGGGCCTGGGGGCATAGTGGACGAGATGGAGCTGGGCGGGGGACAGAGCATCCTAGGGCCCAGCCCTGAGTCACCAGTGCACTGGTGACCAGGGTGGCATGAGGGAAATGGCTCCGGGGAGCAGCAGCATCTTTGGTTGTAAAAATAGCCGAGAGGGCATTTGGGGCTGGGTGAGGGGGTCTGCATAGCAGCATGGCACCCCTACAGCGGGAAAATTCATCCTCTTATCCAGGAGACAACACGGGTATCTTCAAAGGAAACGGCACATAACTGGGATCTAAATGGTGTGACATGATGACATCAATGATGTCACTCATCCCATTGTAAAGACGGGTGACTGTGGCACAGATGTGATATCCGGGACCTCCCCAGGCCAACAAGGGTCCTTTTCTGGAAGAGTCTCCTGCTCATAACGAGCGATTTAGTGCATCATTTAAAGTGACTTGCATTGCTCTCATCGTGGCACCAGCCAGTATGGAAGGAATGACAGTACAGGAAAAAGAAGTCCGAAGAAAGACAGGGCGGGAATAGGGTGTGGGGAGGTTGGAGGAAAGTTGAAACCGGCCAGGATCCCCTCCCGGGATGCCTGACGTCCCAGGGCGGAGCTGGGCTGCTCACACCCTGGTCCCTATGCCCCGTCTACCCAGGACAGACAGGGCCCGCAGCCTCACCATCACTTTGTGCCTGCCAATGAGGTTGGGCGACTCGCAGAGCAGCTGCACATCGGACACCGTCACGGCACACGGCTTCTCCCCGACCAGCACAGTGTAGTTCAGCTTCACGTTGCCCCCAGCTACGGGGGGGATCAGGTTCTTGCCCTGGATGGACAGGAAACCCAGTTCCCACCCCAGAGTCAGGGCCACGGCCACTGCTGGCTGCCTGTCCTCCCGCCGGAGTTTCCAACCTGCCGGTGAGCTGGTGGAGTAAGTCCACAGAAACCGTGGCCCGTACACTACCATCCCCCCTTTCTCAGTGGGACAGCAATAATCAAGGCGCTCTTTTCAGCTTATCCCAAATGCAGCCTCAGAATCCTCCTCAACCCAGAGCCATCGTCAGTCACTCCCGGTGGATTCAAATTGCCATAGCAGTTAAAATGAAAAGTCGCTATCCACGCTCCAAAGAAACCCTATGTTGTGATTCTCAAAAGGCTGCACAGGAGGAATCAGTCTGAACCTTTGACCTCCCAGCGTCTGACAAAGCTCGGGAGTCCGATGGCCAGTGTGGGTCTGGCTGCCCTGACCAGGTCTCCATGGCCTGTAAGGGGGGTGAGCCGCTCAGCACAAACTCAGAGTGAGTGTTCGCATACTCTGAGCTATAACACAGTCTGAGCGAGGGACTCCAATCACGAAATTTGGCAGGAGCCTGAGGCTTCTGGCCTCTCTCCTGGGCAGCAGCCACCTTTCTTCCCACCCCCCAGCCCCCAGCCTCAGTCTACCTTCAGGATGATGGGGGTGCCAGGCTTGAGCTCCAGGATTCCCGAGGGACCAAAGGCCTCGAACACGGGATTGGGATAGTAGGTGAAATTGGTCTTGTTGAGGATGAGCAGGGACTGAACGTTGTCCAGGATGAAGCCGAACTCCTCGGGCCGCTCGGTCAGGTCAGACTGGTGGTCGGGCCCCAGAGCGAGGGCTGGAGCCTGGCAGGTCATCTCGGTGGCGTTCAGAACCTCACAGAGCTGCGGAGGAGCAGGCAGGGAGACTCAGCCGCGCATCTGCATGCGCACGTGGCCGCCCACACCCACCGGGCCACCTGCGATGCTGCCATGCGGACAGTTATGCCTGAGTCAGAATCCTTTGCAGCCAGGAACACACAGCCTAGGTGCTCAGGAAATATGTTCTGCAGCTGGCACCTCGCTCCACATTGCCCGTGGCGAGTATGGCAGTGACTAGGGCATCTCTAAGCTAAGGAGCAGAACTGGGGGTCAGAAGGCTGGAGGAAAATGCATATAAAGCTCCATACACCCTAGAAGCCATTGGCCCTCCCTGCCTGTACCCCAAGGTGTGAAAATGCCCTCATCCTGCTCAGGGGCATCACACAACATGGGTCATCAGTGTTCGGGGTGGGTCTCTGAGTCCTCGGGGAGCCCCACACCCTGTAGGGAGGTGACATGCTGGGGGGACAGCCCCCGTGACCCCTGCCAACCCCAGACTCACATTGATGTGCTCCTTCCCTCCGTGCTTGGCACGGATCTGGGGGTTCTGGATGAGGTTCAGGTGAGTCCCCCACACGGTGATGGGTGTGTTCCCACTGCCCGGGAAGAGAGAAGGAGGGTGTGAGCACAGGGACAGGAGCAGCAATGGCACTCAGACACGACTATGATATGACCACTCTGGCTGCGCTTCGACATTAAAGACAACGGTAGCCAGTCGGCATGACAACGTTCATGGGGACAAGGCTGACGAGCTGACTGCATAATAACGAGGAGGAGCTCTCAGCAGCCAAGGCAAAGACAGTGATGACCAGATGTCCATGGCCATCCTGCGCTGAGCTCATTCTGAGCGCGGACACCCTGTGGAGGCCGGGTCTGTCGCTCGGACCTCTTGGCTCCCCGAGGCCTCCGGCCTCCAGCCAGCTGCTCGTCTGCAGCCCCTGCGGTCTCCTCCTCCAGCTTTCACCAGTCTCAGAACATTTTTCACAGTGCCCTTGGCCTAGTGGACCAGACTGTCCCCACCAGACCCTCCAGAGTCTGAGCACAGCCTCCTTCCCAGGGCAACCACACCACCAATTTCCACTGCAGAGGCTGCAGCCGGCTTAGACCTGGGGAAGGCAGGAGCCCCCTCTCAGAATGCAAAGGTGACATGCTCTGGACTCAGTCTCCCACACCCGGGTGTCCGCTGGCGGAAGAGGATGGGTGGCCAGGAGGTTCACTTTGTGGGGCTTTTCAAAGGCAGCCTGGGTGCCAGTGTCCTCCTTTTGGGTGGCTAAGAAGCTGACATGGGAGAGAGGGGCTATCTTCTTTGGGGACAACTCACAGGAAAGGAAGGAATCAGCTTTCCCACAACCAAGGGAGTATCTTCAAGAAGAATCCTACTACCTACAATGGTTGAGTAGTTATAAGCGTGGTGGGTACAGAATCCTGGACACCATTCATTTCTACCTTCTAGCCTCCTGCCCTCCTTTACTCTCCCAGTTTCTTCCTCCCTTTCTCTCGCCTCCACCTGCCTCCCCAACACTCACTCACACACACACCTGCATACACATACACACACACATGCACACACACACACGTGTGCAGGAAGATTCCCATGAAACCCAGGGCAGTGTTTGAGCTTCTGATATCCAGCCATCTCCTGATCTTCTCAATCAATTCAAAACACATTCATCCAATGTCCCCCATCACTGCTTCTCAGTAGCCCAGGATGGAAGCAATGCAGAGGCAGGAAGTCTGCAGAGCCCACCCCAGTGTGGGCTTTAGCTGCAGCCAAACCCTGGAGCCGCTGGAACGTGCTCCACCCCCGTTGATGACAACAGGAAGGATGGCACCTGTTTCTGTGACAGTGACAGGAGGAAGCACTGAATTAAACCAGGCTGAGAATTCCTCGGGGAGTTGCAGAGTTTGTCTTAGGCACAGGGGGCTATGCCCACTTCCCAATTCACCAGGCCCCGGGGGCAAACCCTGGAGTCGCTTTTTACAGGCTATGTCCCCTCTCCGTGCCTTATAGGTTTCATGGGCTTTAAGATCATGGCTAAAACTCATTAGGTTTTGTCCTTAGAGACTTGATGAGGACAGTCAAGTCTCATATCAGAAATGCTGCCTTTCCTTGGGAGTAAGGCTGGGGGTGGCAAACTCTTTCCATAAAGGGCCAGAGACTAAATACTGCCGGCTTCCCAGGCGTGTGGTCTGCCACAGTTTCTCAGCTCTGTTGTTGTGGTGAGAAAGCAGCTATAGACAAAACATATACAAATGAGCATGGCTGTGTTCCAATAAAACTTTATTTCAAAAGCAGATGGACAGCCAGATTTGGCTTCCATGCTGGAGTTTGCTAACTCCTGGTTTCAAGGATTGTTCTCTGGACTGAACTGGTCTCTGGCTCCTGCCTCAGCTTATGGAGACCACATCTTCATGCCTTCCACTCCCCCCTGACCCCCGGCAGACAGTGGGAGGACCGAGGACCGAGGGCCAGGGAGGAAGAGGGAGCTGAGCCAGGCAGCATGCTGTGCATCTGCACCCCTTAATCCTCTCAGCCGCCCTCAGAAGGAGGCTAAGTGACTCCTAGGGTCACTTGGCGGTAAGCAGTGGAGCTGGGCTGAGCTCACTCCTTCTGACCCAAGCCCTGTTCCATTCCCCACGTGGCCCCTGGTATAGCCATTTCCCCACTATCACCAGGGGCCTTGGGGTCGGGATGCCCTCTTGCAGTGCCTGGCAAAGCAGACTCATGCTGCCTGCCTGAGGTTCCTTCCTGTGGTGCTAACCCCCACTCCAGGCGCCACCAAGCCAGGACTGAAGGGACCCAGGTCCTGGGGTTTCCAAAGTCCCAGGTGGAGACCCTGGGAAATGATGCAACCGATCCAAGTCAGCTTGTGACTGGCTGAGCAATAGACTGCATTGGAGGGTCTTTCTGTAGCAGCATCATGCCTGGCTCCCTCGTCTAAGAAACGTGTTCTGTGTACTGCTGCGGAGCACGGGGAAAGCGAGGGGATCAAGACCAGGTCCCTGCCCTGGGGGAGTGTGCAGCAGAGGGAAGGACAAAGCCAGCGGGCAACTAGAGGTCATGGGTGCTGAGACACAGGAAGCCGCAGAAGCAGAGGATGGATCTCCTCACCAAACCCTGGAGGTCGGGTGTGCTTCCCTTCCAGAGCAGGCCAAGAAGAAGCTGGGTCGGACCTTACTCCTCCTCCCGCGCTCTTCGGCAGGATTTGAATCACTGTCCATATTTGCCAGAAGCGAGGTTTAAGGAGTAGGACTGACTCCTCCCTGAGACAGTCACTGTGAGATGGGAACATGGCCTCCAGGTGCACCACCCATCCTCAAATGAGAAGCCGTGGGCTCTTGCTGGTCAGAGCCTGGCCACCAGGTCCTGCATAGAGGTGCCCTCAGGGGAAGGAGGGAGCCAATTCCAGTTCATCAGTCCTCAAAGCAGGACTCGGTCCTCAGAACTCTCTTTGGCGTTTGAGAGTCGAGGAAGGAAAGCGAGGTTGAGCAGCACCTACCTGACGATGCTCCACTCTGGCTCAATCCGCACGATGGTGGGGTCCTCCATGTAGTGGAAGACCAGGTCCTGGTGGATCTTGGCCCTGTCCACCTGCACCGTCACTTCCATCGCCAGCACCTCCTCTGAGGATGTGGTGTTGCAGACGATGTAGGATGAAGAGCGTCTGGAGGGAGGGAAAACATGGAGCTGGGCTCCTGGGGTCCAGGAAGGAAGGTGGTCCCGGGTCAGGGCCCTCTCACCTCCAGACCCATTTGTCAGGCTCCTCAGAGGCAATGGTGAGCCCTGTCTCAGACATAAACCTCTGGGAACGACTGACAAAGACAGGCTCTCCTGAGCCCTCTTTCTGCCTAGGCCTCGTCCTTGGGCCTTGCCTTCTAGCCTGCCTGCCTAGCCCCACTCTTGGTGAGAATCCTGCTAAGTCAGTTTAGCAAGAATCCCCCAATCCTTGCTATCTATCTGATCAAATTTCTCATCCTTCACCCCTGATATCTGATCACCCCAGCCAGCCTTCAGCAAGAATCCTGTTATGTTGGTTTAGTAAGGATCACCCTACCTTTAATCTTTCCTCTTAGTAATTTTCTGCCTGCTGACCCTCCCCCTGCCATTGGGTGTAAATGCCCAGCCGTCTCTGCTGTGTGGGGAGCTGAGCCCCATCTCTCTCCTCTGTTGCGATAGCTTGACACCTGCTGCAACAGCCCTCAGTGAACTGGCTTCACCAGGCCAACAAGTGTCACAATGCGCTTTTCGTTAACATCGCTCATCAAGGCCTGGCCAGGCCTGGCCGGGTCTGTCAGGGCCCTGAGCATAGCTCTGTCCTGGGAAAACCTCTCTCTGCAGAACCTCTCTCCAGCGGGGAGCCGGCCCGCTGCCACATCTCATAGAGTCCTTCACTAGACACACCTCCCACCTCCCTGTCCCCCAGGCTCCTGGCTCATGAAAGGCAGGCCCTTCTGGGACTGGATGGTGGGACAGGGGAGAGAGAGCCGGCTGCCTTTGGAGACACAGTGGAGCGAGCTGGGGTAGCTGCCCCTGCCAGCTCTCAGCAGTCCCCACAGGCTCTGCAGCAGCCCGTGAGAAGCTAGCCCCAGGGAAGGGACTCTAGATTCCAAATCGTGTCCTGGGAACCCCAGGGTTCTGCCAGGGAGCGGTATGGGGCACCAAGGTGAGGTGGTGGGCAACAGCACAAGGGCCTATCCAGGGGTAGGGTGGCTGGCAGATCTCCAGACTGAGCCAAACACCCACAGCCAGGTGTGCCCAGAAAGCCCTGTCCCGAAGGGAGCGCCACTTTCCAGGGAGGTGGTGGCCATTCCAGAGTTTAGCCTGAGGAAGCCTGCTGCCCGGCTGCGCACCCCAAAGTCTGCCCTGTGCTTACCTGTGGAAGAGGCAGGGCTGCTTCCCGAACAGCACCACCACATTGCTGCCCGCGTTCAGGTTGGTGCCGGTGATGGTCACCTGGGTGCCTCCGGACCTGGGCCCCTGGCTGGGCTTCAGGTCTGAGAGAGTCAGCGTCTGTGTAGGAGAGGATCTGGCCTGAGACACAACTGGGACGGGCTGCGGAGGCTCTGCGCAGGCCTGAGGCAGCTCCCACGCCCCGGGCCACCTTCTGGAATCCGTACAGGGTGGCCTCCCAGAGAGCCTGCACAGTTTTTTTAGGCTTGTGTGGACAAGCAACATCTGGCCCCTGGAGTTTGCATCTCAATATTAATAATAGTAATACTATTAATAATAGCTGCTATGTACTGATTTTTTTAAGTGGCAGGCTTTATAGTTTCATATCTATAAATAATTAAATATATTAAATACATATAAATAATTTGATCACTCAGTCAATCCTACAAGATGTGTATTACTACCCATCTCACAGAAGAGATTCAGAGATGTTAGGGACCGTTTCCAAGGTCCCACAGCTGAAAGGTGGCACAACTGAGACCTGTCTGATGATTCCAGAGCTCCAGTTCTCCACCCCCGCTCCGGTCTCCAAGCTCATTTGCTTTCAGAAGGTGATCTGCCCCTTCCACAGACCTCTCAGACTCAGCCCAAAGCGCCCAGGGCCAGAGCAATGGGATCTGAGGGCCCCAGGGAAAGGAGGTGTGTGGGGAGGGGTGGGGAGGGGGTGGGCAAAGACTGGTCAGTGATGGAGTCCAATTGGCAAGGGGGCTGGTGGTGGCTGAGGATGTGGAGTTGCAGTGTGTTCTTTCATTAGCATTTTAATGGAAAAACTTTCTTCAGTCCCAGGTGAGAAGCCTGTATCTGCATTTAAATGAAGATTTCCTTCTCCCTGGGCCCCCACTCCCTGCCCTCTCAAAGAATTCTGCACCAAAACTTGAACCCACTCCGCTCCCTCGCTCCCTCGGAGGAGCTGGCAGGCGGCCTCCCCACAGACAGGCCTGGATCCATAACCAGAGAAGAGAAGCCTACAGCTCCGGGCCTGGAACGTGATGCCCAAGTCAAAGCTCAGGCCACACACGCAGGGGCGCAGGCTGACCGCTGCACTCCATGTCCGACCAGCGCTCTGCTCACCAGTCCCCGCAGGTCTGGGCCTGGCATCCCCACGGCACCCACCAAGCCCAGGGACGCTTTATTTTGCCTCTGCCACTGGCTCAGCCGGAGGGCTGGGCAGGGGGGCAGCGACATGTGGAAAGAGTTTTCCTTTCTCCGTTCTGCCCAGATCATGCTGTTTGGCTCAGAGCAAGTCACTTACCCTCTCTGATCACAGTGTCAGGGAGCTGGGTCAGACAGTGGTTATCTCAAAGGTGCCTGATGTTTTCTGGTTCCATAACTCCGTGTCACCTCTCACAAATGGTTTCTTTGTCCCCATTGTCTGTAACAGGAGGTCCCACTGACTGTGACTGTGTGTGTGTGTGTGTGTGTGTGTGTGTGTGTGTGTGTGTATAGCACATGCGTACTCACCCAGCGGCTGCAAGGCAAGGAGGGTTGGTGGATGCTTAGAGATATAATCAAAACCAGGGAAGTTGGGATAGATGGGATGAAGGGAGAACAGGCTCCCTGGCAGCCTTGGGGGGGGTGGGCTTGGAAGGGTAGAAGTGAGTAACCCTGCTGGCTTTTGCAGGAAGGGGGGAGCAGGGAGAGGAAAGCATAGAAATGCAGATGCAGATGCCTTGTGTTTTAAAGTTGTGAGAAGCTCTTACTCATTCAAGATAGGCTCCATAGACATTTCACCGGTAGGTAGGCTTGCATGGGAATCAGTCCTACCTTACTTGCCACCTCTTCACTGGGCTCCCAAGCGGAAGGTCAGGGGAAGGGAAAAGTACTCTTTCCAGGGAGATCTCTAGAGACCGAACCTGTGACATGGCCACATGTGTCACCAAGTCTGGCCTGATTTGTGGAGGGAAACTGAGGGAGACCCGAACCTGACCCCCGCCTTGGTCCTGGGAAGGGGCCTCCTGGCGGAATCCAGTCTCCAGAGGAGCTATGGGCTTCCTGTGGGGCCCAGGCTATTCCACCTACAAGATGCCCTGTGGTGCCAGAGAGCATGAGGGCCATTCTGTCCCTTCCTAACTTCCTGGTGAGATTCATGGGCCCTCTGCCCCTCGTTCTCTCTCTGAACCCCAGAAGCTCTGTGGGGAGGCCCCAACTATTGGGCTCTTAAATACAAGGTGGGGTCTGGGGAGGAGACAGGTCCCTACACCATTCCTCCTCCTTGAAAGACTTCCCCAGGGAACATGTAGCGCAGGGCAGTTCTTCAGAACGCCCCTCAATAGAAAAGCGACACAAATGTTCAAGTCCCAGGGACCCACTGGGCCAATGCGTTTACCTGCTGGCAGCAACTCTCCTCCCTCCTGACCGGCCTTCCTGCCCACCTCTCCTCCCCCCATCACCCCTCCTCTCTCCCTCCCTCTGCTCCCACCTTCTGGGGCATTTCCTTGTCATCCCTTATCCCAGGGACAGCCTCCCACTACTCAGGAGCCACACAGAAAACTGTTCTGCCTTGTGCAGATGCTGACTTTCCACGGGCTCTTTCCACGGAGCCTCGTCTTAATGTCCGCCATCCAGCCGCGTCCTGTTCCAGGTAGGAGCCATCAAGCAGGCAAGACTGACCCTCCCTGGGAGCAGAAGGGGCTCTGGAGTATCCATCGCAGAGATGTTATGAGAACTGAGCCCAGAAGCAGATATGAGCAGGCACGTGGTGGATACTCAATAAACACTACGCCTAGGCCAGGGGTCCTCAGCCCAGCTGCAGCGAGTCTCCTGGGCAGCTCTTTGCCCAGCTGCAGGGTGTTATTTAACTTGGGGGCTCCAGAGCCTTTTGCTTAAAGCACCCCGGTAGCTGGCAAAGAAATCGAAAGCCTGGGCTTCATCTGCAAAGACTGTCTGGGCAAGAGGGGCAGGGCCCCAGCGGGCAACACTGAGGCCAGTGCAGGTGGACGCCAGGTCCCAGGGAGCAGGGCACCCGCCCAGGAGAGGGATGAGGACTGGATCATGAGCAGGAGGAATGGGAGGCTGTGGCTTAGAGCCATGCAGGGGAGGAGACGGAGCAGGCAAGGGGGTCCAGCCACACGAAGCCTGGAGCAGTTAGTGTTGTCTGGCCGGGCGGCCCGACCAAGGAACACGGGAGACAGCGAGAGGCAGTGGGCACCTGCGCGCTTCATGAGGCGGGGCTGATGTACTGAAAATGGTACTCGGTCATGGTGGGTGGAGTAGAAGGGGTTCAGACAGAGCAAGGATTTAAGGAGGCCCTTGTGGTGGTACATGGAATGGGGAAGTGAGACTCCAGGACAGGATTTGAGGGAATTTCAAGTTAAAACCAACACACTTTGAGACAAGTGATAAATATACATATGTTCATATAGAAAGTATACACATATGTTGCATTATATATATATATATATATATATATATATATATATATATATATAAATGATATATGGAAATATGTGCTATTTGATGGGGGGAGGAGAGGTGGGCAGGAAGGCCGGTCAGGAGGGAGGAGAGTTGCTGCCAGCAGGTAAACGCATTGGCCCAGTGGGTCCCTGGGACTTGAACATTTGCGTTGCTTTTCTATTGAGGGGCGTCTCTGAAGAACTGCCCTGCGCTACATGTTCCCTGGGGAAGACTTTCAAGGAGAGGAATGTTGTAGGGTGATGGAGCAGAAGGAGAGGAAGCCGAGTCAGTTGGCATTGTGGGCCTGGGTGACAGGCCTCAGGCAGAAATGGGCAAGTGGGGGTGACGCCCCCTCTGTGGAGCTGATGGCCTGGGTGGGCCATGGGAGGCGGTGGCAGGACATTCAGAGGCAGGGGCCTTTGAGTGGTCACAGAGGTGGAGGCCTGGCTGGAGACAGGGCAGAGGCAGCCAAGGCCCAAAGGACGCAGCTGCTTAGTGAGGTAGTGCTGGTCCTGGCACCGTGAACCTCGTCACTCCAGGGGACCTCGGGGCGAGAACTGTGCGGGGCAGCCGAGCCGGTCCAGTGCTTGCTGTGGCCGTGCAGCAGCGGCCTCCCTGCACCACGCTGCCAGCTCACTTCAGAGCCAGACCTCACGCCCAATACTGGGGTGCCGGGCCATACCCCCCAATACCTGCTGAGGTTGTCTCTGCCTCCCTGTCTCAATCTCTCTCTCCCTCTCATTATCTCAACTCTGATGGAATAGCACATATTTCCATATATCATAAATATATATATAATATGCAACATATGTGTATACTTTCTATATGAACATATGTATATTTATCACTTGTCTCAAAGTGTGTTGGTTTTAACTTGAAATTCCCTCAAATCCTTTCAGAAGGCGGGGTTCAAACCTGAAACAAACGGGTGAAACTGCACCCCCACTAGATCACTAGATCATCACATGCATGTACTTCTCCCTGAGCTTCCATGTGTGTTTAGTGACAGTGGCTGTTCACAGGGCAGCTGTTTTTTCGAGCAGAGCGGGGGGAGCACAGAGCAGGGCCCAGTCCTCTGAGGCGGCCCCCTCCCGTTCATATGTACACACAAGTCCTCCATCTCAGCTCGTCCACAGACTGTGGGACTCCCCGGGAGGGGCTGTGTTGAGAATTGATTCACCCATAAAAGGGTCACTAAATTATTAGCATTATTAAATTT
>NW_005871094.1:4802110-4880098 GCF_000147115.1 Myotis lucifugus | reverse complement strand
GAGGGAGAGAGGGAGGAAGGAAGAACACTGGGCCCCCATGACAAATTTCAGGCCATTTAATGCTCAGACATAAAATCCATCCCTCAGGTTTCCAGCTTCCCAAAGCAGCTCCACATCATGAGGAAATTATACCCTCACAGCTGTCATTAACCTGAGCGGTTAACTGGGTGGTCAAACAGGTTGGAAAGTGATGGGGCATGTGTGGCAGGAGCTGTGCTCAGGTCTCCAGCATCCCTGTCCTCACAGAACCCCTCACCCAGGACGGCCAGGCGCTGGCCAGGCAGCCGTGCAGGGCAGGGAGGGTCCAGGCTGGAGGGAGGGGAGGGCTGGGTGAAGGCTACAGGAGGGAGAGGAGGCGTAAGGGATGTGGGAGTGGGAAAGGTAATGGTGTGGGCAGAGGAAGGCAGAGCGGGGTGTAGGTGAGACGTGGGATAACGAGGTGGGTTCAGGAAGTCATGGGACAGGGGTGCTGGTGAGCGGGGAAGCTAGGACGGGTGAGGATGGTGGGATGGAAGTGCCGGGTGCCAGTGTACAGGGCAGGGCACAGGAGCCCCGGCAGCAAATGCAGAAATCATAAAGGAATTGATACTGGAAATGGTACATCTTGATACTGGAAGTGGTACATCTACTTTATGTCATTTTCACAACTGTACCTTGGGGTAGATGCTAATGTCAGAAAGGTTAAGCAACCTGCCCAGGTTCACTCAGTAAGTGGCAGGGACAGAGCTCACATCCCAGGAGTCCTGCAGGGACAGTGCTCACATCCCAGGAGTCCTGATGCAGGACACTGCCCCTCAGCAGGGGATTCTGGGGTGGGGCCAGAGCATCTTCCCTGGTGCTGCCTGGGTTTGCCCACAGAGGTCTAGATGGACCAGTGATCATGGTAATGAGGTCTGTGGCCTGTGGTTGGCCAGACGCAGGTGGCCAGGACTCACCATGAAGTAGTAGAGCTGAGAGGACCGGGCCATGAACTCGGGCCGACACACGGCCACACAGATTTCCACGAAGCCGGCGTGCTGGCTGGGCTTGGCCTCCCCCATCTCACATACGATCCTGCAGGGAGGAGAGGACAGACCCCCTGGGTCACAGGACAGTCACAGGACTCCCAGCCATGACCCCTGGCCCCATTCTCTGCAGTAGGATCTCGGGGATGGGCAGGGGAGGAGGTGAAAGACACCCCAGGTTCCTTCCTGCAGGGGCTCCTGCTGGGTCCTCAGGGAATGAGGAAACATGATCTTCAGGGGTCCCCTGGAGGCCCTCTGTAAAGTGGGGAGCCTAGGGGAGGGTTCTGACTCAACACTTAGTTCCTAATTCATGAATTATCCACTCAATTATGAATTACTGTGAATTTTAGCCAAGCGGCTTAGCAGATAGAGCTGGCAGGACCAGAGAGGTACAGTGACTTAGCCAAGGACCCACAGCAAGCCAGACAGGAGCCATGGAGTAGACCTAAGGTTTTCAGGTCCTTGTAGAAACTCATGGCCTGCCTCACCAAGGGCTTTCTGCTCCCAGCCCCAGCCGGGGGCTTGGCAGGCCAACAGACATGCATGTTGTGGTTGGGGGGAGTCATACATTTTTCCCTTTTTATAAATTTTTATTATTTTAATTGCAAAATTTGTTCATACCCTTTGAGAATTTTGAGAATGAGATAGTACAGAAGTGTGGCAATATAAAAATAGTGTCCCTTTTTTCATTCCTAACCTCTCTACAAGTTTGGTATATATAGTCTCCCAGGCCTTTTACTAGACCTGATATATATATATATATATATATATATATATATATATATATATATAACATTTTACAAATGAGAAAACTGAGGCACAGCAAAGTTAGTCAACTTGCCCAACTATATATATTTGCACATATATACACACACACACATACACACGTATGTATGTATATTTATGTTTGATACATGCACACACATAAACCAAAATGTTATATATACACACACAGCTATATACAAATATATATATATATATATATATATATATATATATATATATAGAAACATATACATGATTTAAAATATAAAAGTGAGACCTAATTATCCACTGTTCTAACCTGTCTTTTGACTCAACAATACAGCATGGACTTCGTTCATGTCACTGTTCACACAACTCTGCCCTGGACAGCTTCACAGTGTTTCACACTGTGACTGTACCATCATCCATTTCCTTGCTTACTAGTGAAGGTGCTCGTGTTTTCATACATGCGTGTGTGTTTTCATACATGCGTGTGTGTTTTAATACATGCGTGTGTGTTTTAATCTTGCATAGCCTTTCCTTTGACTTGTCCGAAGCCCTCTCTTAATTTTGCGAATGGATTGCCCTCCTGTAGGAGCTGCTGAGCTGGGAGCATTAACTTTTGTCTGTAATAAGTTTTACATTCTCTTCTCCCCGTTGGTCACCTCTGCTTCAATTTTGTTTATGATGTCTTTTGCCACCCAAAAGCCTAAAGTTTAAACGTGGCTATGTGGTTCATTGCTTGTTCTTTCACTTTATAGCTCCTGGGTTCTGTGCTTCTTTTAGAAAGAACTTCTGGGTGAGAGTCCAGCAAAAATATACGCCCTTCTGTGAAGGTAACATAATCAATACATGTTCAGTGTCAAAAATAGAAAGTACATAAAAGCACTTGCCATACATACACCCACCCCCCAACTGCCTCACCCAGGAATATTCACGGTCCACATGTCTGTGTACATGTTTCCAATTTGATTTTCTTTCATAAAATTAATTAGAAACTCTGCATTCTGCTTGGTAACCTGTGCTCTCCCTTAATAGACCTCGAGTGCACTCCTGGTCACGATTCTCCCACAGTATCAGACTTAATGGCTCTGTAGTTGACTGTCTTATGCATATAAAAGAGTTTATTGAGTTGATTAATTTCCTATTGTCAAACATACAAATGCCTCTAAATTTTTACTATTATAAATAAGGCCAAAATAAGCATTCATGCAAATAAATATTTGTACATTCTGGTTATGAAGGGAAAGGTCCAGAAGTAATATGGCCAGCCTAAAGACTTCTGACTCACATTTCCAAACTGCTTCCCAGAAAGTTCATTCCAATCTACCCTCCTGACAAGAAGATAGGAATATGCTATTTGTCATGCCTCTCATCTGCTCTGGGCATTGTCTTTCAAACATTGTTTCTTGTTTTAATTTGCATTTCATTGATTACTACCGATGTTAAACATTTTTATATGACTTTTGGATGCTCTTTGCTCACTTTTGTGATATTTGCCTTTTATTTGTAAAACCTCTTTTATTTTTATTTATAAAACTATCTCTTACCTGTAATAGGGTATAAACATATACCCAGTCTATCATTCACATTTTTATTCTGCTTACAATGGTTTTTGAGGCACAAGCTTTAAGTTTTATTACTCAAATCTTCTTATCTTTCCCTTTATAATTTTTCTTTTGCAGTTATACTTAGAACAGCTTTCTTCTCTTGAAATTAGATAAATCCTCACCTGTGTTTTCTTGTAATCCTTTCACAGTTTCATTTTTACACTTAACTTTTTAATCTGTCTGGAATTTATTTTAGATTATAAAGTGAAGTAAAGATCTGATTTTTTTTTCAGGGAGTTAACCAGCACCACTTACTGAATGATCTTTCCTTTCCTTGCAGATTTGAAGTGTCACTTTTATTACATACTACATATTTATACATCAGGATTATTTTTCTGGGTGTTTATCTGATTCTACTGATCTAACTAGTACCATAATACTTCAATAGTGTGGTTTTAATATATTAAAAAATTTTTTTTAAATCCTCACCTGAGGATATTTTTTTTCCCATTGATTTTTAGAGAGAGTGGAAGGAAGGGAGAGAGAGAGAGAGAGAGAGAGAGAGAGAGAGAGAGACCCACATGAGAGAGACACATTGATTTGGTCTGAGGGCTGACATTCTAACCACTGAGCAAACCAACCAGGGCTTTATAATATTTTTAATGTCAGGTCCCAAGTAGGGCATTTCAGAGTTCCTCAAATCTCACTATATGGTAGCAGCCAATTTTGTCCTAGCAAGAACTCAGAAAGTTGAAAGACCCACAAAATGATCTTCAGATAAATAAACGATGATGGACCAGGGAGGTGAGTGCTACCAAGTATGAAACCTTCAATGATCTGATCTACTCTGAGCACCTTAGGAAGACCAGATGGAACTCAGGAGGAACTGAGGGTGGTGGTACTGATGGTTCCAGAACCACTGAATCTAGGCAGGATCCAGTAAGCAGAACCACAAAGGGCACTGACCTAGCTCAGGGAGGCCTCACAAAGAGTCAGCAACTTATGCCCATGGGACAGGTGGCAAGGTTTCACTTTGGAGGTGCAGCAAAGATGGCATAAATGGATTCTATTGTGCTGGTAAGATTTCATGGTTAGGTTTGCTGGGTTGGAAAATTGTGTTTACTTATTTACAAGGCAATATGTGACTTGCAAACCTCCTCCACCAGTTAGGTTTGAGGCCAGCTAAGTTGTTGAATGACCCTCTCAGTGGACCAGCAGATTTTGAAAAGAGAAACTAACTACCCAAAGTACCCACAGGCCTGCAAGGGAGTGTGGAGTTTCATTTCTGTCTACATACAGGGTAGCACAAGATTCCCGGTATGGACATGCATGGGGAGTTAGGGACAGCAGAGGGAGTTGGGGTAAGCAATTGAACTCACACTTCTCTTGCAGATTTTAACTTTGCTCTATCTCACTCCTACTCACCCCCACAGCCCAAGGAGGTAACCATCACTTCTCTCCCAGCCTTTCCCCCTTTCTACACTTCCCCCAGTATGGCAGCTGGCTGGTCCAGGTGTGGGAGTCCCACCCCAGCACCCTAGAATGTTAAGGGCATTCTTCTTTTACCTCCATAAGCTTTAAGACCCCTTCTTTTTGGCTTATCTTCCCTCCCCTCCAGTACCTGTCTGTGTCTCAGGTCACGTCCACTTACTGTTCGGCCGGGATGTAGCCATCCACCAAGGGGCTGCACTCCACGCCGGCCACCTTGACGTAGGAGGCGATGTCCCGGAATTCCAGGCCCAGGTTCTCTCCTCGGATGGTGACCTTAGTGCCCCCTTCCCGGGGGCCTGTCACTGGGATTATCTGGAGGGAGGAAGCATGGTGATTTGGCAGGCACCAAGAGGAAGCCATCACCCCTTGCTGATGGGCCAAGGAACGGCTCTTCCCACCTCTGCCCAATTCCTGAGCTGTGTCCAAGTGCCCCAGGGCATCCGGATCTGGCACTGCCAGTGGCAGGAGCTCTGGCAGAGCAGTCCAGGTTTGGGTGTGGTTTCAGGACCAGTGATCAAAGACCCTCGTTCATTTTCCTACCTCATAGAAGGGGGAGTGGAACGTGATCCGCAATGTTACTGGGTAACTCATTGAAAATGGGGATTAAAGCATTTGGGCGTTTGCTTGTGTTGGTTGCACTCTCAAGCTACATGAGTAACCCTCCCGTGAACCCACACCCTCCACACTATGGGAACTAAGACCCTTCTCTATAGTCACTTTCTATAACCAGATAGACTTTCTCTCCTTATCCTTCTCTTGTCCCTTCCCCTCCCCCCAAATGAAATTTTAAGGCACCTTTGTGTTCCTTTCATGGTAACATTTGTGTCTGATTCCCATCTTTCCATCCCCCACCCACTTCCTCTTCAGAGCCGGAGCCTCTGAGAGCAGGGACAGCGTCTCCCTTCTCCTGTGGACTTTGCAGTAGCAGCATCTTTGTTTCTTGAGTTGTAATTGTACTGCAAACTCCAACTCCCAAGCATCTTCACGGAGTTACCAGAGCACCTGTCACAACCCCTTTACCTTCACTGTCTGACTTGGTTTCTAAGGGATATTTAATTAGACTTTCTCCTCATACACTTTCCCTCCAAAGATGTCACCTTTGGTGTTAAAACCCATGACTGGAATGTTAAGTTCCAGCAACCAAGGGCCTGCTTTGAGGGAGGGGCTCCATCCAGTTCACACGGTCTAGCTGTGGCCTCCCGAAGTAGAAACCTTGCTGGCAGAGACATTCGTGCCAGCCTTTCTTGGCATTTGATAGACAGAAGAAGGCGCATTTCCCATTCCTGGGGCCTCGGAACATCAGCGCCTGGATCTTGGCCAATGTCAAGGGGATCACAATGGAAAGAAAGAGCTCAGATAGGCCACTTCTTAGTAGGTCCTGCTCTCTCTCCCTTTGAGGGCCCCAAGTGGGGGCTCCACCTGGGGGGACAGTGAAAGGTGGGAAAGGGAAAGGGTAACTAGGCTGGGGAGCCCCCGGGTGGCGCTTTGCCAGGGGGAGGCTGTTCACCTACAAAAGTCAAGATACTTCCTGCTTCTTACACATGCAGGCGTGCATGTCTGTGAATGAGCGTGCACATGAGTGTGAGGGTTTGCACATGCATGTTCTCCTTGCATTGGAAACAAAGGCTCTTTGGAGATGGAGACCTATCTCCGTGTGAGGGAGGTGGGCAGGTACAGGGAAGGCAGGAAGAGGGAGTCCCTGTGCTTCCCAAATGCCTGCTCAGCCAGGCCTCAAAGTGCAGCTGGCACCTGGCAGCAGCTGCATGACCTTCCAGCCCCGGCTTGTCATCCTGAGAAAGGAGTTTGATCTCCGGCCCAGCCCTTGGTTCCCTGGGTTCTGGGAGGGCCGATGCCAGGATGGAGCCAGTGAATAGCCTCCATCTCAGGAACATTTGCCATCTCCTCCCTGCAATTTTCTTGGTCTCAGGCCAAGAAGAAAGCCAGTCCCATCATTTTTTCCAGACACCCTGTTAGTCACACCTGCCAAAGTGGTTTCTTGTTAAGGGCTCTGGGTGGGGGCACAGAGGGGTGGCTGGAATGTGGAGCGGGGAGGTGATGACACAGGGCGACCTAAATGAACCCCAGGGGCAGTGACTCCCGGGGCTTAGGCATGGACAGCGATGATTTTAATGATGATGATGAACAGGAGGAGGAAGATGGGAAGATCCCTGTAGTCTGGGCATAGATTCGCTCATACCATCCTCATAACTCCACTATGAGATAGATGGTCAACCAGACCCATTGCACAGGTGAGCAAGCTGAGGCACAGAGACAGTGATGAATTAGCCTTGAGCTACCCAGCAATGAGCCTACAGAGCCAGGACTCAAACCCTTGACCCCCCACCCACACAGCCTCTGTCATGGGTCCACTGCTTGGGGAGCCTGCCGCTGATGGAATGTCATGGCTCTGTCACCAAGGGAGACTCTTAGAGACAAAGGGAAGGTGGCAAGGACTTCGAGTCCTTTCTGACACAGCTTCCATGGAGACTCCAACTGGACAGTGGAGCCCCTCTCTGCTCTCGCCTGCCCTTGGCCAGGCATGGCCTCAGGCCCAGCCCCAGGCAGGACCCCTGGTCAGCGGCTTACCTCCGTGATTCGGGGGTTCGTGCACTTGCTGTTGGGGCCCGCCAGCTCCAACCACTGGCTCTCGTGGATGGGGCAGTGCTGCCGCAGGGTGCACTGGCCCTGGACCTGGCACCAGCCGCACTCGAAGTCAGGGTCCGCCTTGAGGCACAGGCCGCAGCTCTCACGCATGGCTCCACACTTGTAGAGGTGAACTGCAGGCAAAGGGCCAGAGTGGGCTGGGGTCGGGCTGGGAGGGGCGGGGAGTGTGGCAAGGAGTGCAGTCCCTCCCTTTGGTGATGGTTCTGGTCTGGGAAGGCCAGTCTCCCTCCAGCCAGCCCTGCTCACTCCTCCTCTCCCAGGGGCCACCTGCCCACACTGGGCCCGTGCCCAACAAGTCACAGAGCAGTGGGGATGGTGGAGAGGCTGTGGAGGGTGGGCTCAGGCCAGAGGACGGGGGACGAATGACACCTGCCCATGAGTGCAGAGTAGCTCCCCTTCACCCGCCACCCAGGCCACCTTGCACACCTCTGTTCTGAGCGGGGTTGTCGATGTTGAAGTGCCCGTTCCACACGACCGTCAGCTCCACGGGCAGGTTGTTGATCTCCATTCCTTCGTAGGAATATACTGCCAGCAGGTTGGGGAGGAAAGAAGAGAGCTGAATCACAGGTTTCTAGAGGGGTTGGATGTTCAGAGGAGCACACGGGGCTAGAAACTGGTCCTGATTGTGCGTGTGTGTGTGTGTGTGTGTGTGTGTGTGTGTGTGTAGCACATGCGTACAGGCCTGCACATCTGTGGGTGGGCAGAGTGGGGAAGCACGTATCAGGGGACAGGGCACAGGACTCAGGAAGCCAGAGCAGGGGAGGGCCAGGCTGGGTGGGATACCCATTTGGAACGCAGGTCCACGGAGCAGCTTTGAGCGAGCTACTCATCCACCTTCCGCGGAGGCCTGTCCATCCTCTGGCCTTCCCCCAGGAAGTTTAACAGAGTCCCAGCCTTTGGGACTGTGGTGCTAAGAGGTGGGAGGAGTGCAGGGAGAGGTGCTGCCAGGGATGGAGGGTGGAGGGGCAGTCCCCGGGCGTGCCAGCCCCCACCTGCCTTCTGAGAGCAGACACTTCTCAATCCCCAGAGGGGAGGCTGCGGAACTCAGAGCCTGCCCAGCAGCATTTCCAACCCTCCCTGGTGTTTCTCATCACCACACAGACTGCCTCCACCAGGGCGGGATGGGGGCAGGGAGCTGAGCAACTTTCTGTGCAGGAAGAGCTGAGGTCTGGTGATTTGTTGGAAGGTCTGGTTCAGGGGACTTGTTTGACAGGCTCTTTTTTAAAAAAAATATATATTTTTTTATTGATTTCAGAAAGGAAGGGAGAGGGAGAGAGAGAGACACATCAATGATGAGAATCATTAATTGGATGCCTCCTGCATGCCCCCTACTGAGGATCGAGCCCGCAACCCAGGCATATGCCCATGACTGGAATGGAACCTGGGACCTTCAGTCTGTAGGCCGACACTCTATCCACTGAGCCGAACTAGCTAGGGCGACAGGCTCTTTTAACTTAGAGTTAAAGTTTGGCTCTCTGGGCCGTGGGGGTGTGGATGGTTACGACAGGCAGCCACCGCTCCCTCACGGAGCCAGCACAGCACCTTCACCAGCGAGGGGGCCACAGAACCTGTGGACACACCAGCTGGGGAGCCTGTCACCTGCGCCTCTGCTTCTGTAGGCAATTTGTAGAGGCTTCTAAAGAAGTTAGGCTCCTAATCTGAGAAATCACCCCAAATTCCTGAGTTCCAGAATGTGCTCCATTGTGAATGTGCTGAGCTGTCCTCATGCAGCAACATACAGCCTTCTCCAGGGTCTACCTGACACTCCGAAATTTCTCACTAACTCCCTGGTGAGTATGCCCTGCCAGGAGCCACGGTCAGAGGTTCCTCACAGAGATGGTGGTTCACACCATCCACCCTCTCACAGCACCTCCCTGTGACCGAGGACACCTGGGCCTGGACCAGGGTCTGGCCTCAAGCCAAGCTCCCTCCCCCTGAAGAAATAACAGGGGGGTTTTTGATCAGCTCAGAGTTCAGCTGCTGACTCATAAGCTCTTTGCCACACAGCTCAGTCATCAACTCCCCAGAGGTTTGTCTGGGTCCTGAGTTTTCCCACAAAATCTCTTCTACTCGACTGGAGGTTCTCCTGGCCCACCTTCATCAGAATCATCTAGGGGCCACGGAAGGCAGGTCCCAGGGCCCCACCCAGACCTGCTGAGGGAGGCTAAGGAGATGGGGAGCACTTTGGATAAGTAACTCTAGTGTTCCTGCTGGTGGAGAGATGTGGAGGGGGACAGAGGGAGAAACTCCCTTCCGGACCTCCCTTCCCATTTCCCCCCCTAGTCAAGCTCCATGTCCCATCTTTCCCATGTCCCTCCTCCGTGGCCCTATGGGGGAGTGTGGGGAGGGTGGCCCAGGCTGTGGGCTAAAGGGCTCTGGCTCAGCCAGGCTCTGCCCAGGACCCAAAGAGGGAGTAACAGCTCATGGCCAGGGGCATGTTGAACAAAGATGGACAGAACCTTCAGGCCCCTCTCAAGAAGGACCTGAAGTCCCTCACAGAACAAGGCAGGAAATTCTGCATCAGCCACATGTGTGTCTGTGTTTACAAATGTGTCCATGTGGGAGAAGAGGTCAGCGCACAGAACTGTACTATCTGCCTGTTCATACAACACACACACACACGCGCGTTGCCATGATGTGGCTCTGCAGTGACCAGCTGTGGCCAAATGGCAAATGACCTACGTCCCAGTGTCCCCATTTGGGGCACAGTGGGACTGCAAACAGTGCCTACCTCACAGCAACACTGCACGGGTTTGAGACAGCCCTCCAGGGCCCGGAGCACAGGGCTGTCGAGTGGAATGAGCACTCAAGTTTTACTGAGTATAGTATTTACACAATGTTAGGGATGCTGTGCAAAATACATTTGTGTTCCCTGTGTTTATGTTTATGTGGAGTAATAATAGCAGCTGTTTATTGAGTGTTTATGCACCAGACACTTGGTACATATGGAGGTGTATGCATACGAGAATGCTTGTATGTTCAGATGTACGTGTGTGTACACCCACATTTTTTTCCCAAAGAAAACTGAAAATAAAAAAGACTGTAAGGATCAAATATGCTGGGTGTTACTTTCTCTTTCTCTCCCCAGTTCCTGGGATCTTGATTATGAAATATTATAGAAATCACGAACCCTCTACCACTCCCTGGGTCTCTAGGGAAGCCACTCTCCTTCCTGGACACACTCTCTCTCCCAGGACCTGCACCCATAGGGAGAGGGAGGCGGGCAGACAGCTGGGGAAGCCCAGACCACTGGCTCCCATCCTCTCTGGCTCCCCACCTCTGTGCACTTAGCATTTATATAGCTCTCTGCAATCAGTGGGCAGTTCATCTGCACAAAGCTCAGAGCCGAGAGAAGAATATTTCAGGGTCCCAAGGGCCAAGAGGTTAAGTGTCGCAATCAAGTCTGGCTCTGCCAGTGGATGACCTTGATCGTGACCTTGGGAAAGTGTGAACTTCCATTTCTCTACCTCCTGAAGCAAAAAGAAAACCTCTGTGCAATTTGGACATGCTTTCCTCCAACCATTCTCTGGTTCTGAGTTCTGAGGTATTTTGCTGAAAAGCCAACAAAAAATCTGAACAACGTAAGAAGGCCATGCATCTGTGTCCAGGACCCCAGAGGGCCCAGAAGACCAACTACCAGCTGTGTTCCAGGAGGCAGCAAGGGCACAACACCTACCCATCGGCCTCACCACCCCTGTTTAGCATGTGGTAAGTTGGGGCACCAAGAGAACATGGGAAGCCACTGTGGGTTTGTGGAAGCTGGGCTGGGCCCCAGGACCTCGGCCAGCACTGCAGCCAGCCCGCTGCCGCTGTGGCCCACTTACTACAGAATGCCCCGTGTCCTCCCTCCAACTCTGTCTGTGAGCGGCCCTGTCCTCCCTGGGGCCCCCTGAGGGCTGCAGTGATTGGCCCAGGGCCTGTCCCCAAATAGTAGGCTGGAAGCGACCTGCCTGCCCACCCAGCCCAGCATCATGCCCATGCCAAGCTTTCCTGTGTCTCTTTTCCTTTTCTGCTCTCTGAGACCTCTCTGTCACCCACCTCTCTGTCATCACAGAACAGGGGGTTCTCTGTTCCAGCCTCTCCCATCCTCCCCCATCCAGAGTGCTCACTTAGGCAATGAAACGTGACTTTCTCACAACCCTCTCTGATGCAGACCAGCCTCTGCTCACGGGGTAACACCAAGGCTGAGGTATAAAGTGTTCGGTTGCTAATTTTCACTCAAACTTTGATCAGGGGGTGTGCTAGGAGCCCAGCACTGCCATTCCTTATTGCATTGGTACTGCCCACGGGGCCTGGGCCACTTCCCTAAGGAGACCCAGCCCCTATCTGTCAGGGCTGCTGGGCTTCCCTTAGGGCCCTTGTTCCCAGGAGGCTCTGGTTTCACCCCCACATTCAGGGAGTTCCCTGGGACCCCCAGAGGGCTCATTCATGGAGTCAGGCCTTGGCTGGGGAAATGCTGAGGTTAATCTGAGCATAATCGGCTTCCAATTCTGGCAGAGCCGCTGGGAAACGCGCTAGTCCCCCAGGATGGACGGGGTTTTGACCCAGGGGCTTATGGGACCAACTCAGGCTGTCATCTGGGTTACGCTGGCCTATTTAACCGAGTTAGCAGAAGCACAGGGGCCCAGCCTTGTGACATCTGGGGAACTGAAGACTCATCAGAGGCCGCAGACTCTGCCCTCCCGCCTGACACCTCTGAGGCCTGGATCTCTGGGGCAGCTTCCCCGGGGCACGAGGCGGTTTTCTTCGTGGTCCGAAACCCCCAGCTGCCTTCTGCTGAGTCAGATGTGGGGCTCAGGCTCTCTTCCCCCAGGGACTTGCTTATTTGGGGGAGAACCACTTGAGCCAAACCCTTGGGGCTAGTCTGCTTGGCCTCAGGATTTAGGAGGAAACAGGAGGTGTCTAATGTCCCCTTTGCTTGCAGGTTTTATCTGGGGCACTGCAGAAATCTGAAAGCCAGGCCGGCCGCCAGGGGAGCTGTGGTCTGGGGTTTCCGAGGTTGGGAAATCAGTGGTCAGTTCAGTCCTGTCATGCTGAGCCACCTTGGGCAAGCATGCGGGCCTCTCTGAGGGCCACTGACCCTAAATGGCTTCCTGTAGGGAGAGTGGAGTGCTCCCCCAAAATGCTTTGCTTCGCATCACATTTCCAGTCACACTCCCCACGGAAGTGATGAGGAGGATGAATGCAGGCCGTGTGACACAAGAGGAGATCCCAAATCCAAGCCTGGCCGGCCACTCACCAGCTGTAGCTGTATGATATCCATGTCACTTACCCTCTAGGCTGGGGCCGGGGGAGGGGGGTACTCCAAGACAAACAGAGCTGCAGCCCCTTCTAAGGGCTGCCTGTGCATTTACTCTTGCAATTACTAGGTTTAATTCTTAAAGAGGGTCCCCCAATTGTATAACTGTCAGCCCCACAAACCTAGACCTGCCCCTGCTTCTGGGCCTCCAGTTGCTCTTTTGTACAGTGAAAATGTCACAAGTCTCCAAGTGTAATCCTTGTCTCTGAGCTTCTGGGTGCATAGAAGTTGCCCAGAAAGCGAGTGAGAGCAAGCAGAGCCCTGACTGAGAAGGCCCCGCCGGGGAGGAGGTGATGGCAGGAGTGATGCTTGGAGAGGGTTCAGTGTGTGGTGCCGAGGAATCAGGAGGCGGCCGGGCGTGGACCTAGGGTGGATTTCCTCGGGGGACGGGAGCAACACACCCTCCAGCAGCCCCTGTGGGTGCGTGTCTGTCTCAGAAGCCTCCTGTGCTGGGACACAGCCTCAGTGCCGGTGTGAAGGCAGTGGGGCCTTTGTGGCTCACACGAGGCACTCGGCTCAGCCCTGACAGGAAGGCGGGGCCCAGGGTCCCCAGAGCTCCTCCACGGAGAGTGGACATGCCAGTCGCTGCCCATGAACAGTGCTCGGCAGCCCCATGGCTGGTCCAAATCCCCTCCCCTCAGCCCCGTCTTGGGCAGAGCACTCTCCTGGCCACACAGGACCACAGCTTTGGCAGGCACTGGTGACCTGGAGCCCAGCCCTCACTGGGTGGTGGGCAGGGTGGGGAGAAGCTGAGCAGTTTGGGGGTGTCTGGGGAAGCCCCGCAGAGCTGAGCGGATCTGGCTCTGGACGAGACAAGGATGGGGGAGGAGGGTGGAGCCACGGGCAGGGCTGGCACTCACAGAGGTGTTCTGGCACTGCACGCTGGAGCTGTTGAAGCGCAGGGCGGGCACCCTCTGCTCGCTGCCCTGGATGTTGAGGACGCACTCGTACCCGCGCTGCCCGGACTGCGGCTGCGGCAGGTTCTTGGCCTTCAGCGTGATGGGCTTGATCACCTCCACAGGCACCAGGATCTTGTCCACTCGCAGCAGCTGGGGGCAGTCCTGGGGACAGAGAGCACGGCTCAGGCGGGAACAGGAAGCCAAAGGTGCCAAAGGCGCCTATCTGGAGCCTCTCCAGACCTAACCCGCATGTTCGCCCCGTTCCTCCCGCCCATAAACACACCCAGAACGGTCCTGGGCACAGTGCCCACCCCCGGCCTCTGCAGGAGAAAAGGGGACTGAGAGATCCCGGTCCGGAGCCACCATCTCGAGGCCACTTCTCCCCGAGGCTGTCCCTGCCCTCCAGGTTCCGTTTAAATGCCCTCCAGACTCTGACAACCCCGGTGGCCTCCTCCAGCACCCCTCCTATCCAGCAGACACAATGCGGCTGGCCGGGTGTCCCTTCGCACGTTGGGCTGCCGAACCCTTGTTCAGTCTCAGGCTGCCAAGAGGGACCACATGGGCAGATCTGAGTGAGGCAACGCCCTGGCTGCGGCTCTGGAATGGGAGCTTGGGCCAGAGCAGGAGGATCCGGCAGAGCCTTCCATTCATGGGCTGAGCCTGGCATTTGGGATGTTCTGGAATGGGCCCCAAGACCCTTTAAATCCAGAACCTTCGGACATAACTCTGGGGTGCCCTGAGCTCAGAGCAGATACACGCTGACCAGATGCTAGCAATGGGCATGCTCATCCTGGAGCCGAGCTGGCCCCGAGGACCTTTGGGGATGGAGGCAGTGGATCGCTGGCCCCGTGTCCCTGGGGCAGTCAGCTCTGCCCAGGGCGGGCTGGGAGAGAATGAGGTCCATAAAGCAAATGTGATGCTCTGCCCAGCTGAGAGGTGGAGGCTGGCCTGTTTCTGGGTTCTCAGAGCTGGGGGGAAGAAGTTAGTATTCCTGGCTGCAAGGTATGGGCAAGAGTGAGGGTTTCTGTAAACACCAGCAAGGCCTGGGCTCCGTGTCAGGCAAGCCCACCATTCCCTGATTCCTATTGCTGTGGCACTTTGGGGGCGAGTTGGCCATCAAAAGCGTGACACACACATCTCAGCAGAGGCTGCTGGCCCCCACCCCGGCACCATCCCCAGGACAGAGAGGCAGAGGAGGCTGTGGGGGAGGGCAGGCGGGAGGCCATCAGGCAACTTGGCAGCTGTCCTTCCTGGGTCTGAAAGCACATGCGAGCCCCTCTGTCATTGAAAGTCGGGGTGAGAAGACCTCAGGGCCTGCTGAGTGTCTGATGAGCTATGGAACCCTAAGCAGAGCCCATCCCCACTCTGAGACTCAATTTCCCTATCTGTCGACTGGAGGGAACCCAAGGACACATTCAGCTCTAGCCAGTCCTGATGCCATGATTGGAGTGGTCTCAGCCGTCCTTCCTGATCACCCTGCAGCCTGGTTTCAGGGGACTGAGGCCCAGGGCCGTTAAACTGATTCCCCTCCCCGCCTCCAGGCTGCCCTCACCTTTATCCTGAAGAGCAGCTAGGAGAGGGGCAGATCCAGCAATCACTCCTGGGTGTGCACCCAAAAGAGCTGAGAGCGGGGACTCTAACTGGCAACCCCATGCTCAGAGCAGCATTATTCACAATAGCCAAAAGGGGGGAGCGGCCCACCTGCCCATCAATGGATGAGTGGGTGAACAAAATGTGATGTCTAATACGATGGAATATTATTTCACCTTAAAAAGGAAGGGAATTTTAACACACGCTACAACATGGCTGAATCTTGAAAACATTATGCTAAGTGAAACAAGTCAGTCACAGTAGGACAAATACTGCACAATTCCACCCATGTGAGCTCCCTAGAGTTCTTAAATTCACAGACACAGGAAGTAGAATGGTGGCTTCTGGGGGATGGGGAAATGGAGAGTTCTTGTTTAATAGGTACAGAGTTCAGTTGGGGAAGATGAAAAAGTTCTGGAGATGGATGGTGAATAACAATGTGAATGCACCTAATGGCACTAAACTGCACCCTTAAAATTGGCTGAGATGGTAAATTTGACATGTACATTTTACCACAATTAAAGAGAAGCAGCAGGGAGGCAGGCAGTGGGGGGAGGGGGGGCTGAACCAGCACCAGGCCCTGAGGCTCTGGAGTGAACGGGTCCCAGAGACTTTGAGGCCCACATGCGGAGAGAGTCTTAGTAGCTCCATCCTGTGCCCCTGTCTCAACTGCCATCCCCACCCGCCCCCCAGCCGGATGAGAGTGCAGGGCCCGGAAGACAAGAGCAAGTTTGTGAAAAGGATGATGCTCAGGACTGAAACGGGGCTTGTTGGAGAATCAGGAGGGACAACCTCTTGAGCTGAGGGTCCAGGCCAGTCCTGACTCCCCTCTTCACTCTACTCCTGGGCAGCCCTCCTCCCCTAGAGCATGTGTGAGCCTGACCTTTCTCCTGCTCCATCCACATCTGCATGGGGGAGTCTTTGGCTGCACCTGGAGTCAGAGCAGGAGTGCTGGACTCGCACCTCCATGTCCCACAGCTAAATGTTGCTGCTCGTGAACGGTGCACTGAGGGTGTCTAGACCCTGACAGTCTTCAGAACCAACCTAATGGATCCCTCTACTTTGCAAAGGAGAAACCGAGGCAGGGAGAGGAAAAATAATGGCTCAGTGTCAGCAGATGTGCTGGCAGCTAACAAACTCAGATGCCAATCCACCCATCTTTCCTCCCCTTAATCAAAGAGGTCAGTTCCTACCAGTGGGCGGGAGCACCTCAGGATGGGGTGGTGGGCCAGCAAGGATCTCCCTGGGACCAGCAGGACTGGGGAGCTCGGAGGTGGCCTGGAACCTTGCCTGGGGGCGCACTGATTCTAGTCCAGGAGACAGGAGGAAGCACCAGCTCTCTCCCCCTGTGACTCTCACTGAGGCTTGTTATGAGTTCTCTAATGAGTCCTGATTGTCAGTGGCCCCATAAAGCCTTAGTTTGCATATAAAAAGGTTGGCAGCTCTGAGAGTAAGTTCATTAATAATAATTGGAGAGGCCCAGGGCTGGGCAGGGCCCATTTTCCTCTGGTGGCACTGCTGATTGACCCTGGAATCCCTCCTAATTGAAATGTAACATGGCAAGTTTCTCTTAGGCAACAGGCATGAAGGGACAGCTGTCCCTTCCTCCCACTCCAGCTCCCCGATCCTGCCCTGCCTCATGCTGAGATCCCAGGACAGACCACCCCTCGGTCTAATGGGGTTTGGTTGGGGCTAGAGCTGGCTTGTCTTTGGAATTGATGGGGGTTGAGGGACATGGAAGGGAAAGGTGACCTACAAATCGCTTATTTCTCCTGGGAATTTCAGAGAAACCTCCATGTTTCCCCACGTCTCCTGTCTGAAGCCCACTGTCCGGGAGCTCAGGTCGGCCACCCCTAGTCCTCACCTTGGAGCTTCCTTAACTAGAAAGAGCAGAGTTGGGGAATCATGTACCTTCGAGGACAAATCTGTCTCCCTCCTGCTATCGTCAGAGTCAATCATCGCTTGCCTTAACGAGCAAGGGGATTAACCACTCCTCTTCCAAGGGGCATTGGGGGATCCGTGAACTGCCACATATAAGTGGCTGGCACAGAGCGAGCGAGCAGTCCTGCCTCATCTTTGCCCCTCAGTTCAGGCTGCACCTTGGCCCTCACCAACTCTCTTTTCCCACCTCATTTCCAAAGGATCCATCTCCCCTGCTCCAGCCTGTGTGTTTCCCACACACACCCCATGCTCCTGCTATCCAGCTTATTTCGCCCTTCTTGGCTTCAGATCTGCAGTGGAGTGTGACCATTTCAACAGCTCCAAGGGCCCCAAACACAAGGGGGACAGGTAGGGAGGTCCCAGTTCTGTCCACTGCTCTCTTAACAGGAGGTGACACCCTGAAGCTGCATGTTTTACATGCTCTGAGGCATACCTCCACCAGGCAACCATGTGGACTCGGGCAAGTCCCTTAAACCCCGTGGGGCAGGTTTGGATTGCATGATTTTTATGGTCCCAGTTCTATTAATAACCCAATAGATGATCTGGGACAATCAGTTTTCCCATCTCTAAAATGGGGATAATGGTGCCTGCTGCACTAGCTCAAAGTGTGGTTTTCAAAATACTGACCAACTGAATGCATGCTGGAGGGGCTGGGGACTTGTGGGCCAGAGGGCCTCCTGGAAGTGGCTATTTACCTACCAGGAGGGAAGTATTTTAATATTATAGTAACTGGTATATTGAACTGGTACCATGATACAGGCAGGTGTGGCTCTGTTAGACAGAGTATGATGTTGTTATGATTCCAGTGAACATGGTTAACATGCTACAAGGGGTATAAGGATTCAGTCCAGTGTGCATTCTGCCACCTCCATCCCCTGACACATATGTTCCCATGTGCTCTCTTGTTTCATAGCACAACACATATGATCCCTCTCCCCCGTGTTCATGATAATGAAACTCAGGACATCAGTTACCTACTCCGTTCCCACAATGACAGTGAACAAAAGCACTTACACCTGCTCATCTGACTTTCGTCCCAGGTGATAATCCAGTCCCCACCTGGAATTCCTCAAATGTACGTCCCTTCTCTTTTCAAGAAAGATGTTTCTCTGAACTATCCTTTGAAAAGGCCAGCTCCCTCTCAGAGGGTGGGAAATACCTGCATTTAGCAAGATGATTTGGAGACAAATGCATACGTGAGAACCAGATTCCCTCAGAGGCTGTTTTGCCTGTGGCTACATTCTGCAGTTGTGAGAATGGACTGGGGGTGGGGAGTGGCAGTGGCTCGAGGCACAAGGAAACCTTCAATGTCTTGGCTTGCAGGAGGCGGCTCTGGTGGGCTCCAGGTCACCTGTCCAGCCCCGTGCATATTGCGGTCTCCACTGCTAACTGAGAAGGAACACCAAGCCAAAGTACGGAAGCAAAAAGGATGCTTCCCAGTCTACCATGTCCAGCATGTCAATGGCTGCTTTACACGAGGTCTCATTGCATATTTAAATAATTGAACAAGGACATAAAGACTGCTGCTGAGCTGGGAGGGAAAAGGCTGCCTTCAGGGCTGGTGCTGCCTGTGGAGGGAGTGGCAGGCTATGGATTTACAGCCTTCAGTGTGGTTATAAGATAGGGGCTCTAATTCCCCTAGTTTTTGTTACAGCAGGATTGGGGGACTGTGGTGCTGTTGGGGGTAGGGTGAGCTGGGCTGGGGCAGTGTCTAGGGGCAGCTAAGGAATAAGAGATTTGTAGGTCACCTTTCCCTTCCATGTCACCTCAACCCCCATCAATTCCAAAGACAAGCCAGTTCTAGCCCCAACCAACCCCCAAAATTTACACTCACCTTCTCAGACCCATGATGCCCAATACCAAAATGTAACGCACCATATATTTTCTTGCTGTTCCCCAAGTTCATAATGCCATTAGCATGATCTACGATGGGCCGGCTCATGGAGAAAGCAAAGTAATAATACAGAAAGGAAATACCCATAACCTTAATGGGGGAGGGGCAGACGAGATTGATGGAAAGTGCAATTGTCTGGAGAAATGGCAACCCAGTAATGGAATACCTGGAGTGGGGGCTGTGCGAGGATTGGAAGCAAGTTCTTTAGCTGGGTTTGGCTGTGTTTTTCTCAAAAGAGGGTGAAGGGCATGGCAAAGTGGTTTTGTGCCTTTGGGTTGGGTCCCAGGAATGGCTCCTCTGAGTCCTGCGGGGAGGTGAGTGCCTTTGGCCGCCCTGAGCAATTGGGGCTCATCTCAGCACCAGGAGCGAGCAGTAGCCCAGGGGTTGGCATCGTCGCCTTGCCAGCTCTTCAGTCCTGGAGGGGACTGGCCCCTGGGTTCGGCAGATTTCACAATATCTGTTTTGGACACGGATATCCTCTCAGGGGCAGTGGGGTGGTCAGGGAGGTTGGGAGAGCCTTTCAAACACAGCTTTGGAAATCAAATAGAATTCATTTAGCCTCTTCTGATCGTACAGCTGTTCTCTGGAGTAAACTCTGCTTGAACTTCAAGAAGAGAGGGGCTACAGGAAGCTCCTCTGAGCCTGGGCCCCGTGGGCCAGATGTGCTCTGCCTTTCTGGCAAAGACCATCCAGCTGCAGCTCACTCTGCTTTTCAGTTTAGGTGAGAAATAACAGTAAGCGAGTCCATTGAGGACACATTTTAATCAATGAATTTGCTTTTCTGTGGATGCTCACCTTTGCTTCCTACAGATCACTGCTATTACGTGTGTGGGCCTGATGGGGTGTTCAGGTCAGCAGGTGGAGGGGCCTGGGAATGTCAAAGCCATCTGGGGACCAGTGACTCCTCCCATTAGGTAGAGGGGAGGGCAGGGTCTGGTCATGGCTGCCCGGTGAAAGGCCATTCCATGGGCAGCAAGGAGTTTCAGCAGATACTGGGGAACAGGACTGAGAGCAGGAAGACCCTCTCATCCACCTCAGTTCTCCCTCGCCTTCCTCTCCCTCCTCTCTGGTGCCCAGGATCTGGCAGCTGATCTAAAGACCCAGGGTGGTTATCACAATGCCATCATTAGTTGAAACACAATCATTCCTTTTCACTGGAATACAGTTACTACAAAGGACATATGTTACTGGTCATTCTACTTCTAATCATTGTAATTATGCTAGAATACATGCCATTAATATAATAACAACAATGATTGACCAATTGTCTGTTCCAGACCCATAACTTCACCTGAATGCACTCTTTGTTCAGAAAATAATAAAGGTAATTCAACATCCCCGGTGACAGTCAACAAAGCCTGTTTTGGAACTGGAAGATGCACAGACGAAAGCCTTCTGGGAGTTCAGGATGGGGCTGGGTAGATGAAAAGGCACCTGGCAGCATCCCCGATGGCCAACAAAAGGACCCTGTCTGGATCCCCACACTCCAAACTTAAAAGGAAATGAACACCCAGGCACTTCCACAGGAACCACTGGACTTGGGTCTCGCTTTCATCCAGGAGGGTAGTCTGCACCTGGAGGGCCCGGGGGCTGCAGGCCTGAGCTGACTGAGTCCCTGTTGGTAGCACTGGGAGACCTAAGCCTGCACTGGAATGCTCACCCAATAAGACCACTTTGTGGGCATGGATTTCTCTTAGATGCTTTCTAGCTAATTTCCATCTACTATTATAGATCCTGTGACCAGTGGCTCTTTGTCTAAATACAGATTTGCAGATCTCTTATATACCTCTAAGCCTCCCACAATGCCTTGCATGTGGGAAATGCTCGGGAGTTGGGTAATGAAGGATGAATGGTGTTGCCCAGCAAGGACTCAGAGTGCCATGCTGTGAGCAAGCTCTCCCCCCGGCTGCGGAGAAGGGACACTTGTATCAGGCGCTTCCACAGAATCACCTTTCAAATGTGTGATTTTCTTTGTTAACCCTTATTCTGGCTATGATTTCTTCCCAGAAACAAAAATATGGAAAACTAAACTGCAACATAAAAAAAAAATCACCATATTTCCAAGCTTTCTTTTAAGCTTGAAGAAAATAACCTTCTTCCACTGACCCAAAATGGCTAGACCAGTCAACAGTCTACAGATATTTATTAACTTTTTCCCCTTTGGTGCATTCTCTAGGAAGATGCTGCTCCAATGACCATCATGAGGTGGTCAACGCGGGCTTCTCCTCTGTTATGTTCAAAATGGTCCTAGTATTGAGCTGGATAGAAGGTAGCCTGCAAGCCTGGACCAGAAGCACAGCCTTAAAATTTCCTTCTCTGAGAATAAATATCCAATAAAAAGAGGAGCCAAAGTCAATGTCATTCAATAATGTGTAAGGGAGGCATGGCCATTCCAAGTGCGCTGGAGCCTCTCGCTGCAGGGGCCTGCCAGGCTCACCATAAACGGCTCGTGTGAAATGGGAAGAGCTGAAGGTCTACCTGGTAGGTCAGTCCATCTCCACACCCCTCCATGGCCATGTACCTCAGGCCTCTCCCTCTCCTGGGGGTCCTGGCACCAAGTCCTCCCAGCAGCCTTTGCCAGTCTCAAGTACATATGGGACGGTGTGCCTGCCTGGCAACCTGAATCCTTGAAGACTCGTTCTTTTGTAGGGATCCTTGCATTGCCCTGGGAAACATGGTGGCTCTTTTTTATTCTCTCCTAGTTCTTCTTTCCTCTTTCTGAGCAGCAGATGCAAGTTCCTTTTATATATTTAAAAGAAACTTGGGACGAGAGCAGCAAATGAGAAAGAAAAAGCAGAGATTTGAAAATCTCCTTCAGAGTAATTAAATGATTAGGGGCCTTTGAAATCTGCCAGATAGCTAAAATGCCTCTGCTTTCATTTTCCTCCTGGGCCTCTCCACAGGGGAAACCTCTGCCAGGTACACCAGTCTGGAAGTGGAGAGAGGCGGAAACCCGTGTCTCTGCTCCCATCCAGTAACTTGCAGGTTTCTGACCAAAATAAGAGGTTGCTTCCTAGGCTCTCAGCGCCTGGTCCTGGTGGGTGAACCAACCCTTTGCTCCTGGCCCCACGCCCCGAGATAAAGGCCCAGGATCAAGGACACAACCCAGCTTTTTATCAGGGTCTTCATGCCAAGGGTGGGCCCATTGGCTGTTAACCCATATCTGTCCTATTAGCTTTAGATCCATTTAGTCTTAGTTAAAGAAGAGCAGAAAATTGACACAAACATTCGATTCACACCCTACTTAAAGCCAAGATGTACCCTCTTTCCTCTATAAAAAGACAACCTTTGTCTGGGTCTCTTTTCTGGATTAGGAATCCAGAGCAACCATTGCCAGCCACAGACAAACTCCATTGTATGGGGTGGGGGAAGGGTGGAGGGGAGGCACGGGCTTATGTCTGGGGGCTCCCACAACCCCTTCTTCTGTGTATCTATGCGTATTCTAAATCACAGCATCCTAAAGCAACCTCTCTGTTCAGAACCACCGGCCCAGTGGCGGGAGTCACACAAGCACCATCCGATCGAACAATAGCAGACTTTTGCAAAGTGTTTTTATACCGCTATCTTTGAGGTCTTTGCTCACACACTTACATTCTAAGAAAGGTAACAGCAGAGACACAGAGTATTTCTATTGCAGTGATGAACAGTTTTCAAGGATAAGAATAAGGATTAGGAGTGGAAAGAGACACAGCATCTTAGCCATGGAGCCCAACTCCAGCTCGTGATTCCCAAAGCGGCCTGTGCGGCAGAAGCACAGAGCCCCCTGCCCCACCCGGACATTCTCACCCGGGTGGCTGGGAGACTTGGTATTTCTAACAGCTTCACAGGTGATGCTGATGCCGCTGGTCTGGGGAACACAATTTGAGAACCACTGCTCTGGGTAAGGAGACCATCCTTTCATTCTCTTCTTTTCATTTTATTTGAAAAAATTTTTTTTTAAATCTCAGTTCTGCTCTGTGCAGTGCTCTGAGGAACCTGTGCACAATTTTGTGTGTGCTTACAATAATTTCCAGGACACACACATACTCATCTCTCTGGACTTATTCTAGAACTCACCTGGCTGGAGCGACCTGAATGCACCTTTGTCCGGAACTGAACCTCCAGGACTGACCTCCAGCCCCCGGGTCCCAGCGCAGAGCTTTGCTTGTTACTGCTTTCATAACGTGGTCCCTTAAGACTAGGGGTTCGGGACAAGCAGGTGATCCTGCGGGTTTTGCCTTTGTTTTCTCTTCTTAAGGGAAGGCCTGCCTGTGTGTCCCCTGCTCACAGCAAGCAGCACTCTCCACTCTGGCTTCTGGGCCCTACCTCAGGCAGCTTCACTCGGCCTTCCTGGAAGGAGCAAGTCTTGGGGTCGTGGGTGCAGACGTGTCGGTATTTACACCAGTGGCAGCGGAATGGGCTCTCCACGCAAGACAGGCACCTGGGCACAGAAGAGGAAGAGGCACAAATCAGAGAACCTGGGTGAACCCAAAATAGAGGTCCTAAACTCTAGGGTCTAGGAGAACATTTTTAGTAGTAAGAGAACCCACCCTCACACACCGAGGAAGGAAAAATCTTACACAAACCCATCCCTTTTCTCTTCAAGTCTTCAGCCAGCCAAGCGTCTCTGGCTTCCTCCCTCTTACTCATGTAGTTAACAAGCCTGGTCCCCAAGGGCCTCAACAACTACCTTCCATTTCTATAGGATGGCACCCACTTTTGCTGAATTGGGGAACAATAAGGCTTAGAGGAGAGGGGCTTGTCCAGAGAGCCCACGAAATTGAGAGCGAAGGAAGAAATTGAATTTTAGTTCAAATTGGCTCCGGGCTCTCGGCTGACTAGCACCCGCATGGACCCACCCTGACGGAAGGAAGTTCTGAGGCTGTCCTCAGTGGAATGGAAACCCCACCTCTACACTTCACCCCCAGGAAACAAAGGCAACTTTATAGAAGTTCCTTCCTGCTCAAAACCCCAACATGATTCCCTCTTCCAAAGGGTAAACCCCAAACGCCTTGCCTCCCTGGTGTCCAGGTCCATGACCCCACCTGTGCTGGGTGCTTCAGCCATGCCAGGCTCTCTCTGTGCCATCCTTCCACCTGGAGTACCATTCTCCCTTCCTCCATGTGGCCACTCCTCCTCCTGTTTTGACCAATGGTCAGACTGGACCTTTACCCCACCAAGCCCTTTGTTTATGTCGCTGGGCAGTCCTGGCCTTGCGTTATATTTTGCTTATTCCCTGTCCAGTCCATCCACTAGTCCACTAGGCATGACTGCTGGAGGGCAGGGATCGAGTCTTTGGGTCTTACTAATTTTTGATTAACTGTCTAAAGAGCAACACACTGCCTTGCACATAGTACATGCTTTCACTCACATTGTGGACGGCATGGAAATTCACACATGATTTATCTACTGCTCTGCTATCTTACAGGGGCAAAAGGGGAGTGAGGGATTAGGCCACCAAGCGCTGAAGCCATGGGAAGTCCTGAGGCAAGAGGCAGACAAAGAACCCGGTGTTGAAACACTTGTTATTGGCTGGAAGGTCTGGCTGCCTCCTACTTGGGGCCCCAAAGAGAGCCAAGCTCAGATTCAAAGGTGCCATAATCAGATGGCTAAACCCTAAAATCCCACTTGTCCCCCAAATGTCTTTGGTTATGTGAAGTAGCTTGTCCTATATGGAGAGGAAAATAGAACAGCATTTAACAAGCAAGGTTTTCAAACTGTGCTCAATGGAACCCCGGGGGTTCCACAGAGCTTCTTTGGGACTGTGTGAGGAAACAGACATGTGGACTTCCTAAACAGAGGGCTTCAGGCCCCCGCCATGCTCAACCACAGCAGCTCCTACTTGTATCTATTATGTTTATTGGGTTTCCACACCTCATTTTGGTTGGAGAAAGGTTTCTATGGTGAAAAAAAAAATGACTTGACCTTTTCCAACTCCATCATCTTAGAAAGGAAGTAATAATATAACAGCAAAACTTTGAGCAGTGCCCAAAGAATGGGCCAGACAGGGTGCTGACTGCTCTCCTGGTCCCAGTTCTTCCAGCCACGGCAGCTGTTCTGGGGGCCAGGCAGGCCGAGGGGCAGGGCAGCAACCAGCACTGTCCCGCCAGCAACTGCTCTCCAGGGACAGTGCCCTTGCCATGTTGGCGATTCAACATTTGAGTGACATCCCCAGAAGAACTACTACCTCCCCATTCCAGAGGACACTGGGGCACAGAGTAGCTACGTTTCCAGCTGGGCTGACTCCGAGCTCGAGCCTCTGCCCCCCACCTGCCCCTGGGAAGAGAGGCTTTACCAAACAGGGCAGAGCCAGGCCCCAGGCCAGAGCCCCCAGCCTGAGTCCTGACCCAGCCTGAGGGCCCTGTGCAGAGCTGAGCAAAAAGTGACTCGTTGGACTACCCACCCTCCCAGACATGGGGCTTCGCTCCCTAATCAGACCCCTCCTCTCACCAGGCTTCAGGTGAGATGTGCCCCCTCCTCAACAGATGGGGGAAGTGTGTCAGGTGAGACAGATTTTTGCCAGAGAAGAGGTATGGGCAAGGGATTAGGAGCTCCCCGCCCAGCAGGGTCTCACTCTGCTCATTCTACTCTCTTTCCATGAACCCCTGGGTACCAGAGGAGGGGCCTGTCAGCTTCTGGGGGTGAAGGAGGCCCTCCTTGCAGGGTCCCTAGATAGGAGCTCCTTGGGAATGGTAGTGGGTTCTTCTATCTCTGGATGAACCTTGACCCCAGGAACAGGGAGCTGAGTGAGGATGGGGCACTTACGAATTGTGGACGCTGCAGTTGTAGAAGACAAAGCTGGTGCTGGCAAAGGTCATGCCTGTCTCCTTTGACTTGAGCTGCAACTGGACGACATGGTGGTCCCCTGTGGGGCAGAGCCAGCACAAGGTCAGGGGGAGGGCAAGACCCTGTGTTGGGGTCACACTGACAGTTATGCACCCTGGGAAAGGGGAGCCTGCTGGACCTGAGGGGTGCTCCCTGCTCTAACTGTTCTGACTCAGCAGGCCCAGGCCCAGGACAACCCCAAGAGCAGCTGCAGATGATGGTTCTGGTTTATTCCTCCTCCCACACTGTACCTCTGGCACCCACTCTGAATTTGCTCTCTGTAATGTACACACACATACACACACACTCACGCACACACACACACATATACACAGACACACTCTAACAGGTATTTGAATGTGCATTCATTCACACACATGAGGTCCATGCCAGACTCACGAGTTACATACACATTGATTAGCCACCAGGAGAAATGTGTTGCCTCTCACTAATGCTACCACAAACCACGTAAAGGCTTTTCGTGTGTGTGTGTGTGTGTGTGTGCGCGCGCGCCTACGCAGTTGCATCTCTGTGAAGAGAAATCCTGTCCCAATGCCCCTCCTCAGGTGGACTCAGGGCTCCACTCAGACAGGCAGCCCTGCGATCCTCAGCTGGCGCCAGGGAGGAGCTGGAGCCCATGTTTAATTCACAGCCCTGACCCCAGGCCCCCACTTCCAGCCTGGTCCTGTGCTTCCCCGAGAGCCTCATTAATCAATCAGCTCGGAACAAATGTGACAAGCCCAAATGGGAGGGCCAAGGTGGAATCAATCTGCCCAGCAGGGTCTGTCCCTCACCAGCCTTGGGCCTCTGTCCACCCCGTCCCTCCCAGTGCAGCTGGCCACGAACAGGCAGCTCTGGGAAGGTAGGGCAGGGTGGGGGTGCAGAGACCCAGCAGTGTGGGAAGGGGACAAGGAGCCAGGTGACCTCCCCCACCCCTTCCTCCACTGCCCCTCCAGGACAGCCCTCTTGCGTTCCAGTACAACCTTGAACTTGACCGAATTGCTGCCCTGACACCCACCTTCTGCAGCTGCTCTCACTGAGCATGAGCTTGACTCTTCGATGCTCACCTGGTTTCAATAGTCAATTCCAAGGGCAATGAATGGCATCTCATCTCTCTCTTCCTGTAACATATCCACCAACCCACACCCCTTCCTCTGACCCTCCCTTGCTGAAGGCTCCCTCAGCCCCTGCCCCCTGCCCCCTCCCATGTCTGTCCTGAGTTCTCAGCCAAGTGTGTGTGTGTGTGTGGGGGGGCGGGCGGGGGTGAGCCATGACACCTAGCCTTGCCTCCAGGGACTGCTCACCATTCTCCGTGATTATCCGGGGCACCTCCTTGGCCGCCGGGGAGTAGCACTGGATCTGATTGCCTACCACCAGCCCATCCATCTCTGACAGGTCCTCAAACGTGCAGTTGACACCAGCTGACAGCTCCGGGACATTGTACGTCTCCAGGACCAGCTGTGAACAGCCCAGCAGAGGAAGAGGAGAGTGAAATGGGGAAAAGAAGGGTGTGGCATAAAGGAGGAAAGAGAGAGAGAGCCAGAGAGACCAGAGAGAAAGAAAAGAGAAAAATGTAAGGCAATATTGATAGAGAGAAGAGACCCAATTTATTACAAGAGCACACAGAGAAGGCGGTGGGAGGTAAAGAGGGCGGGTAAAAGAAGCTTCATTACATGTGAATGGATCTGGCCCCAGGGATGCTTCCGGATTTTTATGGGGTAAGAAAGATGGACAGGCGGAGGTACCTCTGGTCAAGCTCCTCTGCCATCATCCCAGAGTTTGGAAAAATGACAATTCCAACCACCAAGTGCCCAGCGCACTAACGCGGGAGCCATCGTACCCCTGTCTCCCTCTGCATACACATCCTTCCCATCCTACAGACAAAGGTACTGCCCCCTAACCCTCCCTCTCTCGGTCACCCTTTGGATCATGGTTGTAATCACAGTTCTCCTTGTCTTTCTGCCCATTATGCATACAGCCTCTTCCCCAGGATCAGTATTTCTCTGCCTGCCCCCTCTTCCAGTCCCAGGGACACCTTCTGTAATGTTTTGGTCCTGCTCTCAGACCGCATTGCTGGCCAGGTTGGGCCCAGGCCTCGCGAGGGGCAGTGGGCTGCAGCCCTTTCTGGTGGGGAAAGGGTTCTTCCCACATCCCTGGGTCCCGGTCTTACTGTCCTTACCAGGACATTGTACTGAGAAACAGAGATGTTGCTGGGATGGACGGTCAGCCGGACACACTGCTTCATCTCAGAGGCAAACCTGTGGGGCTCTCGGGACCGCTCACAGCGCTCCTTCCGGGTGCACCTGCAGGAGAGACCGAGGGGCTCAGGAGAAGCTGCCTGGTCCAGGGGCTGATACGGAGGCCATTCATCACCAGTGGCTCCCCGGGCGCGTCCACACTCAACGTACCCAGGACTGACCCTTTTGCTTCCTTCCTCCAGCCTGTCCTCCCCATCATGCCCAAATTTGATAGAGATGGAAATTCTCATAACCAGTTGCCAAAAGCAAAGACTTGAGAGTCATCCTAAAGTCCCCTCACCTCCTCCCCACTCACAGTCCCAAGTCCCCCATATCCCACCTCCCCCCTCATCCTTGGCCTGTCACTCTCCCCACTCTTTAGGCAAACTAGACTTGTCTGTCCACTATATAATATACTCTTCCAGACCTCCCTGTCTTTGTACACATCAGTTGGTCTGTCTGAGCAGACCTCTCCCCGACTTCCCCCCCGTCCAACATCTACCCACCCTTCCAGACACGGTTCAACTGTTGTGCACCTGCAACCCCCCACCCCGCCCCACACCAGGCAAAGCTAACGGCACTTTGGAGTGTCCTACCATCTAGATTTAAACTTTGTAGGTTACATGACAATGATTGGGCTGAGTGCAGCCCTTGCCTGCCAAGCGGGAGCTGCTCAAAGAGAGAAACGGCGCCTGTCTTCTTTTAGAATCCTCTGTGTCCTCATGCCCAGCAGAGAGAGGTGAATGCTGGTGGGAGGGAGGGGGAGGGGAGGATCAAAGGAGCAGAGGGCACCAGTTCAAAGTGTGCTCTGGAGCCCAGCTGCTTTGGATCGGAATCCCAGCTCCACGGCCCGGTGTGTGTGTGGGGGGGTGGGGGGGGGGGGGGGCGGGGGGCGGAGACTGACACAGAAGGTCTGCTGCTATTGCTTAGTGTCCTGACTGTTCAAAGTGCACTGTGTCACAGGTGGACCCCATCCACGGTGACCTGGATCTTACAATCTTAACTGATGGGACCTTGTGAATGATGCATGTAGCAGTCATGGCCCTCCCCCAAATGCACACGTCACATGGCTCTCTGCTGGGGCAGGCCATCCTGCCCGCATCAGGCTTCTGGGAACAGCATTTGACCCAAGCCAGGCCAGCCTTGTGGACGTGCGGCTTCGCTGAGTGGCCAGGATTTGGAAACTCTGGACAACTGACCCTGCTGTGGGGGGAGGGAAAGAGGGTCCTCAGAGAGAATGGCAGGTCGGCACCCCAGGTGGCTGCTCTCCACAGTGAAAGAGAATAGACTCTGCAGAGGGAGGTGGATGTTGGGGCTATTGCAGGGCAGGAGGGCATCGGACAAGGGGTTAGTGGGAAATGAAACATTCAGGAATATAGAACCCAAGTGGGAAGGAGACATTGAGGAGAGAACATCTGCTTCCCAAAGCAGACAGGTGAGGTGTGGGGTAAAAGATGAGGACAGGCAGGCACCTGGACACCTGAGCTGCTCTCGGGGTGACTCTCAGGCACAGAGGAAAGCTTGGGGGTGGGGGTGGGGGGCTCTCCTCCAGCCTCAGACAGGGAGGAAGACACCCTGGCCTCAGTGAGAAGAAAGGCCTAACAGTGGAGAATCTGAGAGGTGAATTTAGCAAACAAAGGAGAAGTCACTGAACGGGTGGACTAAAGAAAGAAGGAAAGACACAGGGACAAAAAGGATGGCTTAGAATAGATGGGATGAGTACTGTGGGAATAAAAACACAGTCCCCATTAGAAGTCACCGGGTGCTTATTAGGCACCATGGTAAAGGGCTTTCAGTCCATGTCGCTTAAGTCCCTTAATGATGCTGTGAGGTAGGTAAGATTTTAGAACCACACCTTGTAGATAGAGAAACTGCAGAGAGGATGGTAAGTCACTTGTCCAAGGTCACCAGCTAATTGGAGGTCCTGTATGTGAACCCAGATGAACTGGAGTCTGCACTCTTTTTATGTTTGTTTTTTTAATCCTCACATGAGGATAATTTTCCATTGATTTTTAGGGAGAGTGGAAGAGAGAGGGAAAGACAGAGAGAAACATCTACATGAGAGAAATACATCGATTGGTTGCCTCCTGCATAAGGCCCGATCAGGACCCGGGCCGGGGAGGAGCCTGCAACTAAGGTACTTGCCCTTGACCGGAATTGAACCCGGGACCTTCTGGTCTGTAGGCTGACGCTCTGTCCACTGAGCCAAACTGGCCAGGGCTGGAGTCTGCCCTCTTAACCACCATGCTTGACCTCCCCGGAGATGCTAGACTAAGAAGTGAAGGACAGAGCCCTTGCTGCACACTGAACCCACTTTCCCTGCCAGCTTGATGCTCCTTTCATGTGCTCTGGGCAATTGAAAGTTGCCCTTCAGCCTTCTTCTCCAGGCTGCTCACTGTTTGCCTGCCACTAAGAAGCAGCACTTGGAATATTACTGTGACTTGTAGGTTCTCCAGGACCTTTCAGGACTTCCATCCCAAGAGCGAAAGGTCAGACATGAGCGTGGTTGTCTCCATGGTACCCCTGGGCTGCTCTAGTGGACCCATGGCAACAAGGGCATCTGCCTAAAAGTGTCGGAAGTTAATTTACCAGGCCAGCTTCTCGGGGAGGACTTCATTACCTCCAGCCATTAAGCTAATGTTATGGACTTTTCCAGGGTGTCTGCACTGACATCGCTATTAACAGTGTTATTACTCCCATTAGCGGCAGGCTAGGAGTGCTGGTACAGGCTTAAATTATTCACCGACTCCCCAACTTTGAAGTTCTTATTTCCAAGAGCAATCAGTAGGTCTGAAAAATGCCTTTGATTAAATTATGAAGAGAGGAAAAATAAGGCTGCTTTCAGGCCAAACAACACCTGGGCTGACCAAATAGAGCTCCAGATCTCTCTTTCAGAGGTACAAAGAAACCTGGCTGGGGGACCTCAAGACAAGTTCTACTGGCATGACTTGCGGCTCCCCAAGTTCACGTGGCTGAATCCTGCCATGCTCCTGGGAACCCCAAATGAATACTCATCATCTCCCCCAGATTTAGGTCTCCAGGGCAGCCATGTATAGCTTACACTTTGCAACATCCCATCCTAACCTCTCAGTGCCTTGGTTTTATCATCTGTAAAATGGGGACAAAACAGTACCTACCTACGAGGGTTCTTGTAAGGCTTGAAAGATTAAGCAAGTACAGCATTGAGAACAGGGCATAGCTCATACATAATGAGCCCACAATAAGTGTTGTTAGTATTATTATCCTATCTCTTCTCTTTTTCTCATCCATCCCCACCAATCTTTTTCCAGACTTGGCCACGGGGCAAACCAAAGTCAGAAAGACAGGGGATAGCTATAGCAGTTTCCTTCTTAATGAGGGAGAAGGAGCCCAGAGCTCAGGAGGGAGGGAAGGGAGAGAGGGTGGGCTGGGCTGTAGATCTGCCTTCTTGCCAGCTGCCACAGGGTATCAGGAACTCAGCTCTCAGCGGAAAGACAAGTTTAGGTCAGTGCCAGGGATGCTTTGACATTTCTACTATCCCTTAGTGCCATGATGGTGGAGGCTGCAAATGTCCAAGAGCACAGGCAATTGACCTTGGATGTGACAGGATAATGGGAAGGAGGGGATGGATTTCTTCTGAGGTCCATGGGGTCTGTCAGGGGAACGGCCTGCTGCTCTTCCAGGACCGATTTCTCATTAGCCAGGCGAGAGCGAGGACATGTGTAGAGGGTAACTCATGGTTCTTGGGGCCAGCTTAGATGTCACCTTTAACAAGACTCCCTAAATATTCCCTTCAGTTCCGCTGTGGGAGCACCCTGAAGGTCAGGGAAGATGCAGAGTCACCTATTTTCCAGGCGTGACAAAAATGTCATAAGGATGCAAAAAGTGCATGCTATCTATGACTTTGAGTTTTCAGATATTCATCCCTGCCACCACCATTGTCACCCCACCCCACACACAGACCCACAGATGACGTGCAAAAAGCAGGCCCCAAGAGGACACCGGGCCCCCAGAGTTGGAGTCTGGCCCTGCCAACCTTCTCTTATCTCCCTTCCTCATTCCACTTTCTCTGCATAGTCTTTCCAGCCCCAGTTCAAAGGTGCGACAAGCCCTTGGGGACAATGGCCCTGGTCCCTCGGAGGAGCTATTATTCAAGTCAGCGGTTCCAATGAGATTATCCTCTCTAATGAAGCAGCTGCCTCCACCCTCCCCTAAGCCCGAACTTGCACTGCCGGGGAATTCCCAGCCAAGTGGAAAATTAGAAGGGCAAGGGATGGAGAAGGAAGGGGGTGAGGAGAGGGAAAGAAGTGGTGATTAAGTTCTCCAGAAATTGATTCCTAAATACAGTCATAGAGATATTAACTCCCAGTGCTGCCGACCAAGCAAGTGAATTTCAATTTGGAAACAGGGCTCTCTGTGAGTCCAGCCTGGGCCATCCTCCAAACTGGGGGTTGGTGCTAGTCCACCCCCTCACCCCATCCTCTGGCATGGGTCCACCAGTCTGGGTTACCAGAACCTGCTCCTTGCTTCTCCCCACAGGTGACCCCTAAACCTTAGCATTTCATGTTGGTCAGGGCTGGTGCTGAAAGTTGGCCATTGGTGAGTCGGTGTTTAGACCATGAGGTGTTTGAACTTCATAGAAAAGTTAAGAGGACTTGGAACATTTACTCAAGTAGGAGATCCCAGGGCTCTTTGGTCATTGTCTCCACATCTGGGAACCCTGACGAGGAAAGAGACCAGGTTTCCTAAGATCACCGTCCTTGCTCTCCTCAGGAACTCCCGCAGAAACAGGACGGGCATCTGCGCGCTCAGAGGAAGTGGACCAGATAGTGAAGGGAACCTTTCTAGGCAGATGGGTGTGTAGGAGGTTTCTTATATGAAGGGTGTGGACCAGGTGAGTCCCTTCAATGCCATGATTCTAGAATCCAGTGACTGATTCCACGATTTCAACCTAACTATTTAGTTTGTTCCTGGATAAACCCCCAAACACGAAGACCACAATTAGACTATAGTTTTCCCTCTGTCATCGGCTGCTGGCAAGTGACCTCACCACCCTTTACCTTCTCTAAAGATCCAAAGCCAGAGCAGCAGATGCTGGGGTCACCTGCCTCTGGGGCCTCGCTTAATGGATGAGGTCACTACAGCAGGAGGAGGGCACAGGCCCTCACAGGAGCCAGCAGGTGCAGGAGGCCAGTGGAGGCCCAAGAGAACTTATCTGGGCTTATGTAGCAACCAGGTAGGCCTGTCCCACCCCCATGGTGGACTCTGCCCTGGGTCCCAGGTTGAACGGAGTCGTGCCTTGGCTTCCTTTCAGCCGCTCCTCAAATGAATGATCCATTGAACACAACCCCAGGCAGTAGTAACAGGGACCTGGAGAGGTTCTTTCTGTCTGAGAAGAGAAATTACAGTTTCCAAAAGAGTAAGTGGAGTGGGGCTGCTTCTCTCTTTGTCAGTAGGTAGTGCTATTCAGACCTGTTTATTGCTACTAAGGATGAGGGGTGGTTAGGAGAGAAGAGCAGGAGTGGAGGGACAGAGAGAGACAGAGGGCAGAGGAGCAGGAGAAAGCAAAGGCGCATCACAGCAGGCCGATCCATTCTCTTCATAGTCCAGTTGGTAATAAGGAAGATGCTGTCTATTACTTGTGACGCATCCAACAGTTGCTCTGACTGACTCTGATAAACTTTCACACTACACTGTATCCAACAGCCTGGAGCTCTCGTGTCTGTTAATGTCACCAGGTCCTCATGCTTGGTGCAGGGGACACTCTGCTCTGTGCAAGGTGGGCCACCCACTTGATGCAGTCCAGGGTAGCATGACTGGGCAGGGTATGCGAATGCTGGCACATGACTGTGCATATCTGCACTTGGAGCCTCATTGGTAGCCCAGCCCTTCAGGCTGTCCCGGGGAGCACAGTCTTTAGACTGGGAGGGACATTCAGAGCCTGCAATGATGGCAGGGCTTTCCCAGCTCCTTTGAGAAGACGGACGTTTGACTTACCATCATTGGCCGTGAAAGCATGTGTTACATGTATGTGGGGAGGAGGGGGAGCAGGCAGTGGTGAAGAGAGAAAAAGCAAGTTTCCTTAACCCATACTGTGTATCTATTGAGTCACAGAGAGCAGAATCCTAATATACTAGTACCTAGTCTGGGACTCTCCTCTGGATCAAGGAAGAGTTTGCTGGGCAGGCCTGGATCCTAACAACCCATCATGATTGTGTGGATATTCTGCAAACAGCCTTGGAGAGACCACTGACTTGGCAGGTTAGTGTTAAGTAGCCCTGGGACACCAGGCTCTGGGATATATTAAGAAGCAGCTGGGAAGGATTTGCATTTTAGAATCCGTTTGTACTTTATTAAGGGGACATTCAGCCATGGCTGTGGGATAAGCTGTTCTCCTTGCACTTTCCCAGGTGGCTGATGAGCAGCCACACACAGGGCCACTGAAGATGACCTACGTGGCATGGCTAGTTGGAATTGTCCAGGCAGAAGGCTTCGTAGCTGTGAGTTTGTCCCAGCCAGCCAGCCACAGCCCTTGGTTCTGGGGAGGACAGTGAGGGAGGAGGCCCTGGGATCCGACCCACAGGCTCTGCTTACACAGTCATTGAAATCGGGGCTACCTACAGGCACTGTGATGGGCCTGCATGAACATTTTCTCCCTTAATTTTCATACCACGGCTGTAACATGGCTCTTTCATTGCCATTTTATAGCTGAGGAAACTGAACCCAGACTGGGTTTGTCCACAGACAGGTTCTTAGTTTTAACCCATCCTTCTGCTCTGGGTAGCAGCACTTTCCCTCCCCTCCCCTTCCCTTCCCCTCTTCTCCCTTCCCTTCTATTTCCTTTACTCCATGTTGGCAGAAACTACCCTATATAATAAAACCCCAATATGCAAATCAACTGAAGTGTGGAACGACTGATCACTATAACATGCACTGACCACCAGGGGGCAGATGCTCAATGCAGAAGCTGCCCCGTGGTGGTCAGTGGGCTCCCACAGGGGGAGCTCCGCTCAGCCAGAAGCCGGGCTCACGCCTGGCGAGCACAGCGGCGGTGGCGGGAGCTTCTCCCACCTCCTCGGCAGCGCTAAGGACCTCTTGGGAGATCCCAGACTGCGAGAGGTTGCAGGCCGGGCTGAGGGACCCCTCCCCGCAGTGCACAAATGTTGTGCACCAGGCTTCTAGTATAAAGAATAAAAGGGATGAATCCTGAACAGTAACCTGTGCCAACCATCCAGGGAGGGCATTCTTCCAACAGAAGAAATCTGCAAAGAGGAGAGGTCACCAGGGGGCAAGGGAGAGACTTTATGAAAGCCGATCCTATCTTCCCCCGTTGATGTCTTGGGTTACATGAGCCTCCCAGGAGTGACGTTGAGGACCCTTCTTCAGAAAGGTAACGTCTGGGCCAATCGATGCGGCTGGGTCTGCCGTGGATCCCATTACCTGCTGGACTGAGATAGGCTTCTTGGCCTGGGCCTGGGAGGGGAAGATAAAGAGGGGCTGGGGACCGGCCAAGCCTAGTGGTTGGAGGGAAGGTTCCAGGCCCAGGACAGGTGAAGGCAAGCTGAGCCGTTGGCTTTCCTTTACCTTCATCCAAGTCAGAACATGTAGGTTTAGGCCCAAGATCAATGCCCGGGGAATTAAGGCTCAAGATTCATGGACAAATAAATACCAAGACTGTTGAAGCTATCATTGCCATTACACCAGTAAGCCGGAGGCACTGTGAGAAGGGCCGCAGGGTGAACCTCTGTGCTGCTGGGGCTGGCAGGCCAGCTCTTGAAAACAATTGGGACTGAGTAACCGGAGGGAGGGTTTCAATTACACGAGCATTTCTTAAGCCTGTTTAGTCTGTAACCCACCTGTGCCCTTGTAGTACAAACAGCCCTTTCAGCCACGACAGCCACCTGCTAGCAGGGGCTCCGCCTTGAACTGTGCATGCTCTAGCGCTTGCCTCCTATTCCTGTCACTGTCTGTCTGTCTCTGTCTCTCTCCCTCTCTTTCTCATTCCTCTTACACACACACACACACACACACACACACACACACACACACCTTCTATCTTTCCCTTCCCACAGAGTTCCCACCCTCCTATTCCTACAACCATGGGGAAAGCTGGCAAAAGTGACAGCTGTCTTGTGACCTGAAGGAGCCCTCTTCATGGTGCTCTGTGCCCTGGTTTTCCTGACAGGCATGTTCCCTGGGCTCTGCAGCACTCAGCACAGGGTCTCGTCCATGACGTGGGCCTACCAAACGTGCTGATGCTAGTACAGACGGCAACCCTCTCCTCCATCCCGAGAGCCAGGGCAGAGGTGGTCTCACATAGTCCCCTGGTACAGAGGGGGCAGGTCAGTGTGAGAGGCCTGCGGACAGGTCTGTGGTATGGCCTCAGCACTCCCATGATGAGAAAACCCCTGCACTTTTCACCACGCTCCCTTCCTAGCAAAGTGAGGTGCTCAGAGTAAGTGTCTGCAGGCTCTCTGGTCCTCCGTACCTCCTGCACCTGCTCTGCTGGCTGCAGCCTCTCTCCCCTCCTGCTCAGCCCATGTGCTCATGCACCTCTCCCACCCAGGACTGTCCAGTTGGCATCCATTTAAAATAAAAGAGAGCATATCAGCAGAGGGCAATGGCTTTGACCTAAACTTAAGAAGTAGGGAAGAAAGGCCCACTGGGAAGAAAGGGAGCAGGAGAGAACATTCTGGAGGAAGGAAATGCATATCTCTATGGGATATGGATTACCTGAGTGTTTGCATCTGTCAAAACTTTTCAAATTGTGCACTTAGGACCCGCGGGTCACACTCTATAAATTTAAACATTATACCCTGATTGCAAACATCTCAGAAGATCCAGGGACCTACTCATCCCCAGCCCTGAGGGCCAGGGCTTCTCCTTGGTCATTCACTCTGCTAGGGAGGCCTGATGGATGTGCTGAGCGTCACGGTGGGTGGGTGGCCTTGGCCTAGAGGTGCCTGTGAGCTGCATCCTCCCAGGGGTGTTGGGCTTTAGCAGATATGTCAGCTTAGCCGCCACACCAGGGTCTTCACACAACCTGGAGGCCCAAGGTCACAGAGAGCACCTAGGCCTGCAGGAGCTTTCACAATATCCTTTATGACCTCCGTTGAGCCTCACACCACCATCACTGTGAGACATATGGTGCTTCCTCTCTATAAACTGTGTCTGACACAGTCGGTCCTCATCATCTGTGGATTCCGTACTTGTGAATTTGCCTACTTGTTAACATTTGTTATAATCCTCATATCGATACTGCAGCCTTTTCAAGGTCACTCCCAAACATGAGCAGAGCAGAGGAAAATCTCAGTGGCCACCAGCAGATGCCCCCAGCAGAGGTTCAACAAGGCCACCCTGCTGCCCTCCTGTTTCAGCTCTCAGTATGAATGCCTTTTTTTGTGGCCTATTTAGTGTCATGTGGTTTTTTTTACATTTTTGTGCCTTTTCTTGGTGGTTCTGCTGTTTAAAATGGCCCCCAAGTATCATGGTGAAGTGCTGCCCAGTGGTCCTAAGTGGGAGAAGGCTGGGATATGTCTTATGGAGAAAATAAACGCTTCCATCAGGCCCAGACTACAATGCTGTTGGCTGTGAGTTCAAGGTTAATGAAACAATGTATATTAAATAAGGTGTCTTTAAACAGAAACATACATAAAACATGGTTATGTACTGATGGGCGGACAAAAATGCTGGGATTGACCGGAGGCTCATAGGAACCTAGCTCTGTGTTTCTCCTAGGAGCGATGATGGTTCAGTATTCAGGGATTGGGTGTTCAAGGTGACTTTATAGAATACCAGGAGCCATGAGAATCGGCTATTCTTATCCAAAGCCCCATAGCATGTCTGCACAAAGCGAGGCTACATTGCACTGATTTCTATGACAGTCCTCCCTCCAGAGTCCAGCACAACTTTCACAAAGTTGTTCCCACAGTGGCATTGGGGGGCAGGGGAGGAGGCACCCCTGCAGCAGCGCTGAGTAATAGGCATGGAAAAAGCACTGCCCAGCCTCCGCCCTCTGGGCGCCTGTGCTCCACAAGGGCTGTCCTGACGTACACCTGGATAAGACATGCCGCCAGGTTAACGGAGGCGAGAGGAAGGCAGCAGGAGCATCTACCACCAGAGGAAGGCAGTCGGAGGCTGGGAGACCGCTGGGGAGGAAAGGATGCAATTAAAGCAGAGCCATCTGGACAAACAATGGGGGTCAACCAAGGTCATAAGAGGCAGGGCCCCCAGGAGGTCTCAGTTCTTCCCCAACTGTGTCAAGATTCCCGCCCCACCCTCTTGCACGTCACACTCTCCAGTTTCCAGTGCCCTTCCACCCGCATGATCTCATCAGATTCCCCTCAGACTCAGGGAGGTGGGCAGGTCAGGAATCATCATCTCCAATCCACAGATGAGGAGCTGGGATGCTGCCCCAGGTGCTGCACAGCTGGGGTGGGGGGGGGGGATGGACTTTGGACTTGGTGGAAGATGCCCAAAGTTCCTGCCCATGGCTGTTTTCTTGAAGCCACGATGACAGCAGTCATGCTGGCTTCCCAGCTCAGGCTGATGGCCTCGTTCATGAACTGTCCCGACTTCACCTTGTCCCCAGTCCACCTGTTTCCTATCACTTGACAGGAGGCAGGTATTATGTTAGTAAAGGGGAAGCTGAGGCCATGCAGGAAGTAGTTTCTGGTATCTCCTCCCCTCGTTCCTGTTTAAACTCAGGTCAGGGGATGGGAGGATGGGCGGTGGGCAGCTCAGTGCCGTGTGGGGCTGGCCACGTCAATGGGCAGGATCAAAGCTGACATGGAGACCTGCTTTTGGGTCCCCTAGGCATAGGGCGTCAGAGAGGGGCCAGCTCTTCTGATTGCCCTTGAACAGTGCCAGATGTGAGTGCCCGTGCCAGCAGCAGCTGAGCCAGCCTCGGCCAAGCAGAAGGCCAGCTGGCCTATGGTCCCGAGGAAGCAATGGGCCTGGAGCCTGGTCCCTTTCTGAGAGGCCTCACTGTGTGGGACAAAGAAAATGACCTCCCTTCTGCCTTAGGAAGTGTCATCTAGGCCAGCGGTCACCAACTTTTCGGACCTCACGGACCACCAGTGGCCTGTGGACCACGGGTTGGTGACCGCTGAGCTAGGCATTCTCTTGGGTTGTCAGAGCTGATCTGAATTCTCAGTGCAATCTCTTCCACCCTCTGCCATGAGCCACTCTGGGCTCCACTGCTCCTGGTTACTGTAAACTCTGTATACACTTCTGCACCAGGTTCTGATCGGCTCTGAGTTATGTGTATTCCAGTGCACATCAGTTGTCTCCATTTTTCCCGCCACACCACACCCGAGGGATTTCAGAGCTTCTCTTACTGGTAAAGAGCTCAAGGGCTCATTATGCCCAAGACTGTCACCCAGCGATGAGTGTGCCTGTGGCCTTGGAGAGGATGTGTTAGAATTTAGGGGGGTGTTTCCAACTTTCAGAGAAACTCCTGGGGCGGGGCAGGATTCCGTCCTGCTATTCATAAAGTTGAAAATGACTAAGTGCGACTAATGAAGCAGGAAGGCTAAAGTCCCTTTCCTTAGTTCATGGCACTTATGTCCAACTCACAGAGCATCAGGCTTCAAGTGCTGACTAGAAACCTGGGGTTCCAACGGCAACAGTTTGACTGGGACCCGACTCCATCAGAGTGGGATCCACCTATCGTTGGCTTCTCCAGTCAGTGATGCCAAGGGTCTTTGGATACCCTAAGAAAGGCCTTCAATCTCCCCACGTGTCTGGGTTGGTTGTCTGTCCCCTGCATCCCATACTCATTTCATGTACCAGGTTACCCTTGCCTCCACTGCATACCTTTGCCCTCTTCCCACTTTTACAGAATAAAATGGAATCAGCACAACAGATGTACAAGGGCAGAGTGCCCAGCCTTGGGACAGGGCTTCACTGTGACCCCAGGCCCACGTGCTCTGGCGGCCAGGTGAGTGCTGACAACAGAGGGAACCACACACTTGAGCTGAACCAGAAGAGTCGCAAGCACCAGAAGATTCAGGGGGTGGGTATCAAAGAATCTGTGAGGTGGATGTGAATCATTACATGGACAGTATGGATGCAGCGCATGATTGAATGGCCCCTGAGGAAAAGGCCCAATGCCTTTTCCCTGCCGTTTAGTCCTGGAATGTCAACCTAGAGTCAAGTCACGGTCAGAAATGTCCGAACCTCCCCAGCCCTCCAGCTTCATTCCATAGCCTGACCCGTCACCATTCCCACACTGCCATTTCTATAGGTCTTATGGGAATTTGGTGATTTAAAGTGAAATCAGAACTAAAGAAAGAAGATAAAATTCTCAAATGATACAAGGAACAAAGAACCAGCAAAGACAGGGAGAGAAGAGAGATGGAAAGGAAGGAGTGGTGACAGAGAAGATGAGGAAGAGACGTGCTGGGGGAGGGGGCGGCGGGAGGAAGCTGCGGGCGGTACTCACGTGTTGTGGAGCACACACCAGCCGCAGTGGGGGTCACCGGAGCCAAGGCACTCACTGCAGCTCCGATACTGACCACAGGACTCCACGGGCACTCTGGTGAGCTGGGACAGGACAACAAGCGAGAGACTGGTCAAGGTTTTGCCGGACACTCAGTCCTTCCCCAGAAAGAGGCTGCAGTCTACCAGGTGTATCACCTAAAACAGTGCAGGAGCATGAAGGGTCCAGAGCCCCAGAACCGAAAGGGATCTTGCATGATCATATTTGAGCAGGTGGCCACGTAAGTGCCCAAGGGAGATAGCCACCTCTTATTTTCTTAGAAATCTCTGGGAATCGACTGCATACAGGTCAGATTAAATTCTTATATAATATACTTATATAGCCTACATTTACATTTCCTTACCACCGAAACCCCCAAATATCTCTACAAACATCCAGTTCATCATATGTTTCTTATCAACGTCATGAACTCAAATGTTTATTCTTTCCCCAGTCTTGTATCTCTTTTGCCACAAAGTATTTTGCCTTCTTCTCACCCTCCTCCATCATTTTTGTGGTTCCAGGGGGTCTTGAACCCACCACCAAGACCTTCACTTTCTCTTTCTCCATGCCTTTTTTAAAAAAGATTTTTACTAATTTCAGAGAGGAAGGGAGAAGGAGAGAGAGAGATAGAAACATCAATGATGAGAGAAAATCATTGATCGGCTGCCTCCTGCACGCCCTAAACTGAGGATAGAGCCCCCAACCTGGGCATGTGCCCTGATCAGGAATCAAACTGTGACCTCCTGGTTCATAGGTCTACGCTCAACCACTGAGCCACACCAGCCGGGCTCTCCGTGCCTTTGAACAAGGTGCAATAAACTCGCTCTGTAGCTATTACCTGCCTACTCTCTTTTTCTCATAACGTTGGCCAACTGGCTCCGAGAGCTTTTCAGTTTTCACTCTGGTGCTTTTAAAGAGCAGCTGCTGCTCTTTCTCCTCTTACCCACACCTTTTCGTGATTAGAGGCTTCCTCTCAAACTCCAAAACTTTACATTCGCTTTCACCAGCCGATCGTTAACGTAAACGTTCCAGGTGACACGGCTGCTGAGCCCAAACGCCTCCATTGCCAGCGTGCTCCCAGGGATCTGTTTCCATTCTTTGTCCTCCGATGTAGCTTTGCCGGGATCCCTTTGACATGACTTCTCAGGGCCCGATACATAGAAGGCACTTAATACCAATCCACAGGAGTAAATGGAATTTTATTTATTTATTTTTTTATATATAGCCTTGGCCTTTATTCTCCATTTTGTTAGTTTCTTCTTTACAAAACTTTTTTTTAAAATCATCCTTTTCCATTTGGGCAATGATTTCTTACCTAATCTTTCGGCTTAAACTAAGAGAATGTGATGTGGTCATCTTTTAAAATTTCTTGCCATCAGACAACAGGCCCTGAGCTGTAAACCCCGCTGACCTGACTGCACCTCCGTGCATGCCGAGCAAATGCGGAGTCTGTGTTCTCCCTGCTGCCTTGCAGGGCATCTGCCTCCGCAAAATTATGTACCGCTTGGCAGGGGCGACTTGTAGCTCTTGCACAGCGAACTGGCACCAGAGCCTGCCCAGGCTCGAAACTCCCTTTGGGATTTAATTAATAATGAATTCTAAATCCCACATGATCTCGTTTTCCTTTCTCCTCTAATTTTCCTTTCCCTTTATATACCTTCTGTTTTGTTTTATTTCTCTCAGGTACACACTGAGCATTCTTAACGACCACACTGCGTTTCCACTTCTTCCAAGTTACCTTTTAGTTTCCTGTTTCCAGTCTTATTGCTTTGCCCTTGGCCTTGGGGGCCCTTTCTCCACATTCTCAGATGTCTTTTTTGCACATTGGGGATTTTATCTTTCCTTTTATTACCACTTATGTGATCAGCATGAGCCATGCCTTGGCTCTACCTACAGACACCCTTGCCATTTGTGTAATTAATCCTGACAATCAGTTTCTTACAAATTACCCCACTGACTCTATACACAGCCAGGAACTCACCCTCTTCCCGTTGCCCCCTCAATTTCTTCCCATACCTCTTGGAAGGGCATCTACATGCTGGTCATAGAAGCAAATAAATAATGGTTCCCAGCCCAAAGTACCTGGACTCATAGGAATTTGTGAATGGTAATGAGGTCCACAAGCTATTTTCAATATTTCCAAAAGCCTAATGGAAATTGAATTGTTGCTGTTTTCTGTTTGTATGCGAACCCAATGATGTATGGGCTATATTAAGAATAGGAAATATATTATTACTTAATACATTCACTTTGTTTAGTAGGCAAAAATCTTTCAAAACATGATGCCTGGAGGGGAAAAAGGTAATAAAAGGGGCCATAGATGGTGAAAGTTGGTAACATAAGTACATAATAATATTTTCATCTGTTCCAGCTGCTTGTCTAGCACTCCATTTTTTTTGCCTGGTCTTAAAGAGAAAATCATGACTTGTTCAATCGAAAGCATTTTCTTGGTCTAAACTTAATTAATATCCTCCCCAGTTTCTCCCACGAACTTGTTCTATAATTTGTCTTGGATGGCTGTGCCATGGGGTTCCGGGGTGTGCGACACAAAGAGCCAGCTGCTTGGCCAACCTGACATTCTCAAAGCCTTTGCATCCAGGTTGCTAAAAATATCTTGCAACTGGTGTTTAATACTGTCAATATCTGAAGTTGTAAAGTCCTTTCTCTCTGGATTTTGAGCAAGAGTCATTTTCGCTTGGTTGGAAAGAGTGTGAAAGCCTGCAGAGCGAGGTTCAAATTCTGGCTTCACCCTAGTCAGGCAATGAGATCCTGTTGTCTCTGAATCTCAATTTTTCTCATCTTTAAACATGGAGATAAAAATCCCCCCTTAATTCATAGAGTTTTGCGAAGCACAGGTGACCCAACAGGTATGAAGTTTTGTACCGGATCAAGCATGTTACAAGTGATTACTGCTGTTATCTGTGTCATGAATACCCATTCTGCATGACACTGTCACTTTACCTCTCTCCCACATCACAGAAGATTGCTCTGACAGTCTTCCTGGCCTCATGAATTCGGTCAGGAGTTGAGTAGGTATGGAAAAAGTTTTCTTCTTTTATATCTTGAACACATCATTTCCTCCTTAAACTATGGTGTCTGCCCCTACGTTGTCCATTGCTTCATCTTTGGGATGAAACTCTGGGGTTATCCCCGCTTCCTGGACTTATTTAAGTGCTTTTATTGGCTACTGTAATAGTTAAGCATCATTCTTTGCTTTCCATCTAGGTGGACCCCTGTGCAGTTTTAATGAAACTTAACTTTCTTTAACCTTTACTTTTAGGATCTTTCTATCTATGTTTTCGGCCATTTTTAATTACGCTGCTGAACTCTAGTGAGGTTTTATTTCATTTTTTTTTAAAGCATGGATGCTAAAACTGGGGGAGCCAACAGCGTTCTGAAAGACCAAGTAGAAAGGTCACTATTATTTGAGAACTAGATACCAGCCCCTCACCTTTCCAGGACTTTCCTGAAGAAGGCTAGGCCCAGGGAAATCTCCAAAGTCATGTTTTCATTGTTGCATTGTCTCACTCCCCACTTCACAGGTAATTCTGAAAACCAGCAGGAAATGTCCTGACACTTTCGAAAACTAGATTTTGTCCACCATCTATCTCGGTGCAGTTCTGTAACCTAATGGCTCTGGCATTGCTCCTAAGCTTCACAGGTGGCCAGGTGGCTCCCGAGCCATCTTGCCACTGCATTTCTCTCTCCCCAGATACCTAGATTCTCTACCCACACCGAACACCACACAAAGCCTCCTCTTCCATCCCCCATCTCTGGCTCCTCTCCTGACCCTGGAACACAAACCACTCCAGATGCAGACACACACGATTAATTAAAACCACCCCACGCTGATTAAAGTCTTAAGCTACAATGCCAGGCATGCTAATTAACTGAGTGAGGGAATTCAAACCACAGGAAGAGGTGAGAAAAGAAAGTCATGGAGGGGGGCTTCTGCCTGGAGAACAAATCAGATGGCCATGCGACTGAGCTATCCTCGTGATGGATGGTCTCAGAGACCACAAAAGACTGAGGTGTGCCCGCTGGCCACGGACTCCAGGAAAAGAATTGACTAATGTGGCTGCAATAGCTCCTTCGCTGCTTCCAGGACAGGAGCCTCACCACCTCTCAGAACTTTCCTATGGCCTACACTGTGCTGGGGAGAAGGAGGCTCCTGGGGTGGAAGGGTTAAGGGTCTGAATGTAGTCACCTCGACACTTTCTACTGGCTTTGTGCAAAAATGTATTAGATAGTATGGCACATCCTCAAAAAATTAAACATAGAATCACCATAGGACAGTGGTTCTTAACCTTCTGGCCCTTTAAATACAGTTCCGCATTTTGTGACCCAACCATAAAATTATTTTCGTTGCTACTTCATAACTGTAATGTTGCTACTGTTATGAATCGTAATGTAAATATCTGATATGCAGGATGGTCTTAGGTGACCCCTGTGAAAGCATCATTTGACGGCCAAAGGGGTCGCGACCCACAGGTTGAGAACCGCTGCCATAGGATCTAGTAATTCCACCTCTCAGTTACACACCCAAAAGAATTGGAAGCAGGGACTTGAATAGATACTTGCACACCAGTGCTCACGGCAGCACAACAGCCAAAAGAGAAGCAACCCAAATCTCCATTGACCGGTGATGGATAAGCACAATGTGGTGGATACATACAATGGAATATCTTCAGCCTTAAAAAGGAAGGACATTCTAACACAGGCTACAACATGGATAAACCTTGAGGACAGTGAGCTAAGTGAAATAAGGCTATAACAAAAACACAAATATTGTATCATTCTACTTATATGAGGTATCTAGAGTAGTCAAATTCATGAAGACGGGAGAAATGGTTGCCAGGGGCTAGGGAAGGGAATGGGGTTAGTGTTTAATAGGCAGGGGGTTTCAGTTGGGGAAGATGAAGAGTTCTGGAGGCGATGGTGGTGACGGCTGCAGCACAGTGCGAACGCCACCGAGCACTGAAACATGGGTAAGATGGTAAATTTTATGTAGGAATCTAAGAAGAAACTATCGGGTGGATGTGAGAACACCTATTCTCTGCTCAGCTTCCCGGGTCAAGGGGGAGACTCTTTCTTTGGGTAAACTAATAAATTCATGTTTATGAAATATTCTGAGATCTTTGAGTGAAAAGATAGGCATCGTGACTCTTTTCCATTTAATCTCAAATGGACAAAAGGGTTCGGATGAATGTCTCTTATCGTGTATTGCTGTATAACCGGATCTGTCATTCTCAAGCGCTGAACCTCCATGTCCTGATTGGGAAAAATAATGTCACAGTCTTGTTCTATCCAGCTCCTCACCTCCCACCCCTTCCAGGAGGCCAGGGGAGGAGGGGCTCAGAGTTCAAATAGCGCCTGTGAGTCAGAGGGCCCCAGAGTTCGGCCAGTTTTCCTGTTACTGCGCATCCTCTGTGCTGTCATTTCTCATTCCCCAGTACGATCATGAAGCCCCTGCCTGCCCATCCCCTTCCCCACCTCTCTTTCCCCATCATTGCCTTTCTGGGAGTCGCACTGATTTGCTTTATCCTTTTGCCACCAAGGTACACTTCCTTAGTAGAGCGTAGTTTCTTCCGGTTTTGAACTATTGTAAATAGAACCATCATCTCTACCCCTCACCTGTCCAGACCCATGACCAAGGCCATGAGTTTACAAAACAATGGCCTGGGATAGGAAGACAAGGAGAAACTGAGAATACAGCAAAGGGTCCACACAGGACTTCAACCCCGGGGCCTGGCCTGTGTAGGCTTCTGCACTCTGATCAACAGGAACCCTTGGCCTGGAGGGCCTGGGGCTGGGTGTGGCGGGGCAGCTGGAGAAATTTTCCCTGAGCCCTGGACCCCACTGTCCAGTCCTTGCCTGGGTGCCATGATATTTTGAAAGACGCTTTCCTCTAGCAATAGGGTCCCACTCTGCCTGCATTGCAAAGGGGGCCTGCTGCTCTGCTGATTACATTCAGAAATGCTCCATGGACTGAACATACAGCTCCTGTGTGTACCTCTAATTTGTTTAAGCATTTGACATTCTGGTCAAAATGTGAGTTATTGCTCCATCTCTCCTCTTATAATTGGATGCTAATGCTACAGTGGCTACACTGAGTCTGCTGGTGGGAGTTAATTTAAATGTCCAAAGGCTTCTTAAGTACCCAATTTCCTTCAAAATTGTCAAAAAAGAAAAAAAAGAGACAAGACTACCCATTAAGAAACTCCATGACGCTGCCGGGGAGCTGTCTAGCTGTGCAGATGCCGCCCCAGTGCCACATCCCTCTCTGCTGTCCTATCTTCTGTTCCCGAGACAAGTCGAGTTGGGGAAAGCCATCCTTTCCCAGGACATGAACTCAGCAGTGCACATGGATCTCGGTGTCATGGTCTCGTGAGCCCCGCAAGCCTCTCCTGGGCCTTTCTCTCATTTGATGGCCTCTGGTCACCCGTCCAGCCTTCATTTCGCTGACTTGGGGCTGCTTTTCTCCCCAGGGGTCTAACATGACAAATGACTTTGCAGAGCCCCTGTCTCCCCACGATGGCCTTTAAACCTCTCACTGCCCGGGCCTGGACCTGTGCTGGTGAGCAGTGGCTCAGAACACTGTGCTTGTTTCAAGTCACTCCCTGTGCCTGGAACACAATGATTCCCCTCCTCTTGGCTCAGAGGTGGCAGGTATATTTGAACGTGCAGACTGGCAAGGGAGGCAGAGGCCAGGAGTCCAGTCCCAGGCTCTGGCAGATTGTAGTACAAGCCCTAACTCTTCACTCCATTAAAGTGGCCTCCTATATCCCAACCCACCACCCGCACCTGGCCTCCTGGTGCATGGAGAGGTGGCTTGCACTTCCCAGCCCCAGACCTTGGGCTTGGCCTAAGATCATGGGGCAGGCCTGAGCCCAGCCCACAGCAAGCAGGTAAGCCCGGCTGGAGGAGCAGCTTTCAACTGAAGCAGGACCTTGCAGCCCAGCTTAGCCAGAATCAGCTGACATACAATGACTCTCAGGTCCCTGAGTATGAGAATTCATGCTTTTAATTGTATGCTACTGAGTTTGGGGGTGGTTTGTTACACAGCTTTATTGTAGCAATAGCTAACCGATACACAAGTGCTAGGCAGAAAGTCACACCAGGGTGCAAAGTCCTGGGAAAGGTAGAGGGAAAGACTAAATGGAGGAGGAGTAAAGGTGAAGTGTGGTAGCTTCTTTCTAACTTGAGTACCACATAGGTCCAGGTACACCTGGTTTCAAGGTGGGGAGATTGTTAAAAACTGGATCAAACATGATAGTTGACTCTTCCCAGCATCTCCCATGCTGACTAAGATCTCTTAATGCTGTGACGATGCATCTGCAGATCTCAGGGAGCCTCAGCCCCTGGGTAAAGTGCCGGAAAAGATTCTGGAAAGAGAACACAGTTCTGCAGACGTAAATAGCTGACTGGAAGCGCAGATGCTCACAGGACCCTCTGTACTGGCGTCCTGGCTGCCCAGACTGGAAATCATCTTATCTTCTTGGCAGGAATAAAAGCTCCTCCAGAATGGTTTGCCTTGAACTTTGCAATTCCTCCTGCTTGTTCCTGGCCGTGGGGCTAATGCAGCAGGGGCCTCACTTGAGAACAGACTGGTGCTCAAGGTCAAGGGCAGTGGCCTGGCTGTCACCATTGTCCACACATACCTCTAGGATTCTGGGGTCAAGGTCATCGATACTCAGAACAGCAAGGGCAATAGTCCCAGAGCACGAGGCTTGGGGAGCTGAGGTCCTGAGTTCTAATCCATTCTGGGTGTCTGGGTGACCGTGAGCAAATCCTTTCCCCTCCTTATGTCTCCACTGACTTATTTTCAGACAGGGGGACTCAGGCCTACTCTGCCTCAGAGAATTGGCCACAAAATACTACTAATACAAATGGCCTGGGAAGCTGTTTGCAAATGAAAAGTAGCAGATGTTGTGAAGGGCTGCAATTTGCTGCTATTAATAAGTATAAATGCCTAATAGGAAGCCAGTTTGCTCTGCAAACTCGGACAGCCAAGGAGCAAGCCTCGATGCCGGAATCATCAACATATGCTGCTTCTCATTAGCAAATGGCAGTAGCTGAGAGAGGAGCTCTCAGCATGCTGTCTGCAGAGCCTGGAGAAATCACCCCATCCTCGCTCCTCCCAGTGTGGGCTGCACCGCAATGGCACATGGTCCTTATTAGCCATGCCCCTCACCAAGCGAGGGAGCAACCCCTTTTCTATTGCACAGATGGAAAAGCCACAACCCAGAGAGGCTCCGCTTGCTCAAGGTCACACAGCAGGGTGGTGGCAAGGGTGGAAACTGAAATGAAGCTGGGGCTGCAGCCTGCCTCACAGACTCCCTGCAGGCAGCCCAGCAGGTTGAGAAACCTCTGGTCCCTGCACTGAAACCAGGTCTTTGGGTTGGAAATTTCATAGCGTTGCAGGCCGCTTACTGTAAATCAAAAAGGTCTGGCTGAGTTCAGCGGCTGAGGGGCCCCTTCCTGTGGGCAAGGAGGCCCATCCCTGAGTAGGATCCCTAAAGAGAGACCGACAGCAGGTCTCAGTGCAGCCCTCCTCCTCCAGGGAGACTTCCTGGCTCTTTCAAATGTGGCTGAGAAGAAAAAGAGAGTTTGGAATAGTTTTATCTCAGTCCAAGTGAGAAGCAGAGAATTGGGTTAGAATCCTCGGTCTGCCACTTCCTGGGTGACTGGGACAACTTAACCTCCCCCTTTTCCTCATCTGAGAATAATAGTAAGCACCCTGAAGGCCTATTTTGAAGATTGGTGGAGATAGAACCATGAATGTGTTAGTGCAATGCCAATAACAACGCTTTGTCTGTTGTTTCAGTATCATTCTCAGATAAAATGCCCTCAGGAGGGAGAGCTGGTGTGAAGTCACCTCTCCTCATCCCACCACTCCTAGTACTCAGTTCAGGCATAGGTGAACATTGATGAGCAAGGGAGTGAATGCTGGCATGGAAGAATGAATGAATGAATGAATGAGGAATGAATGAATGAATTTGGTTCCTGTCCATCTCTAACATTTTCCGAGGACCTCATGGAGATAATGGATTTGACAATCTTGGCTCTACCCTAAAACCTGTAATTTCTGGATTATTGCCACAAGTTCGTCTTTAGGGTAAATGTCAATTTCTCTCCCCTCTCTGTGCTCTCATGCTCACATGCACATGATGGGTTTGCAGGCCTGACCTCCGGAACTGTGGTGCTGCAAGGTGAGTTTTCCAGGGCAAGCTGATCAGTGCATTTGACAGAGGACACTGGCAGCCACAGCCACACCCTGCCCAGAGAGCCACCCACCAACATGCAGGCTAGAGGGTGCCTAGGATGGGAGGAGTGTTCTGGCACTCACAGAGTTAACAAGTGAAAAGGGACAGAGAACCAGTGTAGCTGCCAGTCCTCTTAGGTTCTAGGGAACCTCGGTCGCTGCAGGGGTTTTTGTGCAAAGCCACATGGCCACCAACAATATTCTTCTGATTCCCACTCCCTAGATACAGACTCCTGCTCTCTCTTGACCCAACCCTAGGGTCAGGGCTGGAGGAAGAGGTGGAGCCGCTGGGACCCACACCCCCTGGGACCCAGGCCCAGCAGGTGGGAAGGAGCCTTTGTCCTGGGATCTAAGTGCCACTGCTCCTTTCCAGCCATCTTTCACCAAGCTGTGCTAACAGGGACCTTGGCCCAACAGAACTGGGGCAGGGATCTGCTGGCGCTGAGTGTCCCCATCTCAGTCTGCTCAAGGCGGGCCTTTGTTCCAGCAGCCAAAGAGAAGAGGGCGGGGAAGGACAGGGCTGGCACAGCGACACCTCAATCCAGGCCGGTAGCTGAGCCAAGCAAGTTCCGAGACATATGCAGGGACCCTCTGGCTCCCTGGCAGGACTGTCTGTGGGAAGTGGCAGGGCAGGCCAGGTGGACCCTCTCTCCTCACCCAGCATCCAACCCTTCCTCCCACTTCCTCCTGTCAAGGGCACGGCTGGCTGGAGTCCCCAGAGTGGTTGTGTGCAAACGGTACACCGATGTGAATAGTGCACAGCAGCCTGAGGGTGTGTACCCAGACGTGTAAGCCTGGTAACAGGGGTGGTGTTTGCAGAAATCTATGGCCACGGGAGCATGTTTGCAAATAAACACGGTTTTCCTTGCACAGATCCCTGTCTGGGTGGCGCCTTTGGATCACAGACAAGCATCTTCCTTCAAAAAGGAAGCTGACCCTGGGAAAAATCATGGTGCTAAATGATGGAAACTGATATCCCTCAGCGGGGATACTTTTAGGTCCCAGCAACATAGGGCCCCTTCTCAGGAAGCCTGTGCTGCTGGCTTAGGAAGGAGGAGGCACACACACCACCGCTGCCTAAAGAAGCCTAAATCCTCTTGCTCTGTCCTCACTCCCTTCTCAAGACAGCCACCTACCTCTCCCAAACCTACGTGAACTCCCCTTTGTGGGGCCAGGGACCCAGCCTGCTCCTGGGGAAGAGGAAGCAGGTCCTCTGATGGCTAAGTATCTTTGGACATACGTCATCTTTGCCCACACAAACTAATAATGTGTCTTCCTCATTAAGAGATGCCGCCCTGAGGGTGTTTTCCAGTAGTTCTTCAAATATAAAAGGATAACAGTTAAAATGAGAGCATTGCAAAAGGGTTTTTACGCTTTATGACGGTTGGTGGGGGTTTAGATTGGTACCACATTTTTTGAGGAATAATCGGATAGTTATTACAAAACCTAAAATTATCCAGCAAGCTTCCTCTTGGAATCTTTGTTGCAGAAATCCTAGCACCTGGGAACAGGTGCACGGCTATGAACGTTCACTGTAGCTTTATATGCGATAATGACTACTTGGAAATACCCTAAATGCCCATCCTTGGGGGACTGGTAAAACGAATTGTGCTACGTCCATATTCTGACTTAATGTGTGTTTGCATCATTGACATGGGAAGATAGTCATCATCCATCTTTGTGTTAAAAAAACAATTTTCAGAAAAGTACATTGACTCAATTTTTATTTTTAAAAGACAACTCTGTAGCTATGTATTCATATACATTCAGACATATTTTCATGTGAAGAATAACTTCTGGAGAGGCAATAAAACTGCTAACAGTGGTCAGCTCCAGAGAGCTTGAATTTCTATAAAGAGGGTATGATTTAAAAATTTTTTGACTTGGTAATTAAAATAATTTTCAAAAGATGCATTAAAGTAATTTTCAAAAGATGCATTAACTTTAGTCTTTTAAACCAAATTGGCTAGTCAGCCCCAACTTTAGTTTAGGGTCAAAGTGTTCATGTTTCATGATAACCATATGATTTCTAACATTTGGGAACTAGGAAGAGGGTCCATGGCTGATTGGTCTGTCCCTGTGGGTTGGCCCAAGGATGACCAGCACCTGGGAGCTGTGCCCTGGGCCACTGAGGGTTTTTTTTCCTTGCAAATTTAACTAGCGCATACCGGGGGTGGGTGGTGGACAGCAGGGGGAGGTACTTATTTGAGAAGGTAACTGATAGTTGAGTGACCTCACCTATCCACCTGGAAGCTTCTACAGGAAAAGCTCACCCCCACCCAAAACAGACAGGATGCCCTCTCTCTGCAGGCAGATTAAGTGGGAAGTGAGGACCAGGGGCGCCTCTGCTCCACGTCCCAGGGTTCAGACTCCATCGTGCAGTGGAGTTGGGTCCGCTCAGCTTCCCTGAGACCTGGCCCTCGCGTGGACCTGGCCTTCACTTGCTGAAAGATGTTGGCAAGTGTCCTCTCTTCCCAGGCTGTCACTTTTCAGACATAAATGGATCTCTACTGTCCTTTCTACCTGGAAGCTTCCACCATAATTAATTATCTTAAGGCTGGAAAAGCCTCCAGAAATTTCATTCCAAGATCGTCCCCCATTGTATTCCCGTCTTGGTAACTTACTCTGTCCGAATAATAGGAAGGTTCAGGGCTGCCCCTTCCTTAGTTCTTGAAATCTTGAAAATGTTAGATGATATCAGACGGGAATGTACCTTGTTTCTAAGCAAGAAAATTGCCACAATTTGCCATCCTCAGCTATGATGCGGGCAGTGTTGGTTATCACCACCTCTGTCTATCATTAACAGGAACAACTGTGAGGAAGGGGTGGCTGCACAGGTGCGGTGGCTGCACTGAGCCGGCCTGATGGGGTAGAAGGAGCACCGGCCTTTGAACCCCGTATTAGGTTCAAATCCTGGCTCAGCCACCTGTCAGATGTGTGACTTTGGGCCAGTTACTTAGGACTTTGAGCCTCAGTTGCCTCCTGGGCATGTGGGGATAATAAAGGTTTTACCTGCTGCTGGGTGACAGATCTGCTACATAGTCAGTGTCTGGCAATGTCCATTCTTGCTTTTCTCTATCTCGGACCGCAGGGGACTCCGCTGTGCCTCAGGCTTCAGGTTTCCAGGTGGCAGAGCTGAGAAAGCAAGGCAGAGGCTCCCACTCCCAACCGCCAGGTGCTGGCCCCACTGGATGTAGCCGTGGGCCGGTGGGTTCCCATGAGGAGGTTCACTGTGGAGAGGTGCGTGCTGGTGGTGAGGCTGCGTCCCTTCCTCATTGTGTGCAGCTGGGCCATCTGAGCTACATCAGGCTGAGGCTGGGAATAGATTTCCCCTCCAAAATGAGAAGCGGCTGCTCAGGGCTATATTTAGCCAAGGACTCGGTGAGGTCAGAAAGAATTGCCGGCCCAGAGTGGGAGTGGGATGGGAGGAGCTATCAGTTCCTGGCTAATGTGTGCCCATTCTCAGTGGATGGGTATGGTGTGGCCCAGGGGGAGGCCGGGAACCTCAGCCACCCTCTCTTTTTGTAACAGCGATGAACAGCCCCTATGTGAAACGTCGCTGCCTATGTCAGACAAGCTCCCGGCTGGAGAACCTGGGAGAGGGCCCTGGGCATGGAGAGCCCGCGGGGGTGGCGGGTCAGCGGGGAGCAGGCAGTGCAGCTGTTCAGATCTGGGCTTTGCAATCTGAGGGGTTGCCATTCAGATTCTTGCTCTGCCACTTAATAGCTTGGTCAGGCACTTAACATTTTCAAGCCTCCAAAAGGTTATGCAGATTAAATAATATAATCCGTGTAAAACACTCAACGCGGTTCCCGGAGCATCTGCACCAAATAAATGGCAGCTATCATTAAGGTGATGACAGCCATGGCTCGCTCACCCTTCGGCTTGCGTCTCCTTCTGGAACAGATAAAGTTCCCCTAAATTCCCCTAAATTAAAAGTTCAACTTTAAAGGTTTCCAGATGTGCCCTGTGATCGCTGAGAACTTCTGCCGCTGTTACCTTATCAGACGCACTGGGAGAGGAGTTGGAACTCGAGGGAACTTGCACGGGGACATCAGCGGGCTGGCTCTGCCGTCAGCCCTGAACTCTCCAATCAGTTTCCTGCTCCTCTCCCCTCTCTGGCTTGTCTAACAGCCTTTTCTCTGCTGTTGAAAAGCAGAGGGCAGGAAGAGGAGAAAAAAACCACACCTGAATTATTGTTATTGCCCACAGAACCAGGGAACCATTCTAACGAGCAGATGAATGAGGTGGCGGTTATCTGCGCCCTTATAATCTATGTGGCTGGCTCCTCCCCTGACCTCGGAACAGGCATCATCCAAGGTGGGCTGTGGGGCTGGGAGAGAAATCGTGCTGGCTCCCGGCCAAGCACAAGAGGCCGTGCTGTGTGTCGGCATGTGGGTACATCGGCTGGCCCGGCACGTCTGGCAGGCCAGGGGCGGGCAGCGAGGCCCAGCATGGGGGCCTTGGCACAGAGTCCGGCGTCCCCTGCTGTGACGGGGCCAGAGGAAGCAGCCTCCAGGCACCGTGAAGCACAGGGCGTTTGCTGAGTTTGCAAACAAACCTGCAGGACGCAGGACTGACGCAGCAGCAAGGAAACAGAATGTGACAATTTAGGGCAGGTAGCATGCCGTAAGCGGCATTCGTTTAAAAGGCTGTTCTCCTCCATTAAGCCTACTTGGGCGGCTGCTGTGAATGTAGCCAGATCAGAGTGTGGGGCGTGTGGGGGCCTGGTTTTGGGAGGAGGACTCTCTTCACAAGCTCCCATGCCACCATGTGCTGAGTGCAGACCACCTCAGGGAACCTTGCAACTGCAGCAGAGAACCCGGGCAAATGCCGGAGAGGTGAGACGGGCAGAGGCGGAGTCTAGGCCAAAGGCTCCAAACTACCTGAGTGTGGAAATCAACTGCAGAGCTTCTAGAAAGTGCTGACGGCTAGGCAAAGTTCAGACCAACAAAATCAGAACTGCCAGAAGCTGGGCATCTGTTTTCTCAAAGCACTGTACTCCTGTCTTCATCCCCTACTGAATACCCTGGTGATGGGCAGGGGCTGGGACAACTGGCCCCGGCCGTAGGGAGCATGGGAGTTGGGTTCTAAGGATGCTGTATGTCTGCCCCCGGGTCTGACAAATGCAGAAGGTTAGAGACTCCTGAGCACAGATGGGTGGAGTGGGAGCAACGAGAGCACTGGGTCGCTGTACTTGGCCTCACAATGTATAAAGCAAGTCCAAAGGCAGGATGCATGTGACCTCCATAGCCTGAGGAGGCAGCAATGACAGTCTCCATTCTGCAGATGATGACACAAGTTCCAAGAGGTTTAAAGACTTGCTCAAGGTCACGCAGCCAGTGACTGGCAGAGCCGGGTCTCCATGCCCTGAGTGCACGCCCTGCGCCTGCTCTGTAGTTGGTGTGGCCTCCGTCTCCCTTGGGATCTCCTCTCACAGGGCCACGTGGCCGTAACTCCTCCGTGAGGAGCAGCAGCTGCCTGGACCGGCTCCAAACATCACGGAAATTGATGAAGGCAGAATTGGGTTGGAGAGTCCCGTTTAAATCCCTCTTTGAATTGCTCTTTGGCCAGCGTGTTTCCATGGAAGTTCTGTCTAACACGTACATCTTGTGTCTCCAAATAAGGCTTCTCTCATCTGGGCCTGGCAAAACCGTCGCTCAGTGCAGTATGATGCCACCCTGGAGGGCGGGGAAGGGATGGCATGCCTGACTTCATGAGATTTTACCAATTATGGAATTGTTTCATGGGCTCCGGGGCTGGAGACTTCAGAGCTGACCTGAGTCCTGGGGCAGCTGCTCCCTGGAGCTCAGCATGAGTCCACGTTATGTCCTGGAGCTCAGGGGCACGGTCTGGGGACAGGGCGCAGCCTGAGCCCACAGTTGGCTGACACATCAGGACCTGCACTCCATGCTGCTCACAGCACGCTGGGACGGGGTGGGTGGCTTGTTCTGACAGTCACTCAGTCACCCAGTCACCTGTCCGAGGCCATTCCCTGAGTGATCATCCCACTGGGCCGAGGAGTAATTCTGAACCGCAGACTATAGATGGGGAGGCTCCATCCTGGCCTCTGTGCTGTCAGCTGGTCCCATCAACTCAGCTTCCTAAACACAGGGCAGACCCAGCAAATCCACAGACACCCAGTGCTTCTCTGTCCATGGCTCCTCCAAGGAATGAAGGGAATATGAACCAACACAGACCAGCGTGTCATGACCCTAAAGGGAGGGCTGGAGGCTGGGCTAAGGGTGGCACGGGGAACATGGGGCATGGCTGACCACCCCTCAGTAGCCCCTCATTTGATCTTCCCTCCTCTTCTTCCCCCTTTTACTCTTTATTAGACATTGCTTGGCAGGATCACTCACTCATACCTCAGTCTGCATGAGCTGTCCCGGGCGATGGCTGCTGAAGGCTCCTCCCTGGGAGCAGAGCGGGGGCAGGAGTGAGAGTCTTGTGTTCCCAGTGACCCCAGGAGCGAGGGACCCTGACTGACCACAACCTCTGCCTTTGGAACCAGCTTTTTCTCCTTTTCTCCCCGTCCCCTGTGACTAGTCTCCAAGTGACCCTCACCTGTGCATAACTGTAGAAGTGAAGCTTAGAGTTTTTGTGACACTTGGAAAAGGCAACCGAACCCATGCAGACCACAGTTCCGAAGAGACCCGGGGGGAGAAGAGAAAAGTAGCTAAGGAAGCATGGCTTGGCTGCTCAAACCTAATGCAAAGAGCAGAACACCCCGCACTGGAGGAGATCTTCGGGCTGCCTCATCCAGCCTTTTGTTGGATATAAGCACTCATCTCAGCCATTTATGCAACGTGTTTGCCAGTGACATCTAATTCCAAGGGAAAACCATAAGATTTGTGCACATTGTTACATGTAATCAGAGGTGACGTATGAAAGAGTTTGATGCAGCATGAAGCTGCTTACCTGTACTGGTGATCTAATTTGTTGCTTGTGTACCATGATAATCTGTTCCTAATTACAAAAACAAAGGAGTGGGAGCATTCTTTACATCTCTTGGTTACTTAGCCTTCTAACGAGGCCCCTCCTCCATCCCTAGCAGACAGAACTGAGGCCCTTCTGAGTGCAGGCGGGGGCGGGACACCTGAGGGATGAGGTGTGTTCTCCCAAGTTCTCTCTACCAATCTGGATTCAGGTCTTCTCCCTGTGGGTGGTGGTCCAGCTAGGCAGATAGAAACAAACTAGACCTGCACATGGATGTTTCTAGCAGCTTTATTCATAACTGCCAACACTTGGGAAGCAACCAAGATGTGCTTCTGTAAGTGAATTGATAAGTAAACTATGGTACATGAGACAATAGAATATTATTCCACGCTGAAAAGAAATGGGCGATCAAGTCTTGAAAAGACATAAAGGAACCTTAAATGTATTTTACTAAGTAAAAGATGCCAATGTGAAAAGTATACATATTCTATGATTCCAACCGTATGGCCTTCTGGAAAAGGCAAAACTATGGAGACAGTGAAAAGACCAGTGGTTGCCAGGGGTCGGGGCAAGGGAGGGATGAGTGTGTGGGGTACAGGGGATTTTTAGAGCTATGAGAACATTCTGTATGATACCATAATGGTGGTCACATGTCCTTATATATTGGTCTAACCCCCTAGAATGTATGACAAGACTGAACCCTAAATGATGGACTTTGGGTGATGGTGACGTGTCAATGTAGGTTCATCAACTATAATAAATAGATCACTCTGGTTGGGGAGGTCAATAGTGAGGTAGTCTGTGTTGGGGAGGGGAGAGCAGGGAAAATATGGGAAGCCTCTGCACATTCTGCTTAATTTTGCTGTGAAATGAAAATTATTCTAAAAATAAACTCTATTTAAAAAAATAACACACTGAGCTAGTAAAAGAGGCAACAAACTATTCTTCTATCATTTTTAAGAGAATATGTCCCCAGTCATGTATCCTCCCTTGTTCTCTTATGCAGACAAACATGACATGCTCAAGGGGACACAGGTCGGGTCAGGGACCAGAATTGCCTCCACCAGAACTATGGGAAGCTGAGGCCCTGTACAGAGAGCCAGGGCTGGGGGAGGATTTGGAGTCCCGAGACTGTGATGCTGTGATTGGTGGGAACAGAAGGAGGATACGAAGTGGACTTCAACAAGGGACATGGAACTCACCTTCTGTCTGTCAACTGGGCCTTCCCTGGAGGTAGTGGTCCAGAGCAGCGTGCGTGTGTGGTAAAATCAGCAACATCAGCCAAGTCTTCTAGATTTGCCCATGCTTGTGTATTCCTGAATATGCAGACACACTGTGCCAGCTATAAACTATAAATGTGCTTCTGCTACTGCCCGGGCCCCTGATCAGTTACACTGGGCTGGACACAGGGCGGCTCAGTGTCTCCACCGTCCACTGCTGAGCCTGTCAGGCCTTTCAATGAACAGCCCAACGTAGCCTCCAGGCCCTGGACTGTGAGAGGAGGGTCTAATGGGCACCATCCAGAGGACCCAAGCCGCTGCAGGTGGCCAAAAGCTGACCCTTAAGAAAACAGTCCAGATGGTGCCGTGGAACACATCTTCTGGGTGGCAGCAGCCTGGCCCAGCACACAGCCCCTGGGGCAAGTGTCCTTGTGCAGTGCACTCCCTGCACCACAGTCCATGGGCTCTGTGAGCACACACTCGCGGTCCCAGGGACATAAGCGCATCTCAGGAGCCAGAAGACCCAGCTCTGCCTGACCTCCCATCTGAGGCTGGCCACGCAGTCAGCCTCCCAGATGGCTGTTTCCTCACCTGTAAAATGAGAGGTTCCTCCTGCTTCGACAATTGCACACACGTGGGAAATTGAGAGCACATTTCCTCTCCTTTCCCTAGCTTACCCCCTTTCCCTCCTGAACTTGACCCAGTCCTTCCAGACCAGGCTAAAATTGAAAATCAATTTTAATTATAAAAATCCGTTTACTGAACCAATAAATCATCCTGGCCCCGGCTCGGCTGTGGGGAGAAGGTTACACCTGGAGCGGGGCTAATAAGTCACTCTCTCCCTCTGCCTCACTGCACTGGGCTGCCCTGCCCCGGCTGCCATATTCATCTCTGTCGCTGGGCTGTGGGTTATCAACGCCCTGGGCGGAGGGATGGGAGCCGAGATGCTCTGATACACATTGTGCCAGTTGTAACTTGATTTCCAGCCCAACCCTTGACAGGAAACCCTGGTGGGCTTCCCACCCCCTTCTCTGAGGTGGGGGATGATATATAATGAGGAGGGGGACTGTTCTTTGAGTTGCCGCCATGCCTGGGGTCTGAGTAAGCCGGTTGCACAAATGGGAAGAGGGGGCAGAGCATTATCTGTATACCAGGTTCCCAGAGATGAGCCTCTAAAATTAACTAACTGATCAATGACTATTGCTGTTAGGATTATCCCTAATGTGCTCTAAGGAGAGGGGCACCATCTGCTTCCCATGGCCATCCAGGGCATGAGCTCAACGACACACCTAGAGAAAGGGGAAGATTCTGCATGGAAGGAAGTCAAAGCATCAGGGGGCTGTTGGGCCCTAGAGGTCACTTATCACCTGTGACCCCCAGCTAAGGGCAAGGGGTCCATACACCTTTGTTTGACACTGCAACTGGAAGCTTGGGCAGAGCTGGGGAGGGCAGCTAACAGACAGCCGCTGGCTCTTGGGAGGTGGGATGAGTCTCACTTCCTTCATCCAGCAGCTCATCTCAAGCCCCAGAACTTCCTGCCAAGCCCGGCCGCGGAGATGTCGGTGTCTGCAGCCTTCACAGAAAGCTGGACATCCCACTGGGAATCGGGGCTTTCCTGTCCTTGCCTCTCATACTTCTAGGCAGCAGAGATACAAAACAGGAAGTTTGCATGGAGGGCAGGCCGGTGTGGCTGGCCCGCTACCAGTGGGACAGGGGCCACAAGTGGCTTTTGTAATAGGACTGCAGGACTGAGCAAGCCCAATGTGCTCTGGCCACCTAAATTCCCTGCCATCCTGGCACAGGGGGCCAGGGAGTGGGTGTCCACTACATTTTCAGCTGGCGAGGCCTGCAGCCACCCAGCACATCATCTATGCGCAGGCTGGGCTGCCCTAGTGCCTTTGGGCAAGTTCCTTAATATCTCTGAGCCTCAGTTTCTTCCCTGTAAAATGGGGATCGAAGTCCCTGCCTTGTTTGTGATGAGAGCATTTCACACAGGAAGTCTCCTTTGGAATATTTTACTACTCCTTAGCATCTCTTCCTGAAGACGTAAAGGGGACAACACTCAAGACATACCAAATTGGCCATCTACTTGCATTGACTTTGTGGGAGGGAAAATCAGAAGTGACACCCTAAGTGAGAATGTAGAATTGCTTATGGAGTCATTGCAGAGGCATCAGATTTAAATTTTTAAATCGGATTTGAGATTCACTGTGCCACACATCAGCTGTGTGACTTTTGAGAAGTCATTTAACCTTTCTCGTCTGTTACGTTAGATAATAATGGCAACTTCAAAGAGTGGCTGGGCAGGTTCAATGAGATATTGCGCGGAGAGGCACTTGGGAGATGGCAAGTACTAAACAGATCCTTGGTATCATTTCATTTGCTACCACTGTCCCATTAGCAAAGATAATTTAGAGTTCGCCTGTATCAAGCTTTCCAGGGAGCATAAATGATAGTAACTATTAACTTCTTGATTCAGTTCTTTCACTTCCTTCCATTAAGGCACCAGAAGAGAAATCATTTTTCTTTTTCCATCCACTCATCATCATTTTAGATATCCCGCTACACTGAGATACAAGACCGAGGAGGCAAGAACATTATAAAAAAAAGAAAGAAAGAAAATGAAAGAAGAAAAAGCAGCTAAGCCCAGACATAGACCCCAAGCTGAAGAATAGGTTTAATGAAATTGAAAGCTCTGGTGCTTATGGTAATTGCTATTGAGGAATCCATATCACGACAGAACTGTGTCCCAGGGAGTTTGGTCTATCTACTTTCTCTGCACCTGGCAGTAAAATTGCGTCTATCTTTGGGAAGACACAGCCACAGAGCCCAGAGATGACTGTGGGGTGACTGTCCATTGTGGGGCTTGAATAGTGGCAAGAAGCAATTTGGTTCAAACCCAATCTTGTCCATGAATTTCCTGGACTTGGACCTCACTAATTTCTTCTGCAAAAGGGCAACGTATGCCCTTTCTTAGGGTTGGTCTGGTTATCAGAGACACATAAAATAGGCAACACTCTCTGCTTCTGCTGTAGACAAAGAGGTTGAGTTTCTAACACCACCCAAATGCTGGCCCTACTGGGATCCCAATGCCCCTGAGGCACTGCCACCTGCTCTTTGGGCACCCATTGGCTAGAGGAAATACCTTGCCCACCCCTATTTGATGTCGCTAGAAAAACCAGATCCCAGACATATATAAAACAGCAAGCTTTTAATCACGACTGAAAGAGCAATACATTGAGTGGGGGATGCTGGAGGCAGGTTGGTATAGTATAAAAAGCCCTGGAGAGACTTGAGTTTGGGTCCCAACCAACCACTTACTAGGAACTTAACTCTGGGAAGTTCTGGGTGTTGATTCTGAATTGTGGTTGGAATCAACAGAGTCCTGCCTGAAGCAGCCTAGCCTTACTGGGACTTTAAAACCATTCTTGAGCATCTGGATCAAATTAAATGGGTTGACTTCGTACTTCTTCAAATAATAGTTTGCTTATCAATTATCAAGCATTGTTGGGTCTCTATTTGAGGCTAAGTAATGTGCTATACTAGTCAGGTCAGATAAAAGAGCATCTTAAAAGTCAAAGAGAAGCCTTTGAAATCATGCATTTTCAGATGGTCAACTGGCATCATGAATTAAACAATTAAGAGTTGGGTAGCTATATGTGGGGTGCTATGTAGAAAGGACTGGCTGGCAGGAAAAAAGTAATAGGCTAGGATTGGGATCATTTTCAGTTCTGTCCATAGAACTGAGCCAGAAGAGGGCAGATGAGATCAGTGGGGTCTGATTCCCAATCTAAATGCTGGTATAGCTGAGGCAGGTATGCATAGGCCCTGGCAGATAGAAATGTGAGCTGGACAGTCCTTGAAGAAAAGCACAGGGCAAAGCACAGGGCATAGCTGCAAGTGTGCATTGTGATCCTGCCAGGCTACTTACAAGGACAAGACTATCATCACATGCAGGCAGCCAAAGGGCTTGGGAAATCTACACCAAGTTTCATACCCTTGAGAGTGAAGAGTGGGTTACTCGGAGACGCACAGAAGTCCTAACTATTACATAGGAAGGGATGAGATAAGAAAAAGGAGAAAATTCTTTACAAAATGAATGGTCTTTGAATGGTTCAAAGTCAAGAACACCTTGACTCCACATCGATGAGGGCTCAGCAGACCTCAAGTGTCATGACAAAGCCTTGCTCCCCAAAGTTCCCTGGGCTGGAACCCAAACTGAATCCAGCTCCAGGTTCAAAGAGAAGGTTGGGGTATGTGTGTGGTATGTGTGGGGGTTGACTTGTCAATTCCATCAGAGCCAATTATCACAACTATGTCCATTTTCCAAGCCTGCCAACCAGAGTCAAACACTGTGCATTTGAAATCTCCAACCTTTGAAATAGTACCTGTTCCTGGCATCTTTTGATTAAACATTGTGCTAGGTAATGACTATTTTACTTCTTATTCTTTTCTAGCCCTTTCAAATTACTCATTGTTGTGTGACAGTAGAGCCCCATTTACTCTAATTAAATAAACAAGGCTACAAAACTCTTAATGAACTGAAACTCATCAAATGTTTGAAAGCAAATAGCAGTTTTAAGATTCTTTCCCTTTTCATGTATCTCAGTGTGAAACATCTCACTTTTCCATAACTAACAGGTTCGGACAGCCACAGCCGTGTGTTGGAAATCAGGCTTTGATTCTTAGCTCACCTGAAGCATCAGGAAGTAGGCTGCCCACACAGGTGCAAGAACGTTACTGTCTGGCTGGTTTCTCCAACCAGCAAGGTGCTATCCCTCTTGCAAACACATTGGCTGTCTGGCTGCACCAAGAGATTCCTACCTTCCTTTGGAAGATGCCTTAAAAACTTTGATGCATTTGAAAAGACATCAGTAGGGTGCAGTCTGTGGTTCTCAAGCAGACCAACTTCCCTCTTTAGGATAAACGGACTGGTATGCAAAGGGATTGAACTTGTGTATGGGCCATGCTGCCTGTCAAGCAATTGTGAGCCAATGGGATGGGTATTCCGGAACCCAGGGCCCCATATCCTCTGTACATTTCCTCCTCTTACATTGCCATCCTCATCTGGAGCAGACAAGTACCGATGTTTCTACTGAGATCCTAAGCTTTGCAAAGGCTGGGAATTACTGAAACTATCACAGGGCTTGGGATCCGATGAATAGCAAAACCACCCAATTAGGGAGCATCCAGAGGTAAACTCTATATTGATTCCTGCCCTACAAGTTGGAAAAATAATCAGATTACTGGGTGATGCTGCTCAAATTGCAGTCAATAGGTTACCTTGGGAAATGCTACTTGAGCATTTGGGTCCAGGTGTGTCTTTAGAAGGAGTCTGGTGAAGGTGGAGGGATAATGAGCATAGCCCAAGGGAAGCACTTTCCTCTCTGGCCACCAACCACTCCCTAACCTTGGACAACCATGTGGTCTCACAGACAGATGTTTCTGGACACATGTGAATGTGGCCAAGGGCTGTGCCTGGCTCCCCAAGCCTTTACCCTGAGAGCAGCTCTGTTCTTGACTCACTGTGTCTCCCAGATGCTCGAAAGTCTAGACATACATACCCCAAAGATCCTGGTGGAGGCTTTCCAGGTTGGTCTACCTGCTGTTAGGACTACCTGGCATAGTTAGGAATCACCTGGCAGTCCTTGGGAATACCACAATACACAGCATGCTGTTGTTTTATGATCAGATCTGCTCAATATTTAGTGTTCTCCCATTGACTTGTTATAGGATATAGGGATCTTACACCTCTAATCCACATGATGGAGAAAACGGCTTCTGATATGTACTTGAAATCAAATGTACATGGTAGAACGAATAATGTGACACCTCACCCAAAAGAAGGCTGCTACAAATCTTCACCATATCAGGCAAGGGAATGAACTTGTGAGGTTTCTGTCCATGTCTAAAGTCTGAATCCTGCCCATAGCCGAAGTCTGCTGCTGCCTACTTCTCAGCAGTATGCCTTTGGCTACCAAGAATTAACTCCATCTGACTCTAAAGCATAGACTACCACCCAGAACAAGAAGCTGGGCAACGGAGAATCCTGCCAGGACCAATATTGATTGGTTTGCTTGATTAGTTGGTTAACTGAATATCACTACTTTCTAATATAATTAAAACAAGATAAATACTAGGGCTTTGTCCCGTAAGCAAGTGCCATTAGTGATCATGGTGCACACCCTGATTAAAAATGCAATCGACTGGAAGGATAATTTATTAACTCTCTAGCCTCTAGTGCCACTCTGTGGTTTGTGGGGCCTTGAGATACGATGTGGCTGGCAAGGAACTCCCTCACCTTTTGTGATATCCCTGGTCTCTTGGGAAAGGAATTTATTACACAAGGACATATATGAGATGGTTTCTCCTTGCAGGTGGAGCTACTCTGTGCTTGCCACAAGCTCCCTTATAAAGTCTCAGGAAGGGATACCTATAGTGCCATGGGACCATTGTGACCATTCCCCCCTTTGCCTCACTTTCTTCAATCCCAGGTATAGTATTGGCTCCAAGCCTACAATCTGTAATGCTTTGTTTTATCCTCATCAGGTTCATCATGAGTTTGAAATATATTTGGATCATTGATCTGGTCATGAAATACTTAATGAAAAAGTACTTGAAACAAAGCAAGTGTGCCTAGTGGGAGAGGAATAGGATTTATTTACTTGTGGGGTTGAGGGGACCACTCCACAGGCTGCTAAAAGAAGTAGCTAATTGCTTCATGTTTCTTGCCTCATACACACATGAAGGTGCCCAGGAAGTACTCTACTCCCATTGGACAATTCAGACAGCAGGTGCCTCCTGGAGGAAGCAAGCTGCCCTCTTCTCCTGGGTGTCATCTGTTGCGTCCTCAGTCAAGTGAGGCATGTCAACTGCTGGCCTGGCTGGTGAACGTGTGGTGGTGGAATAGAGGAGCATCACATCACCCTCCCTGAGTCACCCATTGAAGTCTCAGCATGCCCAGTTATAGCAAAGGGAGTAACCCTTCATGGAGAGCTGAGGGGGTCTCGGTGAGATGCTGTTGGTAAAGCACTTGGAGTACCTCTTTGTGTTAGATAAATACAAGGTATTTTTATTCTATTGGCTTATGTTCTTAGTTTTCAGAATGTGTCTAGATGTGCTGACTGGTGGACAAACATTACAAATCAGAAAGAGCAATGCCTAAAGCAGAAGGGAACACCCCATCAGCTCTGCCTCAAACTTGGCCAACGTTCTGATGATGGGCTAGGTGTGTCTGGAAAGGCCAGTACGATCTAATGGTGGAGGTCTGATCCTACTGTCGAGATAACAAAAAGCTGACCCAGGGGTGTGGCTCTGACACTTTTTTTTCCTGTCAAAAAGGCAGTTTGTTTCTGCCAACTGTTCCTCTTCCAAAAACATGGTCCCTTAGTGGTTTTTATTTTTATATTTTTTTTTCTGAGAGTGGCTTCATCTGTTGTCCTTTTCCCTGAGATGCTGTCAGGTTTGGATGGACAGGGACACACTGCTGGGACATTTGATGTTTTTATGACTAGAGAGAGGAGAAACGAATGAGGCAAATAGGGAGGCCTGCAGGGGGTTGCAGGAGCTGCCCTGAGCACCTTGTGGGAAGTCAGGGCTGAGCACCCCACCTTTAATGGGAATCACAAAGAAACGTGCTTGAGGGGTTGACAGTAATAATTGAGTTCACCAGCATGCTCGGAAACCCTTTGTGTTCACCCTTGGGTTTTCTGAGGGCTGAACTCATCCTCCTAAATGTTTACTAGTATTTGGAGAGAAAATACTATGTGTAAAGAGTTATGTATATACAGAGAAACAAGGACATATCTCTACCTACAGTTTGGTTATTACTCTGCCATAAAATAAATGCTTACTAATTCCCATACCATATATGGAGGGAGCTGCCACATGTAAATTTCTTTCATCAGTAATTGCTGTGCCTGTGACTCCTTATGTTACAGGCATCACAGGGATGGTTTCCAAATAAGAACCCAGAGAGAGGGACAGATTCACAGATGCTAGCTAAAAATGTCTAGAAATTATAGGCCGATTGAGGTCAGTGAGAAACAAGTTATTCAATACATCTCCTGGGGGCTAGAGCCAGACTTTTCCCCATGGTTTCAAAATTACTCGGCAGTTTCATTAGGGTGAAAGGCAGTGCTGCCTAGTAGGTGCAGAGAGTAGAGGCTGTCATTTAATATTTAGAGAGGGTGGCGTTTGATGGTCTGTTCCTGCTCATCAAAGAAGTTGCTCAGGTTTGTGGGATAGAGGAATTAAAGTAAAAAGGGATTTAACTGAAATATGTGACTGTGAATCTGGCTATGTCTGTATGGACATTCAGGAAATCAGTGCTGCTGAGAAACCTGATAGCCAGGCAGGCATTTACAAAGATGGGGAGCTGTCCTCAAGTTCTGGTGCTGAAATCTAGCACTGCAGAATTTTATCATTTGAAGTGCCTCCACCACATGAACTAATGGTTTTTCCTGGCTCTGAGTAGAGTTACTTCTCAACCATCGATGGACAATGTTAAACTAAAGGAGTACTGGTCCAAACACTAGAGGATGGAATTTTATGGATTATAGGAAACTATTCTTCGAACCTTTTCAATGTGGCAAAAAGAAATAAGTAGTGCTCACTCATAGCTGGTTCTTTCCTTCTAGGCACATAGAAACCAAGTATTTGGTGGTACAAGAAGGAAATAGGACTGTAGTTAAAAAGAGAAAAACAAAACTTGAGCTTGATTGAAAATGGGGGTACAAGAACCAGGAAGAAATAGAGGATTAAAAAATGTGGACAGAAACCCCCTGTATGTTTGAAGAGAATAGGATTCAGAGCACAAGTGGAAGACACTTGTTACAAAGAGAGGGGACTTATGAGAGTTTGGAAAGGCTTTCTTCCTGTATTATTTCTTATCTGAGTCCACGAATCATACAACTAATTTCTACTGGCCGAGAACTCCAGGAATCATCTTAAACGTCTTTATCTCCTTCAGCCTCCCCTACATGCTGTTATCTCTAACTCTATATAACCTCCTGAGCATCCCTTAAACCTATACCTTTGTGTAGCCTTAAATCAGGTCCTTACATCTGATGAAACTATTATAATCACCATTCTACCTTTTAGCAGCTGGGTGACCTGAGGCACATTACAAACCTCTCAATTTCTCATCTGTAAAATGGAAATAAAAACAACTACTTTGTAGCAGTACTGTAAAGATTAAATTAAATAAGTACCTGGCACAGTGACAGCAAAAACTTCTTCTTTGCTCTCCATAACTCTGGATTTCTTTTTTAATTATTATTATTGTTTGTTCACTATACTACCACCAGAGCGATCTGTTTGACACTCAAGTTTGCCACTGTCTCAACCCCGATCCCCACCAATGAACTGCTAATGTTTCTGAAGTACAATCCAAGTTTCTTTAGTATGGCACATAGGATGCAGTATGGTCTCATTCCTGCCTAACTTTTCAGCTTTCACCAAACATCGATCTTAATTTCTGTTCCAACAACATTAAACGTGTATAGTTTCCCTTAAAATATCATAATGTTTCAAAGTCTTCCTTGACTTTGCAGTGTTGTTCTTTCTGTCTAGAAGGCCCCCTTTTTTCTGGTTCCCTCTGCAAACTCCTATTCATCCTTGAAACCTCCTTCCGGTTCTTCTTCATCACTCCCTTCTCCGTGCTACTTCTTTACAATGTAGTCATTTCTGCTGTCACATCCAACTTGTTGTATTGTTATTTATGTGTTTATATGATGGCTTTCAATACATCATGAACTCCTTGAAGAAGGGCTGTGTTTTATTTAACTCCACAACTCTCTTGTCTGGGACAGTTTCTAGCACTGAGTGGAAACTCATCAAATGCTTGGCAAATGAATGATTGAATAAATGCATTTGCCTGTGTAGAATGACTACAAAGTAATCAAGTTATATAAAGGGTAGGAGGGGGTAATATCATCTCTCCAGAGTCTAAATCCTCATGGAGCAGACAGCATCTGCTCTAAGTGATTTCTGTGTTGCTGGAGTTGTTGAAAAGAGACATTGGGACTTAAAAATAGGGGAAAATTCAATACACTAAGCTTATACCTGACATTCTTTAATTCATGCCTTAGATTTTTTAAACATAGGTGCACGTGCGCACACACGCGCGCGCGCACACACACACACAAACACACACGCGTGTCTTGTCACTTTGTGTCTAGAATCACAACATCGTAGGCTATTCCAGCCTTCAAAGTTGCACCCAGCTTTGCTGACTGAACTCACATGTGTAATTCTCATTTTATCCTCTTACCCGAGGCCTTGGTTCTGAGATATATATAAAGCTCTACTGATGAGTAACAGAATGTACACATAGTTTTCTGCTGGGGTCTTGTCCTGCTGCCCGGTAACCCAGGTTTAGAGGCCAAGAGGAGTGGGAAGGCAGATGACTACGTAGCATCAGGAAGCTGATGACTGTGGCTCTGACCAAGGACCTGGGACACCCTGGATGTGCTTCTTCTCCACAGCCACGACTTGCTATGAGACTCTTGTATTTCCTTGTATATGAAATGGGCAGGATTCTATCACTCTAGATTCCACCTAACCACAAAGGTCCAAAATGTGAAGAGACAGGTCCCGGATCTTAGACCAGGGAGGGGCCTTCAGGCAGGACCGGGTACCAGGAGTCCCACCTGCAGAACCTCAAGCCACAGGAGTCCCTCATCTTCTCCACGCGTACAGCGTGTGGGATGGGCTCTCTGTCGAATTAGGCCTGCCAAGCCAGGCTCTATGACACTTTAGTAGCAGAGACTAAAATAAATTCAGGAAATGGCTATCGTTAGAAAACAGAGTTTCTCTTTTATTCTCTGAATAAGTGGTTGTTATATACGGTTAAAATATTTTAATTAACGAGTGATCATTTTTATGGAATCCAGTAGGCTGCCAAGGCATGTCCTCCATCTATAGATAAGTGTTCTGTGGTGGAGTTCTTCAGGTACTGATCCCACTGATAAGGTTCCGGGAGGCTACTCCAGGGTCACAGAACCAATACTGTATCCTCGGTGCATCTCATCAAGGGGCTCATGATACTGGTATGTCTTCTGACTGATTGTTTTAACCTTGATCCCTTGGCTTCGGTGGTTTCTCCACTGAGAAGTTACTATTTTTGCATTTGTAGTTAATAAATACTCTGGAGGAAATAGCTGGACTATGCAAATATCCTGTTTCTCCTCTAAATGTTACTAACTTTTGTATCCAATAGTGGATCTTCTCTGCAACGTATTATTGCAACACATTTTAAAATATTTTCTGATTTCCTTCTACATTTTAAAATTTTGATTTTGTTTTTTTAATTTTTAAAACAACATTTCATTTTGAAATAATTGTAGATTCATGGGAAGCTGCACCGATAGTACAGAGAGGTCCCATGTACCCTTCACCCAATTTCCCCCAATGGTTACATCTTAAAAAATTGTTATGTCAAAACCAGGAAATTGATGTTGTTGTAAAGTGTGTGTATAGTTCTGTCATTTTAACATATGTATAGATTCATGCAACCACCACTACAATCAGGATACAGAACTATTTCATCACTGCCATATAACCCTACACTTGAACTTGGTGACTGTGTGTTCATTATGCCTCAATTAAGCTGGCAAAACACAAAACACAATTCCTCTCCCAAAACTCTGTTGGGATAACACAAAGCAGTCAGTAACTATTAGCTTTCGTTATTGCTGTTTACTGATGGAGCACCTCTCTCTCTCTTGTACTTGAGGTACTAGTAGACTAAGATGCCCAAGCAAAGGCCAGTCTAGGCAATAAGCAAAGGTTGGAAGGTGCCTCTCCTTTTTTTTGCAGGACGCTCTGACTGTTACTATAATGGGTGAATTGGATAGAAAATTAGTCACCACCACCTGGGGCTAGCACTGCCCTCGCAGATTCCCAAATCTGTCCCCTGCACATCTGTGTGGGTTCCCCTTTGCTCCTGACTTCTATCTTTACAGAGACTCCCTTTTATTTGAATGTATCAATTGCATCCTGTTTCAAGGGCCTATGCACTTGCTGTCTCCTTCGTCTAGAATGGTCTCCTCACAGATATTCAAATAACTCAACCAGTTTGGAAATTGACTTCTATGCAATTCTTCTATGGAGAATATCTGTAGAATATCTGGCCCACTCGCATGTCATCAATTCAGAAAGAGCTTCCTGGGCCACCTGGTCTGCACCTGCCTCGCCCCATTCTTATTTTCAGCTTCTCTCTATCATGTGACTCCGTTTTATTTCAGTGATAGCACTTATCACTGGAAGAAATCATCTTGCTTATTTATTTGCTGACTTGTTTATGGTCTGTCCCCACCCCCTCTAGAATGTCAGCTGCAAACATGTATGGGCATCATGTGCTTTGTCTATGGCTGTATCTTGCCTACTTGTCAAGTGACTGTGACCATGTAGTCCCTGATGAGTTTTCCTGCCACCTTCCTTCTCATTCTCTCTCCTCCTTTCTTCTCTTTTCTTGAACTCTCTTTATATCCCCTTCCCATTTCAACACACATCCACTAAGAAAGAAATGAAGTGTATACGATCACACTGGAGGAACCACAAGCAAATCCAGTGACTTTGCCTACTCCCTCCAGCCATTTCTGCAATGACTCCCTCCTTCCCAACCCTTTTCCTTGGTTCTCTGCCTGACCTTGAAGGGTGCTTGCAGGAGGGATGCCTAGAAAAGAGGACTCTCATTAAATTGTTTCCAAGCTGTTTATTCATGAGCTACATCTAAACTCGTATAAAAGGTTTCCCAGGAAGTCTGCCGGCTTCTCACCATGCTCACTCTTGCCCTTCACCCTCTTTCAATCTAGTTAGCCTTGTTATTATTATTTCTGTGGGACGGCATATATCTGTACCATTAATTCTATATATATCTAGGGGGAAAGGGATTGAGAGGAAGGAAAGACTGATTATTTATCAAATAAAAGACATTTCTCCTCCCTTTGGACAGCCAGGTGGATTTTCTGAACTCATTTCTGCCATGAAATGGGCAGCCACTTCTGAAATGAGTCCTCTGTGCTGGGGTGGGCTCGCTTTTTATGGCCGGTGGGTAATAGCATTTCCTGATTTATGAATTGGCATCTGGAGGAGGTGCTGAGCCCCTGGATGGATTTATCACGGGAAGAACAGCCATATAAATAATCTTGTCACATAAAATTATTGTTCTCATTTTGAGTTTTTAAAATTTCCTTCTGTGCGGTGGTGGGATTTAGGAGATTTTAGAGGAAAAGCAGAAGAGAAATATGTTATTTGGCTTCTTTTCCCCTATATGACCAACATGTACAGATATTCTCCATAGAAGAATTGCATAGAAGTCAATTTACAAACTGGTTGAGTTATTTTGGAGACCCTTGGACTTGGCTTAAAGCCAAAGGCAAGGTCCTGGCCTGAGGTGTCGTGTAGGGAGTTGAATCTCATGAGTTTAGTTCAAACTTCGTAAGGGATTTTTTTTAATTGGTAAAGAGAAAGAAGGTCATTTCAGGTAGGTTTCTCCCATCTTCCCCAGATCAGTGTGAGGATTCATTTACATGCACCAAATGCATATAGTGCATCTTCACACTACAAATCGCCACATGGGTCCCCTTTGGCTGCAAAGACCAACAGTCTGGAGGGTCTGGGTGAGGATGACTCAGGGTGGAACGCAGATTTAAAGCCTGCACACAATTTCCCTGGTGAGATGAGTCGCAGGGCATCCTGGACAGGGTGGAAGCAGAGGCCCAGGGGTGAGGACACATACCATGTGGCTGCACCAAAAACCAAAAACTCTTGATTTATGCTTCATGTGGTTAAGATCCTTCTCACCCATGAACTTGTAACCTCCCTGAGGGCAAGGATCTTGCCAGACTTCTTTTGTACCCATTCCTTTGTTCCCTGACCTTGAGGTTTAACACATAGTAGGTCAGGAGAAACAACACTATCCTATATAATAAAAGCCTAATATGCAAATTGTACCCTCCACCAGTTCGACAGCTTGCTATGATGTGCACTGACCACCAGGGGCGGCATGGAACATGACAGGCATTGGCGATGTGAGGCTGGCAGCGGGCAGCAGTGGAGGCACTGCCAGCCCTGATGGGCCCCAATGAGAGTGGGACCGTGGTAGGATGGTGGAGCAGGTGAGCGAGTGGCACCAGGCCAAGGCAGGTGTGAGCGGGGCTTGATTACCTTGCTGATCACCCCGCAGACGGCGACCAGTGGCCGGCTCTCAGGCATTGAGGGAGCTGGGCAGGGGCCCGATGACTCAGGTGGAGGGGGGCACACAGGAGACTGGGGGCCCAGGTGCTGCCCAGGGCCCAAAGGTCAGCTGGGACCTGCCCTTCCAAGCCAGATGCTTGCACTTTGATCGACAGCCAGGCCTAGGAACCGCACGCATGCTCAAATTTCATGCACGTGGCCTCTAGTAGTCTATAAAAGGCCAGAGAGTTTATATGTTGGAGTTGGCAGAGGTCAGGTGGCCTGTCTCAACTATGCAACTCTGCCATTGTAGTGAAAGCAGCCATAGATGATATGTAAATGAATGGGTATGGCAAGATTCCAATAAAGCTTTATTTGCAAAAACAGGTTGACTACCAGGTTTGGATGGTAGTTTGCCAACCTCTCTAGCAGGTCAACAACATGTGCTTGTTGAATTGAGTTCAAAGGACACCATTTGATAACAATGGCATCTCACTTAAAAAAAAAAAAGTCAAATATGACCTGACAAAGTAAATAACTGTTAAGAGAGTTACTGTCTATGCAGAGGATTCCTATGGCACTTATAACATACAATCTATCATGTAAACATATTTTATAGAATAGATCCCTTACATAAAAAGGAAACTGAATCTTTTCCAGTGTGTAAGATGTTGTACAGACACCATCCCTTTCTGTGGTACCAGCCCCTGGGGGTGGGGGGTGAGGCAGGGGATCTCTCTCCTGGTTTGGAGAGGAGTGGTGCCATTACTCTGGAGTGTTAACAAGACTGGATTCTTTTGGTGGGTGTGGCCTTGGGGAAGTGCCAGACCAGACTGTTGAGCTGTCTTTAACCAATGTGTCTAACCATGGGGACTTCTGCTCATTCCTCTCATTTATTTCTTTGTTTTCATGGCAGAATAAATTTCAAATTCCAGGGGTCAACTAAGAGCCCGCCAACAGCCCATGCACAACCAAAAAAAAAGCTTGGTGTCATCAGTCAATGCCAGCTACTTAATAATGACCGGCCTCTTCGCTAATGGCCCGAGGCAGGGGTCTTCGGGCAGCAAAGGCTCTGGCAGAGACACTGGTTTGCAAGAAGCATTTCTGCTGGCCACTTTCAAGGGCGTATCCACCCGTGCTCAGCTCTTTAAGAAGGCAGTAATTAGTTTCACTCCCTTCAGTGCACACAGTGAATGCACCAGGACTTGGCATTTGAAGAGCCATTGGAGTTTGTTCTTCTCATCTTGATTTGCCTTAGGTTTATGCCCATAAAGAAATATCAAGATTGCAAGGCAATGCTGGGGTTCATTCAGTTCCCACAGGGGGAAAAGAAACTTTCAAGTGCCAGGGCTCCAGGCAAGGAGAGGCCACTGCAAAAGAGCCAATCATGACTCAGCTGGTGCTGTACCACACAGTATTTCTTGCAAACTGCAGGGGGTGAGCACAACCACTAAATAGGAGGCTCCAGAGAGCATGGATGTCTTGTGCATCTTTGTATGTTCCAAGCAGGGAGACCCACACATAGAGTTGCAGGAATAAGGATTTCCAGTCCTATTTGTAAACTGTGGTCACCTAGGCAGGGCTTCCACTCTGGTGAGTGGTGGGATGCAATGTATGGGCCATTTATATGCTACCATTTTTTTTTAAATTCTCACCCAATGATATGTTTGTATTGAGAGAGAGAGAGAAACATTGGTCTGAAAGACAAACATAGATTGGTTGCCTCCTGTATGCACCCTGACTGGAGATCACACCCACAACCTAGGTATGTGCCCTGACTGGGAATCAAACCCACAACCTTTTGGAGTACAGGAAGATGCTCCAACCAACTGAGCCACCCAGCCGGGGCATGTGCTACAATTTTTATTCTTTCAGCCCCTGGGGAAGCTTGGAAATGCCTAGAGGACAGTATTCCCCAGAACTTGGTCCCCTCTGGTCATGAGGAGACCTCCAACATCCCAGCGAGCTGTAAAAATATGTTTTCCACATGTGCCTTAACAAAAGAATAGGTAGGAAAGCATTGACCTGGTCCATACATGAGAAAACTGACTCAGAAGTCCGGGTCTCACAAGTCAAGGCCTTGATTCCAGTGAGCCCTCTGTGACCAACCCTATCCACCACCCCACAGCTGTCACACTAAACTGTCCCAAGTAATTGTTGAATCCAAGTTATTGAAATTGAGAAATCACTTGAATACGAACTAGAGGAGGGTCATATAACGTCATTAGAAATACTTGACATATGAGTTGGATGCTCAAAGCTAAAGTCAATTTCTTGCCAGTGTATGCAACACGGTATCCCTGAGACCAGTGGCTTTCATTTGACCATGACTCATGGCAAGAGGTGTGCTTTCCATTGCAACCCAGGCACACACACACACACACACACACACACACACCGACATGTATAGTTTCACAAATAGTACCTATCCTTCCTGTGCTTGATGGACACTGTTCTATTCGACTTTATTCTTTGCCACTAAAAAAAATTCTGGTCATGACCCTTTAAATTGATTTCGTGACCCACTAAATTGATTTCTCAACCCACTAATGTGTCATGACCGACAATTTGAAAAACACTGGCCTGACCCCATTCCAGCTCCCCCTCCTCCCCCAAGAATTGGGGAAATGGGATGTGAATGTGGAGAAGAATGTGATTGAGATAAACATAAGGAGGAAGGTGGGAGGAATGCCAAAAAACAGGATAAAGGGAAGAATGGGAATGAGATGAAACAAAGGAGAAGAGATGGGAAATGGGAGACAGCCTTCCAAAAGGCTCACTCTGGACTGGCAGGTTTATGTCTGTGTGACTATTTGCAAGCTCCACAGTCATTCTGGCCATTCTGACAGGAATCTTCCCTGTCAGCTTGAATGGCCATAATCATCAGGATGCTATCTGCTTGTCTGAGCGATAAGAGATTTCCTTATCTCTCAGCACCATTGCAAATGACTAGGGTAGCTCTCAGAGAAAAATTTCTGTCTGCTGCCCAGGGACCTGGGCCCCAAAAAGATTTAGAATGCATTGGGTAAATTCCCCAGAAATAAAGAAATTGACCACCCTGTCTCCTCCCACACCGATACCCCTACACACAGTGGACTGCTGAGCTGGGTCTAAACAGCAAACACCTGGGTAGAAAAGAGATAGTTGTAGAAGGAAACAGGAAAGTCAAAGGCAGAGGTGGATATGAGATTACACATGAAGTAGCTGCAAATTAACATACTCCAATGGCCAGTAGGTCTCTAAAGAGTTTTGAATGCACACCCTGTAGTAAATAAAATTTTTGAGCATGAACCTACAAAAAAACACCTATAAATGTTTACAAATAATATATATTATTATTAATATACTTGCATTATCAAATATACATGAAATTAGGAATTAAAGAAGTGAGATAAAATAGCATTATTTTATTTTATCTTACTAATGAATGATACAAAATGTTTTGCTGTGAGACTGATGTGTTAGGATTGGCTTCATTATTTTTGAAAATCTTTGTTTAACACTTACTGATATGGGGTTCTGAGGTCTAAGGTTCAATTTATTTCAATACTTTGCTTTAATGGCTGTCTTAACGGGAAAAGACAGCTCACATAGGCACAGAGATGCAAAAAGCGCACTGTTGGCTCAGCTGAGGAAACCAAGATACTTTCTTCAGTCTCATGCACCAATTATGCAAAGATTGCGGTTGAAATTCAGCTAGTAGATTTCCATCTTCTCTGATGTCAATCAGCTACTCTTTCAACGAATCGAAAGGTGCTAAATTTTTATATTTTTAAACAAATGGGTCAAAACTCCCTGAAATTCTCCATTTGGAAGATTTTCAGGCCGGTAGAAAATTCTGTTTTCAAGTTTTTAAAAAATTTAGATGAGTTTTTAAAGTGTCACGCTTAGTCATATCAACAACAAAATCACATAAAGATGCAAATATTTCCAAACATCCTTTTTTTTTCTTTCCAAAAGGGTCTTTCCATGCCATATTTTTTTCTGAAAGTAGTTACTTTCTAACTCATTGTTAATGCACTGCCTTAACTGAAGGGGCAGGAGAAGTGGGTAATTTTTCAAAGTTATCAGTAAAGTGGCATACTTTTGACAACTGCTCATTAGAACTGAAAAGGCCAGCAAATGTGGAACATTGTGGTTCTTTTAAAGGGAAAAACACTTAATTATGCTTCCCTAGCCAGCCAACCCCTGTGCCACACAAAAAATTTTCATGGTCACTCCCATCTGATGGCAAGTGTTGTAAAGATTCTATTTAAAGGATTGCTTTCACAATATTGATAATACCTGTCATACGCAAATCACCAGTTTGTTGCACTGAAACTGAGCCAGGCAGTAAGAACCCTGTGTCCACCCCTCAGAGATGTGGCCCTCCCATGCCCCTAGTTCCCTCCTGACACATGAATGGCTGACATAGCGACCAAGGCCAGGAAGCAGTATCCAGTATCAACTGTCTATTAAACATAGGTAGAGCTTAACTTTTTTAAGTAGAAAAAAATAGAAGTTCTAATAGCTTCTTCCCTTGCCCCATCTGATCATTCTTGGCACCTGCTTAAAGCAATACCCAGGTGAGACCCAGGGGGGAGACTTCGTTTCATGTCCTACTTCATGTGTGTATTGCTTGTGTCCTGAGATGCCCTCAGCTTAACGAGTGAGCATTTATCAGAAAGTTTTGTGCATTAAAGGTGGCGGCGTCAGAGGATAAGGCCTCTTCTCTTACCCTGAGGGTAAGCAGGGTTAGTGGTGACCCCTGTCAAAGGCAGTGTCTCAAGGAAGCAACTTGGGCACAAACAGTTCACTGGAGCAGCTACGGGGCCCTCAGCTGCCTGGGAAGTGTGGCTGCTGGGGGCCACCTGGTCTGCTCTCTGTTACTCTAAGTACCAGAAACCTGTCACTCTAAGGGCCTGATATGTCCTAGAGGAGATAGGAGTGAATTTATAAATGATGGAAGTAAAAATATTACAGGTGATCTTTTTAAATAAAATATAGATACCCTTCTAGTAGTCCAGCATACTGAAAATAGTAAAGATGAAAGCTAAGATGTATTGAGCCCTCATTCTGCACCAGGCACTTTTTAAGAATATTATATATGTTTTCCAATTTGCTCACTGGACCACTCAGGCAATGGCACTAGCATATCCCCATGTTACTGTTGAGAAAATTGAAGGATCCAGAGGTTACATATCTTGTCCAAGGTCATATAGCTAGAAAGTCACAGAGCCAGGACTGGAAGCCAGGGCTGGTGGCTCCTCAACCACCTCCAGGTCACCCAGCAGGGAGCTGGATAGCTTTCTGCACCTGAATCCTTTCTGAGGAGGATATACCTATTTCCAACCTGTTTCTCCACTCCTTCCTGGCTTTGCACAACTTTCTTTAAGTAAATATATCCAGATAGTCTCCCCCTCAATCATCACACATTCCTTTGAAATGATCGCACTGTCTGAGTCAGTTTCAAATTCATGTCTCCATTGTCTATACATAATATTCGAAATGCACTTAAGAGACTCGGATGAGATGTAGTTCTGCCATTTGTAATTTCACCTTTTATACCTATACTAGGAGCCCAGCACGCGACTCCCACCTTCCAGTCGCCAGTAAGGCCCTGCCTCACTCCCCTGGCCCCTGCTGCTGCCGGTCCAGCCCTGCCTCCCTCTCCAGCCCTTGAAGCAGCCGCGGCCACTGCTGATCAGACCCTCTCCCAGCGCAGGCACCGAGGCCCCTGCCACCCTGCCCCTGACGCTGCACATGCAACCTCCTCCTGTCCAGTCGACCAGTTACAGCGTCTTGGTTAATTTGCATATTTCTC
>NW_005871094.1:4800949-4802010 GCF_000147115.1 Myotis lucifugus | reverse complement strand
TACCTAGTCATTTGCATAATGGCACAAATTAACACAATTCTATTTACTTTTGAAAGTGTCTCATGGGTAGTCAACTGAGTACCCAATGTTTCCAGCCTCTCTTTCTGCAGAACTTAAGCACAAGTCCATCCTCAGGAATGTGAGCCACTTTCATTCAGATATTAGCCTCCAGGGGAGAGGGCAGGGCTGTGGGGGTCAGCTTCCATCGCCCACACCCACCCACGTAAGAGGAGGTGGGAGGCATGAAGGGGTTAACAGAATTGAGGATTGTCTTGGGAAACATCCCTGGAGCTCCATCCTTTCAAGTTGACATCATTTTTCGCCTGAGCCCAAACTCTACCAGGATGCTGGGTTCCAGGGTGACCGCCACAGTGGACTACTTTCTTCTCAGTGCCCTGCAAGCTGGAGCGTGACCCCATCTCACCCCACAGCGCTTCCAGACAGGCCTCCTTCTGCTCCTCTCTGTTCTGCACCACGTCTAGCCCTGTGCTGGGCACGCAGTGGACACTTAATAAGCACACATCGGGTAGGGGTGGGCTGAAAGGGGGCAGAGACCCAGCCCCCGTCCTGTTTGCCCAAGTGGTGGAGTCTCCTCGCGTGCTGTTAAGTGGGATATTGCAGGTGGTTGTCTTAAAAATGGCATTTCAAGCGCCCGGAAAGTATGGAGACGTTGGCACTGAGTGGGGAGTTGATCTGACTGCCAGGCAATTGCCGGAGACAGATGGAGACAGATGCTTAATGGGGTTCAGGATGAGAGAGCTACCAAGGCTGTTCCCTGATCACCTGCCCTTAGATTCCCTGCCTTTCTCCCACTCCACCCCCTCCCTCAGCCTCCCCTGCCCCACCTTACACGTTCCTCTTCTTCTCTTGTTCTGGCAGAGAGAAGGGGAACAAGCCATTTCCCTTCTGCTGGGAAGTCCTGATACATGAGGAGCCAGAAGCTAAGTCAGCTGCTGGGTCTGTATCTGTGACAGTCTCGAGCCTGTGGGGCTGCACACAGACGGACTAAAATCTGTCCCACACAGAGTTGAAGGAGAATTACTCCAGGAAGCCCAGCAAAG